>NW_017728931.1:34748777-34755865 GCF_001723895.1 Crocodylus porosus
CCCTGGCGCAATACGGTGCCTCTCCGGCACAGACAAGAGTGCTCCACTGGCACTGTGCCCCTACTGGGCACCAGGAACCCCCAAGCTGTTGGGGAGCCTCCGTGAGGCCTCCTCGCTCCCCTACAGCCTCACCCGGTCCTCCGGTGCAAACTGTAACATAACCTCAAGCCATCTGGCTGCAACACAAACACAGAGGCTCCGTACGCCTAACCATAACTCCAAGCCCCACCAGGGCTCTCAGTCCTACCTCCCTGCAGGGTGTTCTTGTTCCCCGCATCATCGCAGCCAGTTAGTGTGGTAAGGCTGCGACCACTTAACTCGGACCACTCAGCTCAAGCCGCAGAGCTCCTGCTCCTGCAGCAGCCAGAAGGGAACTGTGAGTCAGGCTCTGGCCTAAGCTGTTTATAAAGGCCTGGCCCTGCCCCCTTCTGGCCATGTGACCAGCCTGGTCGCCCTGGTAACCAGCACCTGAGCTGCCCGGGTGATTGGCAGCTCAGCCAATCACCCTCACAGTCACGGGGCACTTCCGTGACTCCATGACAAAGAGCAATAGAAGTGATACCAATGATAATAGTAATACCAATAATAGGTCCACCAAGAGGTTACGGTGACCTTACTTCAACACCCCTTCACAACCTTCCTTATATCTCTGCCCAGGCATGCCTAGCGCAGTACCATCCCCTTAAACCCCAACTACCCTTCCCCTTAAGGGCTACTATGTAAGCTCGGGTGGGGATTTTCTCACATAAGTATGCCCTCTATGTTCCTCGATGAAGGAGCCCTCCCTCAACGGGGTTCCAGTCTGTGTCCTCTGTTGCAAGCGTGAAGGTCTCAGTTGGCCTTCTCGTATGGATACCTCTTGCTTCATACTTCTGCTGGCCTCGAGCCCCAGTTGACGAGGTCACTCCCGTCGGCTCCCCTCACAGCCCGAGGGTTATATACAGCCGGGACACCTGCGTCTTCTCAGGTCCACCGACAGCGTCTCCCCCTGGGCACGGTTCGGATACCTTTTGTGAGCCCGGAGCAGCGTCCCCTGTTCCCTCTACTGCCTTAGTGGCCCCGAGGGCTCTTCTCTCGCCACTCTCTTGCCACCTCTCCTCCCCCTCGGTCCGCCTATTTCCTCTTCTTATACTCCTGGGTTGGTTCTCCTCCCCCTCTCTCCCAGCTTTTTCCTCTTTAAGTAAACCGCGGCTAATGAGTCACGCAGGCTCCGCTGCCTCTTTCTGCTCCTCCGCCTCTTTCTGCTCCGCCGCGGTTCCCGCTGCCGCTTCCAGTCCCGCCGTGCCTTGTGCTACCGGTGAGTTGTTTTCGCTCATTCTTCCTTTCTCCTCCCTTTCCCTGGGGTGTGCTGTCCCCCAGGGTCCCTCTTTGACCCTTCGGGGTTCAAGTCAAGGGGGACCTTGCCCTAGGACAGCCCAATACCCTATTTTCACCAAAACTACCCCAGAATTTTATACTTGATCAATTATAGATGAGTAATATAGCTACATTAATGTATTTATATTGTAAATAGCAATCATATTGATTTAGAAAGACTTCTCGGAGGGGACTGTGCTGAACTTTTTGTAAGGCTCTTGGTTGGACTTTTTGAAGGGTTCTTGGCTGGAGTCTTCTCAGGAGACTTGGCTGCAGGTTTTTCTGGAGTCCTGTCTGCTTTCTTAAAGAAAGTGTCCAAGGAAGTTTGGACAGATGTTCTCTAGGGAGATAAGCGATGCAGCAAACTTGTTCACTGGCATGGTATCGCATTGGATCAAGCGTTGTAAAGTCAAAACTGATGTTATAAAGTTGAAACAGGGTGTCAATTTATAAACATTGTAAGTGCAAAATGTAACTCAAAATGTTGTAAGTTGAGGACTGCCTGTAGTTTCATTGCCCTTGTTCAGAAGAAAGTATTATAGCATTAAACTGACCATAGAAATAGACGCTGAGTATCAGTCTCCCTCTCAGCAGTGGACTTTGGCAAAATGAATCTCCTTCAAGGAGTCTTCTGCATGGGGAAATGATATTGGATACAGACTTCCACTTCAAGGTCATGAGTTTGAATGTCTCCTCAGGATGGTATTGATCAAGCTTTGTTCTTCTGTGATAGCTGTTCCTTCAACTGTATATAAAATGAATTGACTTTAATCTAGTTCCCACTGGACTATTACAAAAGATACTGCACTAGTCGGCTGTCTTATTAGCAGTGAAGCTAAAGGATGAATGGGCCATAGAAACTGATCCACCATCTCACATCTGTAGATGATGCTTTTGAACTTCGGCTGAGGCACGCTAGCAGAAGCATGTACTACTGCTGCCAGCACTTAGAGGGAACATAAAACTTCTGTGCCTGGCCTACCCCTGGGGTTTTTGGAGGCCAGATTTTCCCATAATTGCTACCCCTGAGATATCTATACCCACAAACTGTGTCCATCAGATCTGCCTTCAGCAGTCAGTTGATATTGTATTAAAATCATTGGTGGTTGTGGGAGGCTGGCATGCATTTGGGTTCCTCCTCCTCCTGCTATTGGTGGAGTTGAACCTTGGGCAGCAATAGCATGAAACTTTTGCTGACAAATCCTAGTGTAGACACAGCTTAAGCTGTCAGTTCTTCACATTAACTTCTTCTAAAGAAACAGTACCGTGTTCCTAGTGCCAGAGCCTGGTAACAGAGCAGTAATGGTGCTGGCTACAGCTCCAGAAGCAGGAGTTTGAGTCCATCTCTGGATTTGAGCTGAAGGCTGACCCCAGCTGTAGATGTCTGTAGATGTCTGTCATTCAGTCTGGAGTGTTTAAAGGCAGACAGGTGTGACACGAGCCACATCGCTAGCTGTGTGCTGTTGTCTGTAGCAACTGGCGCACCCCAACTACACTAACTTGCTGGCTGTTTGTCTCAGGTGGATCTTTGACCTTTGTTAGTCATAGCAGTAGGCCATTCACAACATGAAGTTCTTCACAACAATGTCATACCTATGCCACCTATGACTCCATGGTCTCTAAGAGTCACTCAGCTACTTTATACCTCCCAATCTCTTAGCCTGTCTGTCCCAGATAAAAAGTTGTGCTCAGTCCTAGGGTTTGACTAAAGCACCAGGACACAAACCTCTCTATCACTTTACTCCCTCCCCGAGTTCCCACTGGGCACTGGGCTTGTGGGAGTAAAAGAGTTTAAGTCCTGCTTGTTAAGACATAAAAGGAACAAATCAAGACAGCAGAAATACAAGAATGAATAATGCAGTAATTATGCTAATGAATGATGCAATTTGCCAGTGTTTGGAGGCACAGGCCAGTTCCAGTTGCTGGAGTAAGTCCATTACAGGTTCTGTACTATACCACAGGTGAACTTAATCCCAACAGATTAAGAAGCCTTCCACTCCAATATGTTACTCACTGAACTTCCATTTTGGAAGGTCCTTAAAACATGGCAGCAGTGTGGACTTGACTCTAGCTCTGGAAACTGATTCTGCACTGTGATATCTCTCTGTTCTACAGTGAGACCAATGAGGGGGTCGAAGTGGCATTTCTGGGCACCCGGGCCGGCCTCATCAGGAACATCTTGTACGTGGGATCTGAGAAACGCTCTGACAGGCAAGTCCTAGCAATTTCAAGTTCACTGAGGAGTTTCTTTTAGTATCTAAGAAACTAGAACCGTATTCAGGTTGACAGGGAATGGAATGGGGAACTATGAGAGCTTAGTGGGGCAGGTCAGTCCACTGTGTTGGGAGGGAAGGGGAGGGGCTCTTTCTTTGGTTGTTTTGGGTATATGGCAAAATCTCATTCCACAATGGCACTGGTTTCACTATAAAAGATAGAATATTCTGAGAGGTTTGTAATCCTTCCTTTGATTGTTCCAAAATCCTAGTCAGAAAATGGAGAAGAGCTCTTCAGACACAAGAGACCCTCTGGCTCCGTTTAGGAGTGTTCATCAGCTTCCAGTCTGCATTCCAACTCAGAATTGCTTATTAGGCCTGCGCAAAGCGCCCAGTATTCGCTTTGGATTCGACCAATTTGGGGGGACAGTAATTCGATTCAGTGATTCAAATCACTGTCCCAAATCGATTTGGCTGAATCTGATTCAGAGGTTTGGCTGCTGCCAAATTGGCCAAATCTCTGAATCAAACAGGCCACAACCCCCACCTGCTTTCCCAGCTCCGTCAATGGCTGCCCCACCCAGCCCCAGGTCCCTGCTCCTTAAAAAAAATAAATAAAGCCCCACACTCACCAGCTCCTGCCAGGCAGGGGGGTGATCTCCACTGCCTCCCACTGTCCTGTGCTGCATAGGGGGGGCTCTGCCACGAGCTCCCAGAAGCCCCAACAGCTGCTGCAGCAGCCAGTGAGTGCAGGGATTCTTTTTTAAAGTGCCGGGACGCTGGGGCTAGGCAGGGCAACCATTGGCGGGGCTGGGAGAGCAGGCAAGGGATAGAGAAACATGGCAGAGCCTCCCATGCAGCATGAGGAAGTCAGGGGCAGCATGGATTCCCTACCCTGCCCAGCAGGAGCCAGTGAGTGTGGGGGGTTTTGTTCTTTTTTTAAAGAACCAGGTAGCTGGGACCAGATGGGGCAACACTGATGGGGCTGGGAGAGCAGGCATGAGTCAAGGGATGCTCAGGGGGGCTGGGGTAGCAGGCAGGGGATGGGGCCTGGCAGGGGTCCACCCATGGTCTCCCCATGGCCCCCCCTCCAGCCCCTCTCCCTGCCCCCTACTTACTGGCATACAGCCCAGGTCCAGCTCCCTGTGCCAACCAGCAGGGACTGCCCAAATCGCCGAATCTCCAGATCTTTCTCTGAACCTTTTCCAAATTGATTCAGAGGCTTTGAATTTTTATTGGCTTTTTATTGGTCTCCCAGTTTGATTCGGATTCGGAGACTGAGCCGTTGAATCAGGCCGTATCTTCTCTGAATCAGATCAGCACCCAAAGCTTCACACAGCCCTATTGCTTATCTCTGTTCCCCTTGTAATTTCAGCTGCTGGGTTTTGCATTTCTTCTTTCCTGTTCTATACAGGTTCTCACACTGCCCATATCACTGTAATATTCAAGGACTCTCCTGTGAAACAATAAGTGGTGTGACTAATGTCTGTTACAGGCTGTTTGTTCTCTGTCCTCTCTTATTCTGTCCTTGTGGGGTGAATTGCATGTGGAGTGGAAGATTTTGACTTATTAGAGTTCTGTTTTTGTAAATGTGCATGCTGGATCCTGTTTCTACTAGAGAATATAGCTCATACAAGCAGGAGGCACTGATGTTGGGGTGGTCTTTAGTTTCTCTGGGAGTTTATTTCATTGTCTCAGACCAGCTCCCAATAAAGCTCCATCCCTCAACCAGATGTACCCTGCTGTAGAGGCTTCTCTTGTGTCTGAGGAACAGAGCTGTCAACCACAGTTTTCTTCTTGGAGCTCTAAGTAGGTTGTAGATATGGGAAGTCCAGGCTGTTCAGCACTATAAAGATCAGGAATGTGCCTTAGAACTTAACTAAGTGGTCCAGGGAAAATCAGTGCTAGCCCCATATCATACATGCATAGCAGTTTATACAGTTGGAGATGACTGTAGGTGATTTCCTGTTAGCAGCATATATATATTCCTGTGTCTACCGTGCAAAGCACTGTGGAATCTTTCTTTAGTGAGCCCCTGAAATTTGGTTCTTCTTTTGGGGTGACACCATTTTTCCCATCACTTACTCTCTTGCACTTTTAGTATTGATCTTTAGGACTGTCTGGGGTTTATGTTTTTAGTTTTTTATTTTGCTTAGGTAAGTTTCAAACACCATCTCATTTCCCTTTAACTGACCACTTCAGCCAGTTCCAGGTTCTTGAGTGAGGCAAAAAACTTGGGGTCTTCTTTCATTTGCCTAACTACAAATATTGGGACTTCTTCATGTTCCCTCTCACAGCCCCACTCCTTACTCTTTCATATATATTTTATATACTCTTTCTTTGTATATTTTAGGGTTGTAAGGGACCTATTCGATCAGGGGTGTCCAACCTTTTTGAATGTCTGGCCGGATCATGAACTTTTTATCACCCAGTGGGCTGGGGAGCCATATTCAAAGACCTCACAGGAAGCTGTATCACATCACCACCACCTCTCCCCCCACCCCCGAAATGAAAGTGCAGTGTTTACTTTCATTTCCCATCACAGCACCTCGGGCCTCAGAAAACAGCATGGAGGGCCACATGGCGGCCCACAGGCCATGTGTTTCATAGTTAGTAGGGTCGAAAGGGGCCTGAGCAGATCATCAAGTCCGACCCCCTGCCATGGCAGGAGAGAGTACTAGGGTCAAACGACCCCAGCAAGGTGTTCGTCTAGCCTTGTCTTAAAGAGCCCCAGGGCAGGAGCCAGCACCACTTCGCTTGGAAGTTGGTTCCAGACCCTAGCTACCCTGACCGTGAAGTAGCGCCTCCTGATGTCTAATCTGAATCTACCCTCTGCAGGCTTGTGACCGTTATTCCTGGTCACTCCTGGCGGTGCTCGGGGGAACAGGGACTCCCCAGTGCCTGCTGATCCCCCCCGACTAGTTTGTAACAGGCCACTAGATCCCCCCTCAGCCTTCTCTTGTGGAGGCTGAACAGGTTCACGACATCCCTCTTGAAGTGTGGCGCCCAGAACTGGATGCAGTACTCCAGCTGCGGCCTGACCAGTGGTGCATAGAGGGGGAGGATCACCTCTTTGGACTTGCCTGAGGTGCATCTGTGGATGCATGACAAGGTGCGGTTGGCCTTCCTAACTGCCTCTCCACACTGCCGGCCCATGTTCATCTTGGAGTCAATAATGACCCCCAAATCCTTTTCCGCCTCCGTGCTGACAAGAAGGGAGTTCCCTAACCTGTAAGTATGGTGCCGGTTGTTCCTCTGGAGGTGCATCACCTTGCACTTTGTCTGTGTTGAAACCCATCCTAGTCTCATCCACCCACCCTTGTCACCTGTCTAGGTCTGACTATAGCCTGTTGCATCCTTCCAGTGTGCCCATGTCCCCCCACATCTTAGTGTCATCAGCAAATTTGAACAGGTGCTTTTTACCCCTTCGTCCAAATCGCTGATGAAGTTGTTGAACAGTGCGGGCCCGAGGACCGAGCCCTGCAGAACCCCACTGCCCACGTCCTTCCAGGTTGAGAA
>NW_017728931.1:34755965-34759769 GCF_001723895.1 Crocodylus porosus
AGGTTGGTCTGACAGGACCTGCCTCTAATGAACCCATGTTGGTTACCCCTAAGCATAATCTCCCTTGCTGGGCCCTCGTGGACATGCGCCAGGATAATTCTCTCAAAAAGCTTACCCAGGATCAAGGTAAGACTAACTGGCCTATAGTTTCCCAGGTCCTCCTTCCTCCCTTTTTTGAACATGGGAACCATGTTGGCCCTCTTCAAAGAAGTGTTTTGTTGGACAAGCCTGTATTAGATCATCTAGTCCAACCCCCTGCCCTGGTCAGGAAAGAGTGTTTGTCCAGGTGTTTGTCCAGGAGCTTAATATGTGCAATAAGATGTAGCAAGAAGCCTCAACCCTTTTTTTCCAAATGATTTATGTGCTGAGGAAACTAAGTCTCCTGGAAAATCAGTGGAATTTAGGCTCTCAAATGCTTTACTCACTTTTCAAAACATGACTTGGCACTTCCAAAAAAATTACTCAAAACTCTTCCCACTCCTACAGCAAGCAGCAAGCCTCTCACAGGCACAAGAACATTGCTCAGTATCTCCTGCTATGACATGCCCTGAGGTAACTGCGTCCCTTTTGCTACATTTGGCACTGTTGATACTTCAACATGATTGCTGTTACCTGAGGTAACAAGATCCTTACTGCCAACATGTAGGAACACCTGTTAGTGTATTCCTGCTACAGATGTTAGCTGTTAGTTGAGGTAACATCATCCCTGCACCAAGACAAATTGATACACAGCTGCCTTTACAGCTCTGAGTAGCAGAGATAGCATTGGTTTTCTGCACATGTGTAGGGAGCCAGCTCCAACTCACTGGAAACCCAGTGCATCGGACCAGACTCGATTAATTGAGTGCTGGAGCTTGGAAATTTAATGCGCTCCAGCAGGCTCTAGCATCACATATATCAGTGTCCCCACACTGAAAAATGGCAGTGGGGCACTTTGAACTAAAGCACCTTTGACAAAAATGTCCCACTGCCATTTTTCAGTGTGGTCGACACTGATACATACGATGCTGAGGTGCATGGCTCACTAATTAAAGCACCCCTCCCCCCGCAAGCCTCCTGGAGCACATGTAAAAATGCCCATTGTTTTCAGCTGCACAGCACTGCACCGTGCAGATTCTTATTAGGCACTTCCTGCATCTCCCTTTCATCCATTCTATGGCTCATTTTTTACCATGATGGTTAATCCATGTTAGTGCAAGATAACGAGATAGGTGTTACCTACTCATGAAATGCCAGTCTGGGGAAGTAAGGAACTACAGTTTCAAGCATCTTACTTACTGGCTATATTGATCACACTTGCCTTTGGAGATGTAGAGTGGGTGAACTGCCTGGGGGGGTGGGGTGTTGACAATTAGATTGATATGGTCAACAGCACCACCTGGTGACTCAAACTGGAAAAATAGAAGGTCTGTGTAGCAGGCTGAGCAGAAACCAAGCCATAGCATAGCTGAGAAAGGAAGCTGTTGGTTCATGCAGATATTCCTCTGCAACATCAATCATATTTTTGAACTCTGTCTGCCTGCCTCCTCTGTCTCTACCAGTAACATTTATAAAACATGTCACCTTAGTCTCTATGTGTAATGCACAAGATGTGTATCTTGCTTGTCTGCAAATAGACCTTTATACTATGCTTCTCCCATAAGCAGGAGAGAATGTGATGGACTATATCGGGAGCAGATTTTATGGGCTTCTCCTCTCGGCTTGAATGTATTACACAGCCTTCTTTATAGGGAGCTGAGTCTTTGCAAAGGGACATGACCTGCTCTTGAAAAAAGATGTTGGCTAACAGCAATCTCCAAGTATAGGGGCTGCAGCCAAGGGCTCTCTACCAGACTGCCTTTCCTTGGCAGCCAGGAGACTGACACTTGGCTCTGGTGGTGGTAGTGACCATGTAGATTGGAGAATTCTTGGAGAGCAGCACAGAGAGAAAGGGACCTTCCCTGTGACAGTCAGACCTAGTGCATTGAAGACCTTGAGAGTTCAAAGTGGATCCTGAAATATGATGGGCAGTATGTGTTGAGCCCAGAACACTGGTCTGAGACAGTACTGAGGTGCTTCTTTTAGAAGATAAGCTGCAGCCTGCTGAATCAGCTGAAGTTTCCCCAGGGCATTCTTAAGTCATTCCTAGGTATAGGGTAACAACTAGAAGCAGTAAAGGCATGTCACAATGGTCAGGTCTGTGGTAGTGGAGAAAGAAGCCTGATGTGGTTAGGGAAATGCATTTGTGGTTGTTTGCATACATTTCCAATCAGAAATTTATCCAAAGAAGTTTTGCTCAGGTCATGTGCTTCCACATCTATGATTGGCTGACAAGTCTAAACTGTCTTGGGTATTTTGGCCTGATAGTTGTCTTTACCTCTTTGTTACCTTTTAGAAAGCCATCGTACTCCCTGCAGATGCAACCCCAACATCCCAACCAGCATCCTACTTGAGTGATTAGTCTGCCTATCTAAATTCCCCTGTAGCTATTTGGACACAGTTTGCTTCTGTCCTGAACAGCTGTTTGATGTGGGCCTGTTCTATTAGACAGCAGCCACTCCCACCCCAGCAAGAGCTGTTTCTGTGACTGAAGTCTGTATACAGTATGTCATGTGTAATTTGTTTGGGGGCTTTGGGTTGAGAGGTGCTATTGGAATGTAAGGGCAGTATTTCAGCTGCTCAGCACTACCTTGATGCTGTACTAGTGCCCTGGAAGTGCTAAGGGCAGTGGGTTCCCCCCGTGGGCCTATTGCTACATGCAGGAGGAATGGTTTTCTCTCTTCCAAATAAAGATGGCTATTTTCATTGCCTCTTACAGGAAGTTCCTGACACAACAGGACAAGTCAAGTATCTTCACCATGGATCACTTCCCCCTCTGGTATCGGCGAGCAGCTGAACACCCCTCAGGGAGCTTCATTTACAGTATCACTTCAGAGGAAGGTCCAGGTGACTCTTGGCTTTGCACTAGAGCTAAGGGGGGAGAAGGAGAATGTTGAGTTTTTCACCCACAACCCCCCAGTCCCAGAACCCACCCCACTCTCCTCCATTATCATCATCCGACAAGTCTAACTCTTGCACCATGCTCCCAGCCAAGGGAGAGGCTGAGATCCAGCCATAGGCTGCTTATAAGCACAAGCAAAACAAGAGAAAGCTCACAGCAAGTTATGGGTAGGAGAGATAAAGGAAGAGCAGGCCTGGGGAGGTGAGGAATAGAGGGAGCTACAGCAGTCTTGATTAACATGGGAAGATAAGGCACTGGAGAAGGAATTGATGTCCAGGGTAGTCTGTGAGGCAAATGTTGGGCAGGGAGAAGACTGGCAGGCCAGTTGCCTGGAATGATTTGAATGGCAGTCAGCCAGGTAAGCAGTAGTTCGGGCTGTGAGGGAGTCGGTTATTTTTCATGCTCTTCCATACTGGTAGGGGAGAAATTGCTTTCTCATATGTGGGCGGGAGGAGCAGCTTCATTCTCCTTGCCAAAGGTATCTCAGTGATCCCTACCAAAATACCATCTTTCCCCTTGCAGTCCTGTAATGCTGGGCTGCATACCCTAGAAATGGAGCTTTGAAGTGACAGCTGCCTACCAGATTTGTTGTGTCTCTTGCTCAGGATGTGACTGCCTGATCTCCAGAGCCTGCAGAGAGCTTTGCAGGGGAGGAGGAGGATGGGCGGGTGCAGGAAGAAAAATCAGAACAAAATAGTATGTGACACTCCTACAAAGAAGGCAGAAATCCCCTCTGTGCTCCTCCCCAGCCCCCTGTGCTCATGCACTGTCACAGAGTACAGCACTTTAGCTGTTCAAGCTTTTTGTGGCATTGTGGTGGGAGG
>NW_017728931.1:34759869-34800379 GCF_001723895.1 Crocodylus porosus
GTGGGGAAGTGTACAGCACAGAGGAGTTAATAAAGAAGAGAGAGATTGGGATATAAAAGATGAACCAGGATAGAAAGAGACAGGGAGAGAAAATGCACTGAACCTTCCACTCGTGCTCTCCCCTCCTCTCTGGCCCCAGATAAAGAACAGATAATGGCAAAAGGCATGGGCATGGGAGTAGCAGGAGATCTCTTCGGTTCCATTGCCTGCAACTTCATTGCATAGCATAAAACTTAGAAAGCCAAGCACTGGCATCCTTCTGGGTGACTTCTCCTAAAATCCCTGTATAGTTTCCAGCTGACAGGCAATGTGATAGTGGGATGTTGTACCTTCATTCCCTATGAACTGTTACCCATGGTACCATTCTACAAGCTGCTAGGTGTTGTGGGCCAGATCCTGAGGTCCTGATTTAGGTAAGCTCCTATGGAAGTCGTTTTGCATGAGTTAGGACTGTTATTGCTATTGCTTATATTGGGATATTCCATAATATAAGAAACCCCAGCCAAGATCAGGCCCCATTGTGCTGAATGCTCTTCATACTCCCTGTAGGAGAGAACCACAGCACCAAAGAGCTAGATAGGCAAAGCAGAAAGGACATTTTACAAAATAGCAACTGAGTGCCAAAGAAAAGTGTGATTCACCAGTGTTATATGAATATATGATGTCCCTTTGAAGGGTTTGATTCTTCATTTTTGTGGACCCAAATCCTCCTTTACACATGTTGCATGGGAGCTTGGGGTCACAAGGGAAGCAGGATCAGGTCAGTCAATGGGCATCCTCCTGGCAGGATGCTTCTGCAGGTCAGATCTCTGCCCTTGTGCAAGTCAATCTAACTTGAGTCAGGAAAACTCTACACAAGCTTTCAAGCTAAGTCACACAGTGCAGCTGCAAAGTCCTGTGCAGGATGTGTCAGGCACCTGCAAGAATGATAACAGCAGAAATAAAAAAAGAAAGAAACAAGTGCCAGAACTCTGAGAAAGGGAAAAGGACCTTCATCTCTTGGCTGAGGTAAAATATTTGTTTCCACAATATGCTGGGAAGGTTTCAGTTGCAGAAAAAAAATATGCTTGGAAATACTGATGTTCAAAACATCCCCACAGGAGTTATTAAAAAAAAAAAAGGAAAACCCCAAGCCCTACTTGTGCTACAAATAGATCCAATAACTAGATTTTTTTTAAATAAACCAAAAAAAGGAATCTGGCCCTAGGACAGCTGCAGAGGCTGTGAACAGACTTAATTTTCAACTGCTGTTGAAATGTCAATTTACTTTTCAACTGCTGTAAAAGAAATGTGACAGTTACAGCTGGGGAGTGCACAGGAGCTGCTGTGATGTATCTGTTACCTCTGAATGCTACAAGGGTAGCAAAACCACTGTTTAACTCTGAATTAAAGAGGGTAAAAATTGCCAGGATTTGCCACTCACATAAGGCTATAGGAACTTGCAGACATAACTGTTACATGATAACCACTTATACCAGTATATCAGTTACATCTGTCCATACCTTAAATTAACAAACTTGTGAAATACATATTTGCACTAGAAGAACAGCCATTTTTCTATCCTGCTTGTGGTACTAATGTGACTGTTATAACAGGCACAGGGCCAGCCTATGATGTCCTTTACTTGATTTCACAAGAGTTAGGAGCCATATCTGACAGTAACAGCCAGCACATGTGTATGGGCACATCTACACATCACCCTGCAGCAATGTAGTGACAGACTGTGGCAGTATACGATGCGCTTTTTTTTCGATGAAAAAGGAAGGGATGAGGTGGCTATTCCTACTGCACTTTAGTGATTTCTCTGGTCTTCCCCCCCCAAGGAAAGTAAAGACCTCAAGTGTGTGCATTTCTACACCCGCTTCTACTGGCAATAGAGGGGAAGTAATCAGCTTTGCTGTCTTCTTATTTTTACAGAGGGAAGTGACAGACCAGAGGTGGTGACTGTGAGCACAGCTGTGGCTGTGACTGTAGATGGGAAGACAGCTATTGCTGCAGGTAGGAAGAAATCAGGTACAGGTTTCTGTTTTCTGTTATGCTAAGAATGGTGGTATAATGGGGAAGGTGAGATCTTGGTGAGTTCTTATTGCTGTAGAATCGTCTTGCTAAGGACATAGTGGGGAAACTTCTCATTTGTTCAGTCTATTTGTGACATTGCAAAGCACTAGACAGTATACTTCATGGCTAATATTCATTGGGTCAGCAGAGTTGGAAACTAACCTTTGCTGGTGGAAGGGGGCATGAGGCCTGATTTCAAAGTTTCTCCTTTAAATCCCTCCCAATTCTCCGAAAAGCTAAGCTTTGAGACCCCCTATGAAGGAGTTTTGCTCAGTGTCATGGAAAGTAATGATCTTTCACCTCTAAAGAGAGCCCAAGATGTTGCATGAACTTTACAGTTATCCAGAGAAATTGCTTTATAATATCCATCACCTCTGGAGTGAACTGGGGAGGGACCCCGTTTAGAGTGAGTTCCATATCTAGCTAAAGGTCTCAGTTGAACTTAAGCCAAAGAAGGGAAAATTTAGGTTAAATATTAAGGAGATTTTTCTAACTTAAACAATTCAGCTTAGTGAGGAAACAAAGTTACCCAAGTAGGTTATAAAGTCACCATTACCAGAGATATTCACAGATTGACAGCCACCTGTGCAAGATTGTTTAGGCCTAATTGAATCAATCATGGCACAATACAAGGAAGCAGACTAAAAGTATAGGTACCAAATGATTATTTTCAATTTTCATCAGCGTTGACATACAGCTGCCAATGAAGTCAGTTAGAAACTCTGCTTCTCCTGTCTATGCAGGGTTAGGTGATAAGCATATCTGTGACCTATTTACATTAGTATTTGACAATGGTGATTGCTAAGAAGAGTCCCAGGATTAACACAGCTGGGCTGTCAGATCAGAGGGTCAACTACTGCATTTACTGGGTAAATGGTGTTCAGGGTAGACCCTTAAGCAGCATAAACTGTTATCAAAACCAATACGATGAAAAGATTGTCTGCTTGAGAGACCTATAGAAGAGAGATGCTGTGACCCTCAGTAATAGCCTGGGATTTGGGAAGTATAAGCCTCTGGGGTTGCTCTAAATTATGCTGTATTGCAGTAGCCATTTATCGTTCAAAACAAAACAGTGTGCTCTGGGTGAGTCTATCTCCTGACTGTGCTCCTACAGAAAATGCTGCAAAAGGCACTGTCAGTGCAGGGTTATTTGCTGGCTCTAGGCACCTGGAGGTCTTCCCAGCACTTGAAAATATTCCTTGGCGACCAGTCTTGCCCAGTTTAGAGCCCTGACTGGACTGGCATGTAGAGGCCAACCAGGACCTAGAATCAGGGTGTGAGGAAAGATTCATCTTGGGGGAAATTTCCAGTGCTACTAGCTTTACTGTATCTTTCTTTGTGAAGTAATAACGTCTCCCAGTTACATTGTGCTTTGAAGCTCCAAAGCATTATGCAAACATTAACTAATGTCTAGATTATTAATCATAATTAATAAGACAGAAGTTTATCTCTTGGGATGTCAGTCCAGTGCCTTTCACTAGAAATAAAAAATAAGAAATGGTAATTAGGCCCTTGCTGCCCTGCCTGCAGATTATATGACGTTGACTGTCAGTCCCTAGGGAGTCAGTAACCTGGGACTTTATCCTTCTCAGGAGGGATGCTGCCCTAGTCACATGCAACTGCTGGCAAAATACTTTAGTAATTTAAAATCCCAGTGAAACTGTTAGAGACTGTGCCAGCATTTAGCTCTCTCTCTTTAGATTATATCTATTTTGCTGCATCACCTTCTTCACAAAGCAGTTATTTGGTTGGTCATAGGCCACCATTTTGAGCATAAGTTCCTTTTTAAGAGATGCTTACTGCAGTTGCTGTGTGGTGCTGGGCACTGGACAAATGCACTGGGGGACATGGCTGAAATAGTTGCTGAGCTGCATAGAATATGCAGGAAAGGCCTGTGTTCCCAGAAGATTGATAGGGCATCAAAAAAAAGCCCAAAACTTGAGATCCAGGGTTTAGTCTCATAGATGCTCATATGCACATGCCCCAGCAGTGTGCTAGCAACATTGCCATCTGCAGTGAGTGACCTTATTACAGGGAAAGGACCTCATTGACCTGCTGGGACACCACCAGGAGGTGAGACTCTCTGGGGGCCAGCTGGTTGGCACTTTGCTGGCAGAGAAAGCAGTAAAATCCCTGAGCTAATCAAATCCAATGGTAGCTTCATAGGAGAGAAGGGGCAACTTGCTCAGCTCCTCAGATCTCTTTCTCCTGCATACTCATAGAGCAGTCAACTTCAGAAAAGCATAGAAAGTAGCATCCTAATGGGCTGAGCAGCTGTTGCCACAGCCTCTTGAAGTGGCACTGCCTGGGAACTGCATAGTCAGCAGTGTGTTTGGCACTGAGTTCGGGAAAGGGAAGGGCCTTATTTTGCTCCAGCAATTCCCAGAAGGCAGAACATCATCTGCCACAATTTTGGACAACCTTAAGGTTGGTCCAGCCCTGTGCATAGGTGGAGCATAGTGTCATTGGTGCACTGAGATCACTGCTCCCATATGAAACAATGCTGTCTCCTTGCATCATGTTACTCTCCCATCAGTCTGTCCATCTGCATCTCTGGCCCCAAAGACCTTATGATCTGTCTTTGTGTTCTGTGTTTAGTAGCATAGCCTCCTAAGTACTCAGCAAAACACATCTAGTAATTTAAAAGAACAGGTTCAAATTCTGAATAAGGAGCATTAGGCTCTCATGAATATCATGAGCAATCAAACCAGAAATCATGACCACTAGGTATAGGGACTCCCATACAAAAGGGAATATGTATGGATCACTTATTGTCACACAGAATTACCAGCCCCCTTCTCCTTCTCACTGTTCCCCTTGTCTGACGTAGTTTTCCTTGTACCTGGCTGTCCTTTTGTTAGGAGCAGGGGCCATGTCCCCCAGTGCATTTGTCCAGTGCCCAGCACCATAGAGCTCCAACTTTAACTGAGATGGACTGCAATATAAATATTTACTAATAATAACCTCAGCCAATCTGAGTGCAGAGATTTGCACACTGCACCACTTCTTCTTCAGGGGAAAAATGTGCAACAATTATGTAAATCAGACTTCCCTTCCTTATCCAATCAGAGTACAGTGCTTTGCATAGCTCAGAAATAAGCCTGCTGTTTAGGGTCAGGCTCTATGCAGCATCCCTGTGCTTTGGCTAGGCTGATGTCCATTCAGGGACAGATTGGCTGGTAGTAAGATACAGGTTTCTCCTTTCAGAGACCAGTTGGCATTTCCCTGGGAAAGCCATGTGTCCCCTGCCTATTGGCTTGATACCCCTTCCAGAGTGGGACTCCAGCCCAGGAGCTGGCTCTTGCCTGTACCCAGCAAAAAACACCTAGCTTAGGGTCACCCATCACACTCCCCCTCTTGGCTCTTCTGATTGCTGTTGCTGTCATGCTGGAAGGGAAAGGAGCTATTGTCATTAGGTCCAGAGAGGCTCACGTACAGTCAGATTTTCGAGACTGACACCCTGTGACTCTGCCAGGCTCTCTTTGCTCACAAATTATTTGATATCGTTTTAATTCTGAGCGGAATTAGAGCAGTGAGGGGGTTGCTATAGCAACCGTTTCCTTGCGCCTTTGGTCTGACTCATTGCAGACAATTACTCTCGCGCTCCAGGATTCACAGATGTGATAGGAGAAGAATCATGTGCTTGGCTTTCAACTTTTTGTATTTAATTTCCTTTCCATCCCTCCTTGTATTAACTCCTACCTCTCTGCAAGAGCTAGGAGTGTCTGGGTACACCTAGTCCATAGGGGACCACATAAGTATCTGTGACCATGTTGCATTTTTGTAGAGACTGGGGAAGTGGGGATGTACCAGGCCTGAGGGAATTTCTGTGTATTTGCATAAGCAAAACTTACATGTACAAGGCAAAGGACATGCAAGAACTAGCAGTGCATATATTCACTAGGGGCACATCTACATTTGCATTAATGTACTGTTGCTATTGCACATTAAATTTAGTATCTTTAATAGGAGGTACTAACTAAATGCACAGTAGCCAGTGTTACTGCATGGTAACAGAGGCACACAGTCTTTTGGTGACACTTAAATCTTTGTAGACTAATTCTACTGTACATTAGTGCATTAGCATGACTTTTGCCATGACACGCTAATGCACAGTAGAATTAGTTTACTGTGCATTAAGCATCTCATATAAACTTGCCGTAGGGGGTGCACACATGTAAGATGTGCCCTGAGGGTATGCTTCTGGACACACACACGTACGTGTGTGTGTGTGTGTGTGTGTGTGTGTGTATATATGTGTGTGTATATATGTGTGTGTGTGTGTGTATATATGTGTATATATGTATATATATATAATTATCCTCAGTGCTTGAAATATGCACCTAATGTCTTATTTGAATCAGTGTGGCTGATATATGTGAACCCATGGATGCACTTGTATATGTATCCATGGGAGTTGTCCTGAGGGGGAGAGGGTTCATAAAAGTCTGTAAAGGTGCTTCAACTGTAAGTGTTCAGGAGGATTGTTGCTGGGCTGCTAATCATTCACTACCAAGGTCTGCTAATGGTTATGGACTGCACATGTAGGATCCACATGAGAACTGTCCTGCTGCTAGGCAGGTGCCATGACACTCCTGACAGCAGAATTTGAATCTGGGTCTCTGCATCAATGACAGGGCAGCACAGTCTGAACTGACCCTCTCCCAGACTCTTCCTAGTGCAGTCTATTGATAGTGAAATTGTGCATATCTGGATGCACCTAATGCACAGGAGAGCCTAACCCTGATGGAGAGGAGAGGGGTCATTCACTTGTGCTACAGAGAGAATGAAGGTGATGGTCTGTGGGTGAGTCAGAGAAGCAGCCTGCGTACTTTGCGATAAGGGCTTTGAGGAATGTTGCCTATTTTTGTGCCAGGGTTTGCACTGTGGGGACCCTGCACTGCCTTTACCTAGGATACTTCAGCTTTGATAAAGGGAGAAACCTTCAGGGAGTTCCTCTTCCACACGTACTAGGGATGAGGGGGCACAGAGGTCATGAAAAGGAACTGAAGGTGACAGGAGATGATAGCTGAGTTGGAATCAAACTGCCTGCACCCTCTTAGCTTCCACCTTTCCCTGTGCTCCCCTGGCCAGAGCCACAGCCAACATGCCTGTGCTTGCGTGCTCGCTGTGGGTAGAGTGTGACCAGACCTCCAAAGGTAGCTTGTAATTCACCTCGTGGTACCATACCCTGACCTCACCTCCTTGCTAGCCTCCACCACAGTCAGCGGACTTCGGGGCAAATTGTCCTCCCCTTCTGCTCCCCTCTGTGCCACTCAGTTATTGCCAAAAGAGCAGAAGTTACCCATAAGCCCCTTGGTAAGGATTCCTCCATTGTGTGGGAGGGGAATCTCCAGCTGGCATGGGACTGGCGCAGCAGTTCCAATGCATCCCTTCTCACAGTCCCTGCTGCCAGGGGCTTGTCAGGGACAGGAAAGTGAGATGGCTGGAGGGCACTGTACTGCTCCCAGCCGGTGCATCGTTGGTTGGGGCTGAGTTTAGAGCAGGTCCTGTACCAGGCCTGAACTGGAGAAATAGGGTTATGGAAAGAATGGCAATACTTTGTTTCTCTGCTTCTCCTCTCTTGGACTGCTCTGGGTGACTGTGCATGTGTGTCCCCTTTTAATACTCCTGTGCTGCATTTCCTTTGGCTTTCACAGGGGAAACAGAGGAGCAGCCAGAACACCTCTCCTGCAGTTCAGGTGGTGGGGGAGGCTGCCCAACAGCTGTAGCCAGGAAAAGACAGCTGCTTCTCATCAGCTTGAATCAGAGCTGCTCCTCTAGGGCTGCAAGCAGTAGGAAGCCCCTACACCTCCTCCCTGTATCACTGGCGGTGATTTGGATTCCCCATCATGATGGACACAGCTGAGGGTCTCAACTTGGACCCCATTGCTCCTGGGAAAGGGCTGCAGAAGACCCATCCCTGTTTTCTGACAAGGGTTTTGTGAAGTAAAATAATAGTGAAAAGGAGAAGCCCCTGCTTATAGTAACAAACCTTTTAAAAGGCAGATGGGGCTGTGGGGGCTGGAAGATTTTGCAGCAGCTGAGAAGTGACAGTTGAGGAGATCAGAGCTGGGAAATGTGAAAAGCACCTTGGTCAGAGATGGAAGGAAAAGCTGAGTCTTTAGGGGAGAGAAAACAGGAGAGGGAGAGGAAAAGCAATCAAAGATGTTTAGACCAAGGGAAGACTTAACCCAGCATAATCTGTGCAGAGGGAGAGGTGTAAAGTTGCAGGATGAGTCCAGGAGTGGAGGAGGAAACAAAGACCGTGTGAAGGACAGGATGACCTTAACGTAAAGCAGGGGTGTCATGTACACGTCCTGTGGGCTGGATCCAGCCTGCAGAGATTGGTCATTTGGCCCATGGCACTTCACTGTGGCTCAGTGGTTCTCAACCTTTTTTGGAGATGAGGCACCCCTCATGGGACTTGAGGCACCCTTCAGTAACTTTTGTGTATTGTGGCATCCAGTTTCAAAAAACAATTTGCATATATTACCTTCATACCATATATTGCACTGCTTGCCCCCTGGCGGAGGGGCCAGGCAGTTGGGGTGGGGGATAGACCAGACCTTACCTACCTCCTCACACTTCCCTGTACCCTTCAAAGGATCTGGTGGTGCCACTGGGTGCCACGGCACCAGGTTGAGAATCACTGCTCTGGCTGGACAACTTACCTCCAGATCTGGCCCATGGGGCTCCTCACCGCAGCACCCAGAACCACTGTGTTTGCATGGCCAGCACCCAGAGGGTTAGCACTGCCATGCTTTCTGTTCTTACCTCTATCTTTCCATGTGACCTTTAGCTAACTGCCCTGTGCCTCAGCTTTCCCATCTATAAGGAGGAAACAATGCACACAGACCTGGCGGGGGTGTTGTGAACCTGGACTAATGAGTAACTGTAGGAAAGGTGATATTTTTTTACTTCAGCTTTGATTAGCTTGATACTAGAAGACTGCGGACACAATGATAGTATGTTATACCACACTTTTAAAAAGGTTGTAAAAAAATAAGAGAGTGCAGGGAAGAGCCACAACAATTATTTGAGAGCTGGAGGAAAGTGGCAGACTTGAAGAGTTCAATCTGTTCAGTTTCTCTAAAGGAAGCTGGAGAGGTGATTTGATACAGCACACAGGTAATGCCCCAGGGAGAAAATACTGGGTAATAAAAAGCAGAGAAAAGAACAACAAGAATCAGTGGCTGGAAGCCAAAGCCACACTGATTCAAATAAGACAGTAGGTGCATATTTCAAGCACTGAGGATAATTATGCATTACAGCAAATTACCAAAGCAAAGCTGGATGCCTTTCTAGAAAATCAGATTTAGCCAAGTGTAAATACAAATACAGGAATAGCCCCTCCATTTTCTTATTGACAAGTAAAACAGACTGAGCTCTACATATCTGTCACTCTAAGGCACTTGTTTCAGCCCACAAATATTTTCTGTGGCTGTTTTCTCCACCTTCCATGTGGCCTGAGATAGGCAGAAAGTCAGGCTAGATAGCCTTAGGCTCTCTGAATCTGTGCATTTCTGAATTCATTAATGTCTGAATGCCCAAAGAAAGCTTCACAAGGTAGGTGCTATAAAAATGCAAAGCATTATTTTTACTCTGGCTGTTTCTCCAAAGCATCCTGTGGAGCTGGGTGAGTGTCTCTGTATATCTTCTGTAGTATTTACTCAAGTGAAAAAAACCTGAGTTGATTGCTCTTTTTGTGCCTATCATCCATTCACTCTCCACCACTGTTCCAATGAGCGCATCTGCTCCCAGTCCATGGAAATAACAAATGGTAAAGGTTAAACAGCAACTTTGTGGTGAGCTCTGAAAAGTGGGCAGCACACTGTAGACTGCCTCAGGAGCTTTCAGAGCTTGCTCCTAGCTTGCTATTCCCATCCCAGTCAAGACACTTGCACCAGGTCTTTACTAGACACTGGTACAGCTCTGTTGAGGAGCAGTTCTGTGAAACAATAAGCTGAATGCCCTTGTGTACCGAGAGAAATGCAGCAGCCCTGTGAGAACTACTTTCTCCCCCTCCTGCACAGCTACCACTGGCATGGTAAGGCCAGGAAAGGGACCAAAGAGGCCCCTTTATATGCAGCCTCACAAGCCAGGCATCAGATTGTGAATATTATATAATGTCCTTAGAGAGGGAATTTTGAGTTCATAAATATTCTGTCATAAGAAACCCAGTTCTCAGAGTTCACATTCCTCTGAGCAGAAGACAGAAACTGGTCCTCTGATCTATGCACCTAGTCCAAATTAACCCAGCTGTTCTCTGTGGCCAAAGAGATCAGGACTAGGAGCAATGGCCTCAAGCTGCAGCAGAGGAAATTCAGTTTGGAGAACAGGAAGAACTTCATGACTATAAAGGTGGTCAAGTACTGCAACAGGCTACCTAGAGAAGTTCCAGAATCTCCACCTCTAGAAATTTTCAAGAGTGGATTACACAGACACTTGGCTAGGATGATTTAGCCAGGGATGATCCTGAGTGGGCTGAACTAGATGATCTCAGGACATCCCTTCCAGCCCTACTTCCCTATGATGTTATGAACAGCACTCACATAATGAAGGGCATGCAATAAGCTGCCCTTGAGTAGGGACCTACTTAATCCAGAGTTTTGTGGATTCTGCAGAATCTGTGAAATCCAGGATTGTCCTAAAAAAAACCGTGAAACCAACAAAAAACCCCTTAATTTAAAAAAAAAATGCTAGCTCCCCAGTGGGAGACTCACCCTGACCACAGTGACTAGCATAATGACATCTATGAAATCCTAGGATGTCATGGGTTTGCTACACTAACATGAGTGAGATTTGGACTCCTGAAAAACTCATGTCCTTAAGAATAAGCTTTTCTTAACTGGAAGGGTATGCAATGAACTGTGGATCTGTATCACTGCCTTCTGCAGGATAGACTTTAAACTACTCAGCTGAATGTCTTAGACCTTACTAGCTCACAGCTCATGGAGAAACTCCTGTTGCTCAGGGAATAAGCTCCAGTGCAACTGGGAGATGGGAGGACCTGAGCTCTGTTTCTGTTCATTTTAAAGCAACCATGGTGTTCAGTCAAGTGAGAAATGTGAAGCTCCTGGAGCCTGTGGCTTATTTGTTAGTGTATGTTTCATTGAACAATGTACTTTCACTTAAAGGCATGTCTTTGAGCCAAAGTCCACCCTGATGTACCTCCACTGACTTTAGTGTTACATTAGGAATTAATTTGGCCCTTTCAGATTTTGGGGCAATGATCTGACATTGTTGTCTGGGTAGCACCTGTACCTGTACCTGTAGCACTTTGTGTGTGTGTATGCATGCAGCCTCAGAAGCCTATTGTTTTTTCTTTGGCTATATCCCTCCAGTGTCTATTTTTGGGGGGAGTCACAACCAGAGATTTCATGCAAACAAGAAGGAGCATAGGAAAATACATTCTTTATTATTCTTCTGTAACAACAAGCCGGAAATATAATATACCTTTTAAAAATCTTCTGTCTCTTGCCAAAGGAACCTCCGTTTAACCATTTTAGAAAATCTTGTCACTCTCCCTCAAATATTAATGAAAAAGAAAAAAGATTGCATGTGCCATCTGCTCCCTGCAGGAAGACCGCTGGGGGGGGGAGGAGCTACACCTGGGGAGCCCATTACCAGAGGGTGCTGGTTGGACCTGGCTGCAGCACGGAAACACTCTTCCTGAAGGCACCCATCTGCATGGAGGATGATATGCCTGCCTTCACTGGAGGAACAAAGCTGGCAAGGTTTTCCAAGAGAAGCCATTCTGTGCCTGCTTGCAGAGCAGTGGAGCCCACTGCCCAGATACATGAGAGCAGCCCATTTACTGAGCACCCAAACAGCCCTGTGCTATGCAGTAGGCTAGACACCCTTCCCACTATGAGATGAGCTTAATTTCTGGCTATGTTGGAGGACCATGTTTCCCAGAAGTTCCTCATGGCTGTGGAGAAACCTGCATCCCAGCAAAGCCAATGTTCCCAGTGTGGCAGGTCACTATAGAAGTACCTGTTCCCTAGCTGGGGTATAAGGGCCCGTTGCCCAGAAGGGCTCACAGTCCCAGTCCTTGTTTTCAGTCACCCATTGTCTTTCTATGTATTTACATTTCTTTGGGACCCAGCAGTGTCCAGCCCTTACTTTTCTCAAATGCTTCTCATTTTCTCCCCTGCCATTCCCTGCCTCTCCTGTTTCTAGGTGGTTTCTAATCCTGGAAGTCCCAGTCTAGTGTTCACCAAGTCGTTTGCCATGCCAGTGAGAAATAAGAGGAAGTGAGGTTTAAGGTCACAATCAAACCCACAGCATAAGAAATGGAAAACTTACCAGCAAAAAAGGAAAAATTGTCCAGGGCAGGAGAGAGTGAGGGGGGATTTTTCCCTTTTCCTAACCAAACCTCCTCACCCCACCTTTTATTCACACACGCTCATGCACTCACACATACCCCATTTGCTTTGTGCAATTGCTTGATCATTATTTGTTACAAGTAAAATATAGATCTATAAATATACAGCTCTGACTCAAGTTCCATTTCAAGTATGACTGTGGAGTCCAGTGCGTTTCATGGTAAGTTCCCTCAGGAAGTTGGGTCCATTGGGCAGAATCTAGTCCCGACTTACTGAGGATCTGGAGCTGCAGTAACACTTTTCCTGGCAAGAGAAGACTGTAGCACACCAATTCTGCCCCTCAGAGTGGGCTACAGCTGAAGCAGAGGGTTGGGTGGGGTGATGGCAGGGTTACACAATGCATACAGGAGAATAAGTCCACATTTCCTCCATAGTGTTTCCACTTACCCTTCCATACACAGCACATAGAAAGGGATGGGGAAGTGTATCTTTAATCTGCCTCTCTCCTTCCTACTCCACGGTAACCTCCTTTCTGCTTCATGGGGAATATTTGCCTCTGTTCCTTCATCCCCTCAGGAAAAGGAAATCAAATTGAACTTGTCCGGGGTTGTTCCAGGTCTTTGGATCTGGTGGCTCTAGGCTGGGTAGAATTAATTCAGTCACTCCAAACTGTATATAAATACTTGGTAGTGCTCTTGCTTGACAGCATGATGGGGGCCACAAGGAACTGACATAGAAGATGTTATTTCCACTGGAATCCAAGAGCAGGTCCAGGGACAGATAGCAAACCACAGGAAACAATAGGAAAAGGAAGGAAGGGCTGTGACCTGGCTATGCCCAGGTGCGGTGATTGCTGGCCTCTATGTCTGGTTTACTGGAGAAATACCCTGCAAGTCTGGGCTAGCTGCCAGAGCATGTCATGACTGGAAAGATCACACCATCTGCAAACATCATGGCTGCATGACCTCTGGTGTCATCTTCCTATCGAAGGAATACCCACTGTGACGGGTTAGAGCAGGTTACCATGGCAATCCGCACTCTCCCCTGGAGACAGCATTTTATCCCACTTCCAATGATATAAAATGAGTCCTTATGTTTGGTTTCTTTTTGCTTTTTTTAAATCAGTTTGAAAAGCTGAAGCAAAAATGAGACTCTGTGGGTTCTAAAATCTGGCTTGGGAAGAGTTTTCCTAAGTGACAGAGCCTGTGCATGCTTGTGCCTGTGAGTACATGCATGTGCTTGCTTAAATGTTCATCAGTACATATTTGCACATGTGTGGAGAGCCTTGTATTTGTACAGGTTGTATAAGTGCCTGTGTGCAGCTGTGGCAGTGAACACATCTGTGTCAATGGGGCATGCTGACCCCATCACCCACCTCCTTGAACCTCTGCCAGGCTTCCCCTTGTCTATCACATGAGGTACACGTTTCCTGTCCTCCCCTCATGGCCCTCAATACCTCAGCCTCTATGTACTAATCACAGTGCTCCTTCCCCACGCCACTTCCTTTGGCTAGGCAAGGCAGCTGTTGTGTGCATCCTCCCTCCCCGCTCTTCTCTGCATTGTCCCAACACATGGAATATGCATCCTGAGTTGGTCAGGCAGGTCCTTGTTTAAATCCTTCCTGATGGCCCACTTCCTCTGCCACATCTACTAGATGCTGGTGGACCGAGTCATCTCTAGTTACCTTACAAAAACATAACATGGATACAAAAACGTGTTTTGTCTTTATCATACTGTGCATGAGTCTTCACAAAGCAATGCTGCAAGTTGCCTGGCGCTGACTCTGCCCTTCCCCCCCCTGCCATCTGTGCCATGTCTGAAATCTCTCTGTGAGCCCCTTGGTGTGGGGAACATGTCTTTTGTCTGGATTCAGAGGTGCCAGGAACACTCCTAGGCACTGTTAAGTAATCTATGCATTATTATTGTGTATATGTGCAAGCAAGTAAATGTGGGCAGTCAGTGTACATGCAGTGATGTCTGTAGGCACAGGTGCATGACTGGCAGTGTGTGGGCTTAGTGTTTGCTAGCAGGGAATGGATGGAGCCTGTACTCACAGATCTTGAGTTAGGGGGCTGTATATGCCTCTTTCTAGCAGTGGACATGGTAAGGGGACTCTCCCTCTGACCCTGTTTCTCTCTGAGTGGATTCTTCATCAGGCTCTCCTTAAATGTGTAGGTGGTGGGGAGTATATTACCATGATGTGCCAGCATGCACTGTGAGACGTATGCACTTGCCCTGGCATCTTGCTCATCATATCTGGAATTTGTACCCCACAGCTGCCTGCTTGTCTTGCCTGCGGAGGGAGGGTGCTGCAGAGCCATGTGGAATTTTGGAGGGAGTAGAGAATGAAGCAGAGGTGATGAGGTCAGGATGACGGGCTCTTGGAAGGTACTGGTTGTCCATGTAGCAGCTGTCCAAGGGGTACTCCGTGCAAGCAGAAAGCATGGCAAGAGCTTGAGGTCTGATCACAGTTTCACTTGGGAGAGCAGGAAGGTAGAAGGATACAAAGAGGCCTGATGCAGAGAAATGGAAATTAGAGCCAGGTGTCCTAACCCCAGAGACAAGTTGCACTAGCCTGATGAGTGAAGTGACAGCACAGTCTGTCTGGGAAGGCATACTGTCAGATGATCCAGGCCTCACTGCACTCAGGTGCCCTGCTCACTCCTGTCCCTGGTTTCCAAGAAGAGTTTCATGCCACTGAGGAGATTTGCTTTTGCTCTTCATGTTCACCCTCTGTGTCACCCATGAGGGGCTGCCTCTTCTTCAGCTCTCGGTGATACTTGGCCATGAGGGAAGCATAAATGCAGCCATAGGCTGCTGCCACTACCATCATGATACACACAATGCCACACACAACCCCAGCTATGATCACGGTGCCAATGGCCCGGCGTACACTAACAGGCCGGTATCTCTGTTTCTGGGGACATACAACACTGGGTTCCACTTCTGGTTCTGGGCCTGATTTGGTTTTTGAAGGAGTTGGGCTTCCTTTAGTGCACGGTGGGCCAGGATTGTCCAGCACAATTGAGCTGTTCTCATCCTCCAGCTGAGAACAATAGTTGAACATCTCCATGGGGACCATTCGCATGTCCTTCCCCCGTAGCTCCTTAGGCAGGGTACATGCCAGCTGATCTATCTTCCCTCCTGCCCCAAAAGAGAAGAAGGGGTGATTTACAGCTGAGTGCCAAACAGAGCTAGTTTCAGTGCAATAAGTTTTGTTATTACAGTGTCATCATTGAGCACTTAGATGCACAGAGCTAGATCTTCAGCTGGTGTAAATCAGTTTAACTGTTTATATCAGTTGAGTATCTGGAGCTGGGCCTTGCTATACTTAGGAGGCTAAAATATGACCCCTTTTGCATGAATACACAGTGAAGTGTGGATAGGTTCTGGGGAACCCTTCCACACCCCAAGAGGCAGCCAGAATCCAGCAGTTTGTATTCCCAGTAGGCCTGGGTGGGAAAGGGGTGTTGTGGAGTCACAACTTGGCCATTGGTCTCATATACTCTAGAGTTAGCAGGATGGAGACATGGCCTTATTCCATTCACTTTCAGGCTGGTTAGAAGTTGCATTCATAGCTTGAGTATGTGGTTCTGGTCTTCCAGCCTGGGAAGCATTCTGTCACTGGAGGCCAGATGGCTGCAACTGCTGCTATTAGAGGTTACACTATGCCACCATCTTCCCTTATGTACACATGACTCCAAAAGCTACATTAGTGCCTCTAGTGCATATAGTGTGTACATAGTGATGCTTTATAACTTACCATCCAATGATATTAAAGCATGTTAAAGCGTGAGTTAAATAAGCCTAACACCTGTAGGTATTATTAGTCCCATTTTGCAGTTTGGGGCCTACAGAATGACAGGGGCAAGTCTCAACTTATCAGAATGGCAACTGCTGTGTTTGAGTTGCTGATCTCAAATCTTAGCTCTCCCTTTGGCTTGCTGTGACAAAGCCTAGATCAGAAACACATGTTAAACCTCCCATTCCCATGTTCCAATCTAATAACTTGTTTGTACCCCCATACTTTGATAACCTTTAGTGAAAATGCTAAACCAAGCACTTCACTGTGCTAATGCCATTACTTTGGAAGAAAGAATATCCAATGTATTCTGTGTGCTGGTAACCTTCACATCAAAGAATGAAAAAATGAAGAAAAGAGGGTTGAAAAAAGCAAATGCGAGAAAAGAATAAAGGTGCTAACGTATTTGTTTGACTGTGCTCACAATAAACCATATTTCACATTGAAGCCTAGTAGTCATGCAGGCACATAACCCCTTCCCAGAGTGGTCAAAATCAGTAGATGTAATGTGACTGTTGCCATTTTGATCATTTGAGGCCTGTTGCTTCTCTCATTGACTCCAGCAAGAACAGTCAATTGCCCTCTTCATTGCCTATTCTTACAATGTATGTTTTTTCTTTGGAAGTGCCAGTTCCTAAAGTCACATAAATCTAAGAAAATCTCAGTTTTTATTGGTTTGGTTTTTTTTGTTTCTAACTTAATTTGTTGGAGGAAAAAAAGGCATGAAATGTAAACCGTAAAGAGTCTAACATCCCAAGGCAAGTAAAATGAATTCTAGACCCCTTGATATTGAAGCAAAATTCACCTTTTTGAGGGGACCTGACAGCTGATTTTTCAGTGCTTGGATTTGTCAATAATAGATACCTTAAACCACACTCTAAAAGCATATAAACATTTCCAGCATCTGCCTTACTAAAGGCAGAGTTGATGCTTTATCAGCAATCTTTTTAGTTGTGCTAACACAGGGAAGTATGTTGGAGAACTATTTTGAAGCATAAAATGTATATATTTGTTCTCATGGTGCTACATTTCCAAAGCTTTTTTGAGTTCTCCCTCTTCAAAAAAAAATCATCTTTGGATTGGGAGGAAGTAGGAGAATGTCTTTGTATCTGAAAAGAGACTTTTAAAATGTAAACACCTTGTCAACCATAATGATAGCCAGAGGCGACCCAACCAGGGTGTGAAGCCCGGGGCAAATCAGCCTGTGTGGAGCCCTACTTCTGGACACAAGGAAGCTGGCAGCAGATTTGGTGGCAGAGGGGGGTGCTGAGCAGCCAGACGTGAAGCTGGCAGCAGCACGGAGTTGCTGCGGCTGCTCTGCCTGGCTGTGTGAGGCCCCCCAAAGCTCGGGACCCAGGGCAATTGCTCCAATTCACCCCCACTTAGGGATGTCCCTGATGATAACATTACTAAATTGTAACATAACTATACTATAATACAGTATATCAGAGCACTGTCCCTCTTCTAAATTTTAGACCTCGGCCAAGGAAGTCAAGCCAAGACAAGTCTTATGTGTCTGCTCATCTGCATTTCTTTTCTGTCTACCTTTCTCCCTCCACTGCAAAGCCTACCAGTCACTTTTCAACCATGTAATTGGATCCCATTCCCCATGGCACCCACCTCGATAAGAGAACCATTCCATCCAGTGCTTGAAGTCTCTCAGGTTGCAGTCACATTCCCAAGGATTATCCCCAACTTGGAGCTGCTGAAGACTGACTAATGGTTCAAAGGTCACTCTGTCCAGGCTTTGTAAGCGGTTAGACCTGAGGGAGAGTGAGCGGAGAGCGGGGAGGTCGTCAAAGATGCCTGAAGGTATCTGAGCAAGGCCGTTGATGGATAGGTCCAGCTGGCGTAGTAGGGCTGTGTGCTGCAGAAGATCCTTGTCCAGGGTCCTGATGCTGTTGTTTCTCAGCTGAAGTTCTGTGAGGTTCCCTAGGTCACTGAAGATGGTCTGAGGAAGCTGGTCCAAGAAGTTGTTGGAAAGATCCAGCCTCTGGAGGGCAGAGAGGTTGGAAAAGACAGGTCCTGGCAGTGTGCTTAGTTTGTTGTTGAGAAAGAGGAAGGTCCTGGTATTTGTAGGAATGTCTGAGGGGATGGATGAGAGGCCCAGGCCACTACAGTCCACCTCCAGACTGCTGTTGTTACACTTGCAAGAGGAAGGGCAAGCAAAAAAGGACTCAGCAGCACACAGAGAGAACCAACAGCCAAGTACTGGTGGACGAGGGATAGGGGCCAGGGGCAGGAAGAGAAAGAGAGAGAGTATGTTAGAACCATGTTTATCCCTCTTCAATCCTTTACCCATTTTTGAAGGCAGTTAAGGCTACAGCATGATCATCATTACAATGGAACTCTTCACAGCAGTGCCCTGCGGTAAAATGAACTTCTCTCAGGTGTAGCCTTGTACTGCTGGCTAGATCACTGGCAGCATGAACTTCCTCTTAGTATTTCTCTGGTTGATGTTTTGATGAGCTAGCAAGATGGGTAAGTAAACATCCTCACAGTCTCACTAGGCAGAAAGCTCAGTGACTCCCACTGCCTGATGCCAGAATGCTCTATGCAATTAGAACAGAGTAAAGTCGAGCATGAAGGGAAACATGGGCTAAAGAGGGACTCTCTCAAAATAGAAAGGTTTTTTTTTACCTTTAGCTGGCATATTTTAAAAAGGAGGCAGGCTAGAATTGCACCTTAAAGACTAAGTAAATCCGAGTTGTCTGCATTAGCTTTCATGAGCCTGAGCAAACTTCATCAGATGCTGTTATTTAAAAAATAAAAGATTATATTTTTCAAAACCAAACATTTTTCAGAAATGGGCATCTCAATTAAAACCTTTTCTTTTAAAATATCTTTTCTCAGTTCAGAGCCCATTCTTTGCTCAGACCAGGGCCCGCAGAATATAATGCCTTGTGACTAAACCCTGCATCTGAGCCCAGCCCCACCTACTGTGGGGAAACTGGGCTATATCTCCTTAGCCAGTGAGGAAAAGAACCTACTTTGTAAGATTCAGGGGGTTGGCTAAGCATATAACAACTGAATATGAGAAAACATTTGCATTTTGTGGGTGGTCACAGTCTCACTAAGGGGCTAAACTCAACCTCTAAACTAGGTGAGTTCAGCTTGGGTCCATACTTTGCAGCTTTGGCCAAACCCGGGGGGGGGAAGGCCTTTGTACGCATGTCTACACAGGACACTTAATGCTCATTGGACTAATTCTACTGTGCATTAGCACAGCTGGCAAAAACCATGCTCATGCACTAATGTGCAATAGATTTAGTTCAATGAGCATTAAGCATCACACAAAGCACAAATCTGTACTAATACGCAGTAGTTCCGATTACAGTCCATTAAGTTAGTACCTCTTATAACAGGTATTAAACTTAATGTGCCATAATTACAGTGCATTAATGAGCATGTAGACACATCCTGTGTGAGTTAAATGATATTAGAGAATGATCCAGGAAGGTAGTTTCTAGCCCATTGGAATAGCTACCCTTGGCTTTGCTGTCTCAGTGCTATCCAGTCAGTCCCCAGCCTGTACCATCCTAAGTGCAGGACTTTGCATTTGGCCTTATTGAACCTTATGAGATTTCTTTTGGTTTAGTCCTCCAATTTGCCAATGGCTATGATTCAGAGAGGGCTCTACAATTTGGAGAATTGGACCAAAAGAAATATGAGGTTCAATAAGGACAAGTGCAAAGTCCTGCACTTAGAACAGAATAGTCCCATGCACTGATACAGGCTAGGGACTGACTGGCTAAGCAGCAGCTGTGTAGAAAAGAACCTGGGAGTTACAGTGAACAATAAGCTAAATATGAGCCAACAGTGTGCCCTTGTTGTGAAGAAGGCTAATGGCATACTGGCTGCATTAGTAGGGGCATTGACGGCAGATCACAGAAAGTGATTATTCCTTTTGTTTGGCACTGGTGAGGACACGTCTGCAGTACTACATCCAGCTTTGCCCTGTCCCCACTACATAAAGGATACGGGCAAATTGGAGAGAGTCCAGCAGAGGGCAGTGAAAATGGTGAGGGGGCTGGGGCACATGACATGAGGAGAGGCTGAGGGAACTAGGCTTATTTAGTCTAGAGAAGAAAAGCATAAGAGGAGAGTTAATAGCAGCCTTCAATTACCTGAAGGGGGGTTCCAAACAGAACAAGAAACAATGGTCTCAAGCTGCAGCAAGGGAAGTTTAGGTCAGATATCAAGAAAAACTTTCTCATGAGGAGGGTAGAAAAGCAGTGGAACAGGCTATCCAGATAGGTTGGGGAATCTCCGTCTGTGAAGGTTTTGAAAACCTAACTAGATAAAGCCTTGGGTGGGATGATATCATTTTTGCTGCTCCTGCTTTGAACAGAGGGTTGGACTAGATGACCTCCTGAGGTCCCTTCTGACTCTAATGTTCTGTGATTCTGTGAAGCCCACAGCCAACAACTCACAAAAACCTTTGCTAGCCTGAGCAGCTGGCAAACCTTGCAGTATGCTGACTGTGATGCACAACTTACAAACTCCCTGGGGCATGGAAGGGCTCAGAAGAAAAAGTGCAAAGTCATGAGAAGCTGAGCCCACCTTCTCATAAGTAAAGTTTACACATGGCCTAGACAGGGGAGGGAAGAGAAGAAGGTATTGAATATATCTCAAAAGGGGCTGACAGCAGACAGTTATTTCTCAATAGCATCTGCCTTCTGCAGAACTGGTCCTATTAACGAAAAAAGAGCCACCATTGCAGGATTTGGCAAAGATCTTGTAGCTGTGTAACATTTCTAGAATTCAATCCAGATAGGGAATGTGTGGCTTTCAACATGGGCACCTCAGTTCTGCAACAACACAGCACTACAGCACTCACAACATGAGAAAATGCTCATCCCAAGAGAGATGAGTTGTAGTCATATTTAAGCAGTCATACTAACCAACACTAAAGTAGATTTATTCCTACTTCTTCCTAGGTTTGTTCATGTCCAGTCCTTTCTTCTCTTCACTTTCCTTGTAGAAGAACGTGTTGCTCAGTGTCTTTAGAGTCACTGCTACAATATAAAAAACTATGGAACTCAACGAATGTGCAGGTTATTCCACCATTCTCTCTCTTGGATTGGAATAGGATTCTCCTATCCTGTCTACTTGGTATAGGGACCAACACCCTAAGAGTTTTATACTAACCCCAAGGGACTTCTGGAAAGTGCCTGGGAAATATCTAGGAAAGGCAGTTGATAGAGGCAAGGATTTTGGAGGGGTAGGAACTGGAATAGCTACAAACTACACACTCTTGTGCAGACTCTTACTCTCATGTAATCGCAAAGCTTAATCTGTTTGTGGTCCATTTTATTGACTTGGTTCCAATCAACAGCGCTTCATTTTTACACAAATCCTGTGGCCTTAATCAGGTGTCCGTTTGGTACACAGACTACCATTAACTCCAGTGTAAGTTTGCTGGACTTTGGACTGAGTGATGACTAAAAAAAGAACTTCAGGATATGACTCATAGGAAGATTTACTCTCTAAGGGACCAGATTATGAGATAAGTCTGAAGAGAAGTCCTTGCTTTTCTTGTCTTTATCTTATCTCATTCCTTCAGAAATTCTTGTCTCAGTCAAGTGGGATCAAGTCTACTTAGTCCCAGGAGATCCTTATCAGACTGTGTTGTACTGGCTGTCCCCAATGTTAATTACAGCTCATCATTGCCAAATAGAAGGTAGATCTTTATCCTAAGCACCCATTGCCTTCTCGATATATCAAGGTTGGGTCAGGAGCACTGAAGCTGCCATAAAAGCAGATTGTAGCTTATACTGTGGTAGAGTGGCAGTGCTGTTTGGTTGGATAGTATTGAATTCCACTCAGAACACATCACTCTCTTGCTGGGCTTGAAAGAACAAGAAAAAGACAGGAAGGGAGAAAGCCATGAGTCACTTGAGTGACCCTGCCTTTTCCTGGATGCCTGACAGAAGTATAGCATTAATAATAGATTGACAGCTGTGATGATGAGATAACATTTAGCCTCTTTGTACAGAGGGAAAGGTGAGAACACACTAGGTAATGCTATACAGGTGAGGCTATGTTCTTGTCTCTGCACATACCTGCCCTCCAGTGGCCCCTGATTGATCTGCTCTGGGATTCCACCATTTGAGCTGGCCCAGGCAGGCAGGAGCATTATAATGAGCAGCTGCCTGTGGTTGAATTACTTGATTTACTCTAGGCCTCTGCACTAATGCTGGGCTTGCCAGAAGAGAGGCATCGTATTGACCACCCACAGAACTCTTGGAAACAAGGAGTCTGTGTCACTGTATTCAGAGTAAGGAAGAGGTCTGCTTTCATTCCCCTGTCCTTGAAGGATGGCCACAGGTGACTGGTAGGGGGAGGCACATGCCTCCCCTGAGATTGGCCCCCAAAAGTGGGGCACTTTTGTTGCCATGTGGGTTGGCAGCGTGTTGGGGGGGTGGGGGGCACTAAGCTGCAGCACAGAAGTATAGGAGTGGATATGGGGCTTTTGGCCTGCCCCTGGGCCCGCCCACAAATTGTGCCCCCACACTCAGGAGGCCGCAGTCATCCCTGAGGATGACTCTGTGTTGAATGTGGGCTGAGGCCTGGAAACTCATTACATCAGTGAGTGCCCAACACCACAGCCAATCAAAGCAGGGAAGTGGTAGACAAAACCTTAAATTTTCTTCCCAACAGAGAAGTGCAGTGCTGCACTCCCAGAATCTGCATGCAGTGTACACTTGCACTGGGAGAAAGGTAATGTTACTTTGTTGGGTGTTCAGTGACCCTGCTAGGTGGTGGAAAGCTGATCCAGGAATATCAGATTAGGTCAGGGCTCAATAGCCTGCCCCATAAATAATTTACACAGCAATCTAGTGAGCGAGGATGAATTACAAAGACAAGTCTCCAACAGAGAAGGGAATAATTCCTTCAAATCTTGTGCACTTGCAGCTCCAGGTCCAAATTTTAGGCGAAGGCTGCCTGCATGCTCATTAGCCTGTGCACATTCTTGAAAGTGCCCTCCATCCCTCTGCTGTGATGCCCAGAGTGTTGATTGCCACCCCTGAAGTGTCAGCCAGCTTGCTTTGGAGCACCCTAGTGGCATGTTTGCCACAGTCTAGGATGCTGGTGCGGCTGCCCCAGCATGAACACTTCAGAAGGAAAAAGGATGAATTGAAGTTGTATTTTATCAGTTGTGGCTGGGAAGCAAAAATCAGGATGTGGGTATATAGATTTTTCTTTGATTTTTTTTTTCCATGTCTAGCAATGGTAGAATCACCACTCCATTTCAGCATGGCACAGGTCCTTTCCTCCCAAATAGCCAGCATTCCTGCCAACGGACACAGATCAAACCTGCACCACAGGGAGAAAGTTGCTGTTTACAAGTTCTGGAGCTGATAGTGTCCTGTGTTGCCTTTTGTCAGTAGTTGTGCCCTGGTTTCTTTCTCCCTGTTCCCCACCTGTCAGGACTGTTGAAACTGGAATTCAAACACCCATTAAGCTGTTGTACCACTTTAAGCTCTTTTATATACCATAGACAGCCAGCCTGACCAGTCACTCAGTGCCTGAGGATCTGGGAACTTGCTTAGATGTCTTAGTTCCTAGCTGCTCTCCACCCTACCCCTACAACCAGCACCCTGATTTCTTCCCAATCCCCTAAGAAGCAGAAATACTGTACACAGCACCCCATCTCTCAAATGAGCAGCACTTACAACAGGCCTCTTGCCATGGCATGGAAAACCTGTTTCTCCACCAGTGGCCAGCACTCGTAAACAGCATTATGGTCAGTGTTCTCTAGCGTGTCTTCACATCAACCAGGCAGCCTGGCACAGGTCTTCACAGGTCAGAAGAACAGTCTCAGCCTGGCAGACCCTAAAAGGAAGAGGACAGCAGAAGCAGGTAGTCAGTCCTCAAGGCAATGGAGGAGACAGGAATGGACTTCAGGTTTGCCTTCCCAGTTAATGTTTTGCCTTTGACTTGGAAGGGGGAGGGAATGGGGCGGGGCGGGGGCATCAGTTCCTTTTGGGAGGAGGGTAGAGTGTGACTGAGACCTAGAAGGATGCAAAGTGAAACGAAGGATCAAGGTTAATTCAGAATGGAACAATGGTAAAATTGGGCTCTGTTCACTTGTGTGATGAGTTAACAGGTCTCTGCTTAGATTTTGATCAGTTTAAGTTGTCTGATGTGAATGCATCAACCATATTTTTGTCCTATGCCAGAGGTTAATATGAATTGCTGGGCTGACCCCCCTAGAGCAATAACCTTCTGCTCATTCCATCTCACCCACCTCAGCCTGACACCTCCCATATATCCATTCTCTGCACTGAAGCCCCTCAGGCAGATTCACGATGGTCTATCCCCTGGTAGCTGCTACATTCCCTTCCACTCTCACAAATGCTCCCTTTCCCTTTAGAGGTAAAATGGATGTAATGTCTACAGCAGGGATGTAATAACACAGCTCATCAGCTTGAGGTTTTCAGACTGCAGCAGCTGCAGGAGCCGAAGAGTGAGTGAGCAGAATAGGAGGAAAAGGGAGGGAGGGTGTGATTAAGGGGGAGAATTACCTCCCAATTAGAAGGAAGAAGAAATGCTCCTCCTAATTAAAAACCCAAAGACCATAAACTCTCCCCTGACAATAAGTGACTATGACAACAAGTCCTCCCCACCGTGCCTTCTCTCTGGATAAAGAGTGAAGAAGGTAGGGGGAAGTGCAGCAGACCCTTCTGTTTCTCTGTGTACCCTTTCAGGGGGAGGCCAGGGGCTATTTTCCAGCAGCCACAGCAAGGCCTGGGGCTTGGAATGGAAGAATTCCCACCGATGCACAGGAACGTGCTGCACTCTGTGCCCCTCCACTGGGCTCTGACAGTTTCCATAGCATTTTTTTTTAGATATGCACATTAGACCCTTTGGGACACTCGCTTCCAGCACACGTTTATCAATCCTATTTGTCCACCCCACCTTCCCCATGGCTAATTTATTTTGGACGGGTGAGTAAAACACCCAGAGATATTTAAATTATTGCTGTCTGGGGAAGAAAAATGAGCAGAATGAGTGGATGGACTGGTACATTTTGCAAGGCTGCTATAGGTAATCATATCAAAATGCTAATTCAAAAAGATACATTAACAGCAAGAGCAGCACCAAAAAGACTGCCCACTCCCCCCGCCCCTAAAATTGTGCTGGCATGTCTTTTCTGCCTTCCCAAGCTGAAGGGAGAGCCTGTACAAATAGCTGCTCTTATCCAATGTTTGCTTGCCTGGGTTCAGAGAGGGGTTTTCACCCCATCAGGCTCTGTCCTCAGTAAGTCCATCTGTCTGTCCTTAACACGAAGAGCAATGGAAAGCCAGGAGCACTTACCTGGAAGGGCTCTGCCTGTAGGTGCTTCCACCCGACTCCCTGGGCACTGTCCAATTACAGTCTCTTCTCTCTCCCTCCTTGACTTTCACTCCCAGCCAACAGGCTTTCTCTGTGTCCTATTTAACTTCACACACCACAGGAACAAATGGCAGAGTTAAGCTGACAGCCACAGAGACTTATCCGGCTGCTGGATATAGAGTTGATCGGTTTCAAATCCTGCTGTTGAATGATCCTGTCCTTCCCTTAGTCATTAGAGACTGTCTGCTACCCTCTGCCTGTCTTTTCCTCCCTGCACTCCATTTAACTTTGCCTGTGTTATAGATAGCTCTGTTCCTTGTGCTGCTGCCTTTGGGCTGTTGTTTGATAACACCCCATCTGTATTGCCTGGCTCTGCTCCAAGCAAGGGTGCTGAGCTTTAAAAAAATTCTGCTTGCCTTGTGACCCCCTCCCTCCAGTCCATTACATACTAATATCACCCCACAGGATCCTCTGTGCAGTCCTTCCTCATCATCACCCCAATAACTAACCCATAGTGAGGGTTCAAGGTAACTTTACAGTACCTGAGCAGTGTAAGAGTTTCTAATCCTAGTCCCCTGAGAGAGTCCTCTTCAGGTACTAAATTATAGTACCTCACAGGCTCCCCTTCCCACTCTACAGTGACAAGGCTCAGGCATACATGTGGGGTGGGAGGAAAAGATACATATAAATAAGCTTTTTTTCTACCTTTCAAACGTCTTGCAGTGCATACTGGCATAGTGATTAACACCTGTTCAGGCTTTAATTCTCTCTCTGTACTGCAGCAGGCACAAGAAGGGATGGATATTGTGACACATGGTTATATAAAAACATATAAAACATGTGTATATTCATGTGCCCATGTCTGAACACAAGATGTAAGGATAGGTATGTCCACTCCTGAGTTACATCAGTTTATGCACATTTTGACTTTTGACATAAGCATGTATATGAGCAGGGACACACACATACATATACACACTCAGTAAATATGATCTGTACATTTGTACATATATATGTGCAAGTACACAAATATAGATATATATATCTATCTCATGTGTCTTGTATGCACATGCAGACATATGTCCATGTTTGTACAGGGCTAGGGAGAGCTTCATATTATCACCTTTTACACACTAGATCACAGGACAGTGCTTACAGTTCCAGCTCAGGATACTGAGCTATTTCATGCCTGGCTTCAAGTTATGACGCTTAGAAAGGCTGAGAACTGAAGTACTCCTTCACTGTTTAGGGGATTCCATGTCTCTAGAGTTGTGATGTAATCCTAAAGCACTTGACTGTTTCCTTGAGCTGCTCTGGTAGCTGCTGTCAGGTGTGCCTAGGTATAGAAGTAACAGCAGGAGATACTGTTTTCCTTTTACAACCCTGTGAGGGTGTGAATCTCTGCAGGCCCCTGCCTGCTACCTCCACATGCTGTTTTAATAACACTCCACAATCCTAGCCAACACTACCTCCCCACTTTCAGTACTGTTCATTGCTGTCAATGTGGATTTAATAAATGAACAACAGGCTTGCCCCAAGTGCCATCCACCTGCAACTCCCACTGACTGGCCTCTTAGAGTTGGTGGTGTCCAGCACACCTGAAACACCATTCAATAACACAACCATAGAGACTATTGCCCCCCTTTCATACAAAGGGATATGGAGGCACAGGGGGACCTTGTGACATGCTCATGATAGAAACTGGCCTATAATCAGGCAAAGAGTCCAGGAATCTTTTGCTGTAATCATTCACAAGAGTTTATTACTTAACCATTACATTGCAGGTCCATGATCAGGCAACCTGTCTTGTTGGGATGGGCAGGGTGTATGGGGGATGTGTATTAAGGAAGCAGAGGTTGCAGAGGCTACAAGAAATGCCAGCAGTTGTTTAACAAACAAGTACACACACCATGCCCCACCTTTCACAGCTGACTGTAAAGTCCTTCTCTACTGTTAAACTGCTTTAGCTTTTATCAGGAAACCAGATGGGTACGGGAGGGGTGGTGGATGCTTTAAGGAGATTATCTTATTTTTCTTCCTCCAGGAGACTTTTGCTTCTGAGATTCCTATTTTATTATAGCCCGAGACCCATGTTGTGGGGAGTAGAAGATGATATCCCATGCCCCATGATTAATGTATGTAGTTGTCTTTTTGTATTACCTCTGTCACCCATAAGAGAGCAAGTTTGGCTTCACAGGGGCAGGCAGATGCAGAAAACATGTGGTCTGATTAAAGCAATTAGAAAGCACATTAAACAATTGGCAGATGAATCCTAGCAGGAATTACTGCCTGCTTGCCACTTCCAGGTTGGGGTGGGTGACATGGGTGTATGTGCCTGTCCCAAGAAACCTGACCATGTGCTGCAAAAATTGACCATGTTCAGATTTATATTTGCTCCCAATGCAGCCGCACCCTTTCAGTTTATGATGGATTGGTTTATTTGTACTAAAATAACTTGCTGAGGGGCCAACCAAGATCAGAGGCTCCCTGATACCTGTATGTTCACATATCACCAGGGAGCTTACAGTTACAATCTAAACTGGAACTTGCTTTCTGCAACCTTTCATGTTACTCACAAGCTCGCTTGTAGAAATTGTGTACCCTTGGAAAAGCATGTTTTAAATTCACACCAGAAACCAGCAGATCAGAGAAACAATATAGGAACAGAAACAGCACCATGCGACTTAGGCTGATCAGTCACAACTAAGCATTACAGCTCCAATAACCAGCTGTAAACAGAAGTAATGTCACATTACACTGAATGAGCTCACGGAAATGATAATGGTGGAATCTGCCAAGTCGCTTGCTGCCAATAATGAATTATGTTGCTCCCCTCAGTTCCCAAGTATACACTGAGGAGAGAAAGTCTCTGGTCCTTCCTCCTGTTGAATTCAGGCTCAGAACTGAAGTATGTCCTACGACGTGCAAACATGATTATTGACTGAGGAAAGCACTGCTCTGGGCAACGGGAGTTAACAATACTTGGCATTTGTATGGTACTTAACAGTCGAGGCCGTCCAAATGTTAAATTGTAACATTTAGACCTACAGCATCCCTGTGAGAGAGATCAATAGCTTTGCCACTTTGTACCTCGGTAAAGTGAGGCACAGAGACATGTAGGCATATGTTTTCAAGTTTGGCTGTCTCAAATTGTAGTTGCCCAGGTTATGACAGTTTTCTCACTAGTCTGGCATGAGCACCCAGCCTGAGAGTTTCCAGAAGTGCTCAGTGCCTTCAGCTCCCACTGAAATAATTCTGCTCAGCACCTCTGCAGTATTGGGCCTATCAAAGTTTTGCACTAAAAAAATTGAGGTACCTGAGTAGAGACCTCCTTTGGAAGTATAGGGTAAGTGACTTGTGTAAGGTCTCACCATGAGTCCATGGCAGAGCCAGGAATAAAACCAAGAGCTCTGGACTCCCAGGCTATTTGTTTATGCAAGATGCTGTTATTTTTATCCTCAGCTTCCAAGACCACCAGCGGTGAGATCAGAGAGGCTGAGGATGGTAGAAGTCTCAAGACTCAAAGAACCTAAAGAAAATGTATAGAGCAGGTGGAGTGGAGGTGGATAGGAAAGACCCTGAGTGGCCAAAGATAACTACATTACAGAATGCATCTGAGGAAGTAGTGAGAGTAGTGAGGGTGGGGGAGACTGGGGATTGTCCAACTTTGGAGTGACAGAAGGGTCCCAAAGGAGTTTGGATGTGGTGCATGGTGAAGACCCAGAATGGCAGGAATAGGAGAATAAGGGAAGCCACTGACATGGAGCAATCTACCTGTGTCTTTGCCAGTGTTTTTTAGAGTAATATTAAACACTACAGATAACATGTATGTCCTCTTGAGGGAGGGAATGATAGGAAGCTGAGATGGAGACCTGGTGAAGAAGTGGGGGAGTGGGTCTCATAAGCAGGTTCTCTGTCGCCCTCCTCTTCAGCACTGAGTGCAGAGAAGAGTTTTTATTCTCCTTGCTCCATTGGAAGAAAATGAATAGTAAAGTGAGGCAGAGAAGGGGATTCTATTAGAGGCCAGAGATAGCACTCTCTGTGATCCAGCCAGGAACAGTCGTATGTGGGTGGCAGCTTGTTACCAGGCCTGCCAGTTCTAATCCAAATCTGAGTTTCTCTTGCCTGCGGAGGGAAGAGCCTTCTCTAGAGCTTTAATTTCCTACAGGGGTTAATCCTGTGGTCAGCAGTGGCTCAGGCCTTTAATCCTCTCGTTCAGTTCCTTGGCAGAGGGAGCGCATCACTTGGCTCTCAGTGGGGCTGCTCCCTTTGCCCTCTGTGCACCCTGCACAAGCCTCTCACTCTGCGGGCATTTAGCATGCCCTGCCCTCATCCCATTAAGCCCTCCTGGTGAGTTTGAGATGGTGTTGCATGCCAGCTGCAGCAGGACAGGAGGAGGGGACACTGCTGTTCCCAAGTGGAGATGGAGGGATGAAACTCAAAGACCCAGGTCCAAGGAAGAGAGTGGTTCCCCTCCTCATTTAGACTGAGGGAACTTAGAGGGAGAGTGGCCCTATGCTTGCTGAGACAAAGAAATCCTCAGGCATCTCTGTCTATCCATTTCAGGACCCCTTTCTGTCTCTGTACAGAGCCAAATGGACATATGAGGTGCAGAAGATCCAGCTGGTATTCGACTGTCTTGAGAACCTGGCCACTATTATGACATGACTGGCTATTTTGGCACCTTGCTTTAGGCATCCAGCATTGGCCTCAATGCCACAGGGTTCCTAGAACACTAGGCCAGACATCTCCCCAGCAGGACAGTATGTCAGGGAATCTCCCTGGCACGCTACTTGGCTTGAAGGCAGACAAAGGGATTTCCATGTCAACACCTGCCAGTCCCTATTAAATCCTGCATGGGGCCTGGCATGTCCATTGTTAGCCCTCTTGCCTGATTCTCCTTGCTCCTGTGTGCCTTTTATGAACAGAGCAACTTATGCCTGCAAGCCTTTATGATTCAGCATACACAAAATAACCCACAGCAGCAGGACCATCATGTCTGTTGTAGGCATAGGGTCTGCATTGACACAGTAACTAATTGCCTCTGTTCACATTCTGTGAACAGCCAAAGCCACTAGTTCAATATTAGACTGTGAGTAGCCATATTGTCACTTGACTGGTACTGTCACATTCACTCCTGGGAGCAGACATACCACCTAGCAGAGAACCTGGTGCAGTGGAAAGTTTCTGCCACACAAGCTGTCCAGTGAGAGCTCTGTTCCTACTTGTTCCTACCCAGAGCCATTGGCTGTGCTTCTGGCTGCCAGCCAGTCAGACTCAGAGCATCAGCTGCTTGAATAGTCATTAGCTGCTTTGCCAGTGGGGGGGGGGGGGCAAAAGTGGGGTTGGAAGGACTGTAGGAGAAGAGGAAGGTCTTTCAGAGGTCTTGAGAATAGCTCTATATCAGCACCAAAGCTTCAGAGACATATGGTTTGTGTCACACAGCACCATGTGGCATAGCATGAGATGCCAGCAGTAATGATCCGTCTCCACTTCCATCCTAAGGAGGTTTATGACCCAATGCACCCACAGTGGCTGGCAAAAATCCCAGGGAAAGGCTGACCCTTGTGCTTGCATTTCACTACATCTACACTGAACTCTTAAAACAACCATTTTGCTTATTCCTTTTTCTGCATCAGTTAGTTGCATGGATTTGTTTCGCTCAGTTGCTCTGTGTCACAAATACTCTGTACTTCACCTTCTGGATGAGCTTGATGTCTCCCCGGACTTCCCCACCACTTCCAAATCCTCCACCACCCAGCAGATTCCAAAGGGGACTTCTTCAGAGCAATTGCTAAAGGACCATGTGGAGGACTCAGGATGCATATCCCAGCCTGCCACTCAAGAAGGGTGATATGGGATCATCAGACTAGGACTGATGCACGATGACCTGGTGCTTTGGAACGTTACTTATGGCTCAGCAAGCCTGGCTGGTGCATATATCACAGCCCAAGCTGGGCTGGCCTAGGCTGTGGTACCCCAGTTCTATCATTTGGAGTCCAATAGGGACTGGGAAATAAATTAGTGGATTATAAGGCTGGGAGGGACCTTGGAAGATCATCAGGTCCAGCCACCTGCACTTGGCAGAAAAGACAACTGGGGCTGGGTGTCCCCAGCAAAGTGACCATGCAATCTCCTTTTGAAGATTTCCAGGGTAGGCGATCGAACCACCTCTGGAGGGAGCTTATTCCACAATCTGAACACCCTAACTGTGAAGTAATTTTTCCTAATGTTGAGCCCAAAATGGTCTTCCAGGAGTTTGTGGCTATTACTACTAGTTTTCTCCTCGGGTGCCCTGGTGAACAGTTGCTCACCAAGCCCTTGATGTACTCCACTGATGTAGCACTAAATGAATGGCTGTGTTTTGCTTTGCTTCCCCTCACAGTTTGTGAGAACTTCATGCACATGAAAGCTGTTGCATTGACAGCCCTGGAAACCGAGGCCCTTCCTTTAGCCTCAGAAGAGAAATGGGTACAGCAGCCTTCACAGCCTGCCAAAATAATCAAGCACAAATGATCCAAAAAAAGAAACTCCAGGCCTGATGCTGCCACAAAAGCAGCGGCCACAAACAACCCTGCTCTGGGGAATGCCATAAGCAGACAATTTCTTTGGGAGCAGGGCAAGACATTTGAGCTAAAGGCCATTCAAACAACCCTTCACTAGACTTACGTACCCACATAGCTACCATATGGGAAAGAACTTCTCCATTTCCCTAGTCTGGAGGAGATAGAGTTAGCTGGGTTGGGCTGGGCTGAGCCCAACCAACCCCATGGCTTTAGAGTCCCAATGCTTATCTCCTCCTTCCCAGAACAATGGCCCTGTTGTGCAGGCAGTTGTGTATTGCAGGTAGTGCTGAGAGGCTGGAAGTTAAGGTTTAAATTCTGCCAGTGACAGGGGCAAGAGGTTAGTAAGTTCGTAGGTAATAGAATTTGTGTTCCATTTTTTCCATGTAAGAGACAATCCAGGGCACTGTGTATTTAAAAACTGCATAAGAAGGCTGGCATTTAAGTTGCAAAGTGAAGGACTTCGAAGTTAGAATATGCCACAGTTAAAGTTGCCTCTGCAACCTTAATTTGGCCTCCTTGGGCAGCTGCATTACCCTAACATTTAGGGCATCCCTGCAACCTCAGTTTTAATTCCTTGTGTGTATGCATTATAATGCAGTCTTGAATTATATAATTGCATGCTAGTTTTTATACAGGACCTGGCCTCATCCAGTGCACAGGATAAATGGGTTCAGTAAGGAGTGAAACTGCTTTGGCTTTAGAGGTTAAAAGACGTGTACACACCAAAGCAGGAAGAGTGAGCCTGGTACAGTGGTTGAGGTAGTTGCCTGCAATGTCAGACTTTGTTGTGACTCAGTCTCTGCCACAGACTTTCTGTATGATGCTGAGCAAGCTCCTTGAACCAAAATTTCAGCATGCAGCCCCTAATTATGCTTTTCTCCTTTTATGGGTGTCCAATATGAGATCCTTGGTCCTGATTTACATAAGTGCAGAAACTCTAGCCAGCGGGAACTGTTTATTATCGCTGTCCCTTCTAGTCCAGGACTGAGTGTATAGCTGAGGGATGGGGAAGTAGGGGGTTTCTAATCTTGCCCCTACCACTGATTCAGTGTACAGCCCAAGTCTCTTTGTCTCCATTTCCCTGTTTGTATAAAGAGGGATGGTAATCCTCTCTTCACTCACAGAGGGAGAAATCTGTTACCATTTGTGAGGCATTGAGATACTACAATAATGAACACCCTTGAAAAGACTAAGGAACTGAATAGTGATGCAGCCAAGCTTTGGGTGACACGCACTAAGTAAATAATACAAGGGGACACCTTTATCAGTAGGATAAAAGTATTGTGCAGCTGCTGCCTTCCCTGAGCACTGTCCATCATGGGCAGTGAATGAGACAGAGTCTTACAAAAAACACCATATTTAATCATTTCATCACAATTGTTTCACATGTAATTGTGTATGTGACATCCAGCAAGGCTGTATATAGGAGCAACTTTCACTTCCTCCCAAACTGGCCTGGATGTGAAGCAGTGACAAAGAAACAGATGATTCAACTTCCCATCAGCAATCCCCTGGGTTAGTGCTAGCACTAGGTTAGAGTCAACATTTCTGAAAGCCACATGGGGGCTTGGGTGTGTGACACAGGGTAGGTCTACACAGCTGACTGAAGCATTGTGTAGAGCTCCCCTTGTTAGCTTGCTTGATCCCAGTTGCTTGCCAGGAGCATTTTAGCTGCAGCAACCCAGAGCTCCATATTGGGCTGCTTATTCTACCATGTAGTTGGGTAAATTAACCTTCCACCTGGCCCTTGGCAGCTTCCAGTACCCAAACTAGGCCCTATCCTGTCTAATCTAGACATGATCCAGTGCTTCCTTATTCTACCTAGGTCCCAGACATGTCATTGTCTAGTGCTTCCAGCTATTGTCTGGGGCCCACAAGGCACCTAGATGAATGAGCCACCTTGGCAAACTTGGAGTATTGCTTGTTGCCCACCAGGCACTTGGAAAAGTGTCTGACCAGGATTTAAACACCTTAATCAGATTCTTGTAACCAAATTTAGCAAGCAGAAGTAAGTGATTAATTCCTTTGAACCAGCAACAGGTTCAGTACTGAACAGTCCCTGGGGTCTTTGGGTCTACCCTCATCCTTAAGTCTATCCCACTCTTGAAGGGATGCCCTCCCCACCTCCATTATGATACCCAAGTTGCTTAGTGCTAATATCATGTGTCTTCTCTGAATGGTCCAGTCTTGGTACCATCTTGCCCATGTACCCTCCTTACCCCTCCAGGGAGGTGGCAGGTCTCCTCACCACAATTTTTCTGTCTTCCAGAGTCCAGAGAATATTTAACATGCCAAAAAAAGTGTTTGAAAAGCAGAATGAGGGGCTGAAGGCCCAAGTAGCCTACTAAGATGTTCATATTCTAGCAGCACATCACTGAGGCTGGAAGCAAAGACAGCACAGCAGTCTATTATCAGGAAAATGGCTAAAGGGCTTCCCCCAAAGATCCTTTCTTCTAGGATTTACCTTTAAATGCCCCAGGTGAACAATATTCCCTTACACAGCACATGCTGGCTGGCAGGGAGACTGCTCCCTTAGGCCCTTCACTTATTTGGAATAGTTCACTAGCAAATACTGCTCAGTCACAGGAAAAGCTGATCTCCTAAAATGGACCCTAGTGACAAAGCCCTGGGGAAATATGGTCTGAGATTCAGGGAGAGCCCCCTGCCCACCACCACACACACATATAAAAATGTCCTTTGTTTGGTTACGGTTGTGACAAGTACATAGGTAGCTTTAAAGGCAACCCTGCCTTTTAGTGTCCCCCTTCTTCTGGGTTGTGTCCCAGCACACTGGACACCATCTGCTCCAGCCCTTATCAAAACGAGCCCTGCTTAAATTTTCTCCACATCCTTCAGCGGCTGAATAGTCCCAGGGAGTGGAGCAAAGTTAGCTGTTCCTAACTTCATTCTTCAAACTGGAGATGGACCTGAATGAGGAAATCAAATCCTTGAGGAAGCTTAAGTCCAGATCCTAGTTTCATGGCTCAGGTCTGCCTCTGTCATGAACTGAACTGGAGCCCCAGATCCAAGCATTCCTAAACCAAGGGAGATGTGTGGCTCAGCATCCAGCTCTAGGTCTGATCTTTCATCTTTTATTTGAAATGAGATGCAGTGGCCATAAGAGGCAGAATATGAAATGGAAGCATTGTGGCAGGAAACTGTGTGCCATGCATGTGTCTCCCTCCACATGCAGGCATGCATGCACGTGCACATGCACACATACGGGCGCACACACATTTTTTGAGGCAGCATCGGCAGGAATCTTCATATTCTTTTGCCTCCAGACCTCCTCCCCGGCACCCCTTTTCTCTTAGGCAGATCCACCTTTAGCAGGGAAACTGGAAAAGGCTGTAATTCTCCTTCTGTCTACCTCCCTGCAGTATGCTTCCCTCACAAAGGAACAGAAATCCCAGGGCTCAGCCTGCAGGGACACTTGATGGAACTTGGGCTCTATTTTTGGCTTCCACTAGTGACATGGCATCATTGGGTTCATGTCCTGTGACAGGATTTTCCTGCACTGCCTTATGGGTAAAAGACGCACCCAAAAAATGCAAGCCTAAAGGGAAACATTAAGACCCATATGCTGAATTCTGAACTTTGGATGGACCAGTCCTCTGACAGCACCTCCATCAGCTTTCTGTCCTCGTTCACATTGGCATTTATATACTTTTATCTAATGCAGCTTAGCCCAGAAATATTCCCTAAAGCCAGTGGTGTGCAAACTAGTGACACCACCAGTGTCAGACTCCTTCACTGTCACTCTGGGTGAGAAAATAGCGAGCATTTTATGGGGATTGTCCTGGACATACGGATCACAGCACCAGCAGTACTCGGTCACTCAGACTCGTGCTGTCAGTGCTGTATATGAAGATGTCTGTGCCATTCATGACTGGCAGCATCTTCTTCCAGCCCCCTGCACCTGAATTGGATTAGAACCAGTGCCATGAGCCATGTGGGCTCTGCAGCTCTGCCTTGGCCGTAAAACTGGTGCCCTGCAGCCTCCTGTTACTAGGTTTCAAGAACACAACGTTGCCGCAGACAGTTTTGTCAGTGCCTGCCAACCTCTCCCCGGTGGAAGCAGGAGTCCTGTAGGCAGAAGATGGCAGTGGACAAAAACCCACCGAAAGAGCTCAAATAGTCAGGGCACAAACATGTAACAGAGACACCTCTACTTACTGTTCTCTGCCTGGGACGGACCCTCCTCAGAGCTCTCCTGCTCCTCTCACAAACCCCCTTACAAATCTCAAAGCAAATCCAGTGGCAGCTGCCAGCTGCCTGGAGAGTGCTTGACAGTCTCTAGTTGGCATCAGCCCTTTGCGATGTATCCAGGTGCTAGCACTGCCCAAAGTGCAGAGAAGAAGAAAGGTTAGGTGGCAGGATGTGAACGAGGTTGTAATCCTCTGACAATAATAAATAGGAAGAGGGAGGGAAAGAGCGAGCGAGACAGACAGAAAGGGGAGGGAGAGGGAGAGACGGAGTACTGTAGAGTGACAGCTGGGGATACATCTGTGATGACAGCAGCACACACACACACACACGCAAGCACATATAAGCACGCGCACATACAGTGTGAAGGAATTGTGCAGGCATGCAGGTAGACTCCACTCTGAAATGCCCAAATTTGCAGAGGAAGGAGCTTGGAAGATTTTAATTTCTCTCAACTCATCTCCGAGAAACTGCTTCTCTCTCTTTCTTTCTTTCTTTCTCCTCTCTCTGTCTCCCCCATGTCTCCTCCCTTCTCCCCTTCCTGCAAACGGAGAACAGGGGATTGCGGGTGGGGTGAGGGGCCAGCTCTCTTCATCCCCATGGAGGCAGAGCTGTGGGAATCATTAGGAGCAGGTTGCTGGGAGGCACCTGTGAGCTGGATTGCAGCCTCCCCTTTCCCCCTGGTTATGGAGTGGTAGGGAAGAAATGCAGGCTGATCACAATGAACTCACAGAGAAAGGCAAAGAGAGAAGAGGGGGGGCGGGCAAGTGTGTCAGCTGGTTTCTGTATGGAGATTAGGACAGCATGGCGTAGAGGTGGGGGACAGCTTGGAGAAGCCCTGGGGTCTGGGAACAAAAAAGCCCTCCTCATGGGGAGCCCTGAGGGCAAGGTGGGGGCAGGAGACAGCACATGTTACATATTAAAGCGACTATTATCCAGCAGACACTTACAAAGAGCTGGATAAAGAGTGGTCCGTCACAGCAGTCGCCTTGAGCAGCCTGAGAGCAGCAGGGCAGACTGGGGTATTGTAAAGCTCCAGTGCTTAATAGCAGAGAAGTATGCCTGTCCTGGCATTAGCTTCCCAAAGTCTATGCAGAAAAGATTTGGAGAAACTTGCAGAATGGGGATGTGGAGAGATGAGTGGATTAGAGATGAGCTTCTGTGGCACAGAGTTCCAGCCCAGACATCGCAGCTGGGCAAGCTTGGTTAGGCAGTACAGCCTCAGCCAAAGCCTGCTCTAATGTTTGCCACTGTAATGGCCAGAGTAATACCAAGCAAAGTCCATGGAGTTACTCTCCAGTGATGGTGGTGTGACCAAGACCAGAATCCCACCTTCTGGGCACATCTACATGAGATGCAACAGCATAGTCATTACTACTCATTTATTTAGTACTTGCTAATACAAGTACTAAATAAATGCACAGTAACTAGAGTTACTGTGCAGTAGCGCTGGTGAACTTCTTTTAGGTGACAGTTGTGTGCAGTAGCCTACTAATACTGCACACTAGCGTATTAGCACTGCCTGTGCTGTGACGTGCTGCTGCACAGTATTTTTTGGCTACTGTGCAGTCAGCGTCTTGTGTAGATGCACCCACTGTCTCTGAGAGTCATTCCAGTGCACCTTGAGTATAGTCCCCTTATTTCCCTTCTGGGCTCCCAATCCTCATCAGATAAAACCTTCAAGAAGCACTACTTGCTTTAACAGCCCCCATCACCAGGCTCTAGTGCCTCTACTAGGCTCTGTTCTCTTTCAATTCCTTTTAGTTTGCCTTAAAGTTACATTTCGCTTTAAAAAATATTGTAGATTGGCCTCACCCACAAGAAACAGGGACTAGAAAAGGGGAGACTGCTTCACTGTTCTGACCTATTGTTTCCTAGGAATAATTGGGTTTTTAAAATTTAAACAGCAAGGCAGCTGCCACAAAAGCAAAGCCTGTGCATGGTGAGATCCACCTTGATATGCAGCCTACCAAATGCAATCTCATTGCTCTTTGTTCTGGGGTAGACTGAGAATGAAATCTTGAAGAAAGCTCCTTATGAGACAGGCATGTGGATAAACAAAGAGACAATCCCAGAAAAGGCAGAGGAAGAGAGAGGATGAGTTAATGACGATAGACATGGTGAAGGGTAGAATGAACAGGTGGAGGGGGCTGATATTAACTGCACGCTGAGTGGCCTCTCAGGGAAGCAGTTGCAATGTATTGCAGGTGCATGTTCTGTATGAAATGAATAGGGGATACCCGCTGATAGAAAGTTATACATGTTTGGGATGTCTGAATAGTTGATCAGTGGTAAAGCAGCATCTGAATATTTAGCATATACAGCGTTGTCTGCCTTTGCATAGTTTATGCTGTCACAGAGGGACTCCAGTGCCTCAAGTTATTAGCACTTCATACACCCCAGGGAATTATGCAACTATGTACCCGCATAACTTTGTGCATAAAATGTATGACTGTGCAGCTCACATAATATCCCATAATTCCCCAAGGTGTAGCTGGTGAATGGGAAGGGGAGCTCCCATCTGCAGGAGAGGGGGTGAGCAGCAGCCAGGGGCAGACTGACAGAGCACCCCTGCCTGGGACAGGCAGAGTCCCGGGCAGTGCGCAGCTGCAGCCGAGTGCCTGGGGCTGCATGTAGTTCCTACCTGCAGTGCTGTGAGCCCCACATGGTGGCATGAAGCCAGCCCAGTCTGGCCCAGAGGCACCATCAGCAAGCCAAACTGGGCTGGCTCCATGCCGCCATGTGCAGCCCCCAGGATTTGCCAGAGCCACGTGCCATTGGGGACTCTGCCTGCTGTGGCCAAGAGCACTCCAAGGGCCTGCCAGCAGCAGAGCCTGTGCTGGGGAGAGGGCTATAGGTGACAGGGGCTGTGTGCGAGATGGGGCATGTGGTGGCAGAGGCTGTGCATGGGGGAAGGGGTGTGTGGCAGTGTGGGCTATGTTGGGGGCAAGGCGGACGTGATGGTGGGGGCTGTGTGCAGGGGCAGGGTATGTGGCAGCAGGGGCTGCATTCAGGGGGCACCATGTGGTGGTGGGGGCTGTGTATGGGTGGGGCGTGTGGTGGGGCAGACCACACCTACCCACAAACCCCACACACTCCCCAACAAACCCCAGTCTCATATCCACAGCCACCCACAAACCCCACACCCACACCCACACCTCCCCATACCCACCATACCTTCACAACCCCTCCCCCAGACCCACACCTCCAAACCATACCCCACACACAAGTACTTGCATATATTTCTGAAGAAGGTTCAAAAAGTGTTATATTTAGTTTAATTTGTAAAAAAAAAAAAAAAAAGCAATTAACATTGCATAGTTTTGAGTATTTCTGCACATAATTTTGAGGGTTTTTGTGCATAATTCCCTGGGGTGTAACTTCAGTAAAAATATCCATTATCTCACCTAAGCCTTCTTGGTGGTTGCTGTGTTCTGCTCTAGGGCCACTCTTAATGTCACACCCATATCTTCCTGTTCCACAAACACAGGCCCTGCCACTGGAGTAAAGAATCTTAGATCACTGTTCACAAATCTTTGGGACATGCAATGACTTTTTATCTCCAGTCTTTCCTTCATCCCATCTAGCATCAAACTTAACTTTTGAAAGTCTGTCTCTGCATGCCTCCTTCCACACCTGCCCACCCCAGTCATGGTGGGTCTTCAGGGCATCCAGGCCACTACCTCTATTAGCACTGCTCCCTTACCTCTTTTCCTCAAACAACCAGGCTTCACATGAATACAAAAGCAATTACTGTAAATCACCCTGAGAACCACTAATTTATCTGCATGAGCAATCGCAGGTGATTCCAGTCAACAGAGGAGATACAAGGATAGGGAAGGTTTTCCTACTCCTGTTTCCCTGGATGGAGACCCTCCAGAGACAGCCTCCACACTGCTAGCTACTGGACACCATGGAAAGGGACAGAAGGTTGGATAGGATGGCCAGGACAACATGCAGAGGAGGATTCACAGAAGGGATAAGTGTATTGGCAGGTTCTGTGGGTAGAGGAGCTAGCTACCAGGTGGTGCAGGAAGGAGCGAAGTGACAGGTTTGTCTTTCTCTCGGCTGCTACAAAGCAGGAGGGTGTTGCCAGCACAAGGTGCCCAAGGGAGGGAGACAACAATTGGGTTCGTTGCCCGGTGTGCATCGTGCCAATAAACACACTGGGGGGAGAAGTAGACAGAGTTTATTTGAGCTCAAGT
>NW_017728931.1:34800479-34826063 GCF_001723895.1 Crocodylus porosus
TTCCCTCCTCCCTTCTCTCTCTGAGCGGTGCCCTTGCATTCCACAGATAACAGTTTTAGGGAGTTTCAGCTTGCCTGCTACTCATCCTGTTTTCCAGTATTACAGGAGGTTACAAAAAGTTCAAGGAAAGGGTTACAAAGGTTCACGAAGGTGGGGCCCTGGCTCGCCCGGGCCTAGAGCAGAGGGGCTTCATCAACACTCGTGGTCTTCCATCCCTCTGAGTTACCTAGGGTTATGCCCAGTGACACCAACAAGGGCAAGTCTGCAGTGTTATTATTCTTCATGATACAAGTTTCTGGGTTTATGGTTGTGGCTTTTGGTTTTATGACACATTACAATCTGCCTGACATCTGATTCAACAGGTACCTGCCTGACCTGACCACCTATTTTTCTTTTCCCCCACCTTTTCTCCCCTCCCCTACTTTTCTGCCCTTTGTCTCCCTGACTTCCTACTATTTCCTTCTTCATTGAGAGCCTCTTCCTTACCCTGTATTATTAGCCCTGTAATGTTTTCCTTTGGCCTTTCCCCACCCGCCTTCTTCCCCTCCCTCCCCTGCTTTACCTTTTGTTTCTCCTTTCCACCCATTTATATTTTCACAATATCCTCTCACACTTTGAGTTTCTCTCATTCCTGTTTTCCTGATCTCCAACTATTTTCTTTTTCACTGACAGCCTCTTTTCCACCTTGTATTCTATCACTATAATGTCTTCCTTTACCCTTGTTTTTCCTCGCTCTTTTCCCCCTCCCCTCTTTGCTTTACCTTTTTGTCTTTATATTTTCTACCTATTTACATTCTCACTGACATCCTGCCACACTTTTAGCTTCTCTCATTCCTTGGAGTCTCAGAGCAGCAGAGACTCCCTATGCCTGAAGAAGGGTGACTGGGCCCAAAAGCTTGCTAAGAACTTTTTTCCAACTACTCAAGTTGGTCTATTAAAAGATATCACATCTACCCAAAGAATCTTGCTTGCCTCATGATACAAGTAACTCTCTTATGGAATGTAATTGCCTATGTCTTCTGGGCATGTATGAAGTGAGAATCCATGACCAAGGGTTTAATTCTCTTTGAATGGTGTTTCAGGATTTAGCTTCCTCCTGGCTAAAAGACAAGCTGTTCAGTAACTCCCTGTGTTCCACTGTTAGTTGTACTGGTACCAACTCCTTCTGTCTTATCAAATCTGCATGTCCTGGGCATTGCTCACTACTGTTGATGTGATTCACTCTGAAAAGGGGAATGACTCTTACTTGAGGTGCTTTTAAGAGATAGCCGTGGACTTTATTCAGAGCTACACGCAAAATCAAGACAATCTTTAGTTAGACAGAATCAACCATAACAACATAGCTTACAGTGTATTACTGACCACAGACTGTTCTTTGCAGACACTGCGCCAAATCCATGCCTAGGGTAACCCTGCTAATGTCAGTGGATCAACATCCAAGGTGAATTCAGCCTTCTTTCTTTATATTTTCAGAAGCAGCATTGGATGCATCTTAAAGGAATATCCTGTCTTGTCTGGCTTGTGTGTGCTGGGGGTTAGGGAGAAGGCAGCTGTAAGAAGTAATCCCTTTCTCCAGTTAACACCAGTCAGATTTATTTTATGACAGAAAAAGCTGGGTAGAAACATTCCAGTTAAGTGGGATTTTGTAAGATGGACCAGCAATAGGGATGTGACAAAGAAAGAAACTGTTGCCCTGGCATTAAAGACAGAGATGATACACCAGGGCTGTGATTCCAGCTGATGCCAGCTGCCAGGTTCTGTGTGCACATAGCTTGAAAATACCTAATTGTACATTCTGGTCTTAATTCCTTCTCAGCTGAATTATAGCATCTAATCACAGAACTAACTTTAAAGCAACCACACATCCCAGTACATATCATGAAATCACTGAGCCTGATTCATGTCCCACTTACACTGAGGTAAATCTCAAGTAACCCTATTGCACAAAATAGCCAGCTGATACCTGAGTATGTAATGAGAGACCAGCACTCAGTCTCTGCTGCTCTCTGCAAGCATGGGGCTGGGTTTCCTGAAGACCCTTCAAGTAAGCTGACTCCATGGACTGACAAGTTACCACATTACACCACAGGGATTGCACAATTGCATCACTGCTTTTGAGTGTGGAAGCATTCACAAGGGAAAGAAAGAAAGAGAGTGCTCCCCTGTCTCCTATGGCAATGTGCCCCACACCTGGTAGACAACACTAGGGATCTGACAGAGCAAGGGAAAGATTAAGCCAAGAAAGTCTGTTCTGGCCTGATAATCTGATAGCCAAAGATAAAAGGCTTTTTTTTTATCTGTTTGCATCTCTGTGGTGTTCAGTGGGAGGGAGGTGTCAGTATTGCAACACAGCGACCAACCCGTCCTTTCTTCCACCCTGTTAAACCTCTGACTCTCACTTGACTGTCTGACTCAGTGCTTACCTGCCAGCTCATCATTTGCACTTGGAAGCCGGTTGCAAGTGTCATCTTTGCCCGTTATTTCATGCAAGTGTTTTGTTTTTTTTCCCCTTTCCTAACTTGCATCTCTTTCTCTCTCTCACCCTGCCCTCCCTCCCTCCCTACTTTTATTTCCCCATAGCTGTGGGCGTGCAAATTAAGCTAGAATTACTCCAACACAAGTTCTGGATGGCAGTGCGGCAGGTAGGAATGGCAGCAAGTATGCATAAATACAATTTAATGACCTTCCTTTGGCTGGTCTCAGGCTATGTGTGCTGGTGTGTTGGTGCCATTTCAACAAAAGCTTTTGCAAAATTTGTATTAAACAGATTTATGCACTAGATTAGTTTTAAGTTACACATTTTGCTAATCCTTTGACAGCTCTAATGTGGCATGAGTGGCGTGTCTGTTCTGGGGATGCTGCATTAATGGTGTCAGAATCCTGGTCTGGCATTCATTCCACTGCAGATGACAGGTTTAATTGTGGAAATATGTTTGCACTCATTCAGTCTTTCAGAGTCACCATAGAAAGCTGCCATTGGAAGCCCAAAATCTACCTGCCTTTGGAAAACATCTTAATGATGATGAAATCCTACTAAATTTAAAAAAAGATAAATTTATAAGTCTGGGCTACTTTTGGACACCTTCCCTATACTGAGAGAATTGGAAATGGAATTGCAGTGTCCCAGTCTGAGAGAGACGAAAACCAAGTGCCATTTCATGACCATCAGCAGACACTCTCAAAAGCTTAAGGTATAGATATAGGTATAGGACAAAATGTTTGTGGGAAGATATCCACTAGGGTTGAAGAAGCAGAGTGGAAATGTCTCTCTGCTGCCAGGAGAAGGAACTTCCATCAGATTGAAACCCTTGTGATACAACAGTAGGAAACTGGTTGTTATGACTGAGAACATATGGAGAATGGGGAAAAATAATCTTTTTGTTGCTTTGGTGGAGGGTAGGCTTTTTTGCAGGCTGGAAACCAAGGTGTGGTGCTGGTATGTCTAGCATAGGGGTGGCCAAGCTGTAGCGCACATGCCACAAGTTGCACAAGCAGCCTGCATATATGGTATACAACAGATCAGGGAGAAGCCAGGCAGCACAGCAGCAGAAAGGGTAGGGAGCAGAAAGCATGGGAGCAGATTGGACAGGAAGCACAGGGTATGGAGCAGAAAGCAGAGCAGCAGTTTGGGAGGGAGCACAGGGCAAGGAGCAGAAAAGGGAGTGGTAGATGAGTCATGGGAAGGAGACTGGTGATGGGCATGGGGCGTAATTTGTGGCATACCTGCCAAAAAGGTTGGTCCTCCCTACTAATCCAGCATATAGTAGCTTGAGTTCAGAATTATCCCATGGACTAATAAGAAGGTCCTGGGATTTTACCAATGGAGTTGTTGAAAGTATCTTTTGGGGATACACACACACACACACACACACACACACACACACACACACGACAGCTTACCAAAACTCCCTATGTGGCCTTCAGGCCCAAATAATTGCCTGTCCCTGGCTTAATAAAACTCAGCAGTGGTGCAACAAGGAGTCACTAACGGATGTTTTTCTCTCTCCTCTCCATCTCTTTGTCGCATGGTGTGCTTCTCTGAATGTCCACATTCCCACTGAACATCTCTAAGTCTAATGATACTGATGTAAGTAGACAACGGCTGAGGGTAAAGAGGTATCCCAGAATTCCCTGCTGTGTCCCTGCCTGCCTATCAAGCTTTGATTATTGCATGTAGTTTGTATGCTGCTGTGCAGTAGAGACTGGCCCTTGTCTGTAATAGCCAGAGACACTCCAAGCCTGTTTGAGACTGTCGCTGTCTTCACAGTTAATTAGGCATCTTTGGTAAAGATTGAAGTAGTCTTAGTTGTAGCATTACAGAGACCTGACCAGGAGCAGCTGGCAGCTCTGAGGCAGGTGCATATCTGGGGAGAGACTGCAGTTCAAAAGGCTTTAAAGTGGTAGAGAGCAGCACAGGTTTCACTATCCCAGTCACCCTCAACCCCAAGGTGCCCTTCCATCACTTCTCTGAACGTAATGGTACCCTGTTTCAAAAATCTAATTTCACTCATCTTGTGACTAAAAATAACAGGACAAGTCTTCTCTGGCAAAAAACTCAAAGACCACAACAGGTCAGAATATGTTTGGCCTTGTGCATGCCTTTCTGAAATCTCCAAGTGTATCTTGTGAATCACGTACAGGTGTTTGCAGCACTTTTCCAGACTGAAGAGCTCCATGACTCTCAGCCTCTCATTATAAGGTGTGTTTTCCTGACCTCTGATCATGCACGTGGCTCTCCTCTGCACCCTCTCAAGCTTCTCCACATCCTTTTTGAATTGAGGAGCCCAAAACTGGATGCGGTACTCCAGCTGCAGCCTCACCAAGGCCGAGTACAAGGGGAGAATGCATCCCATGGAGCAGCCGCAGCATCACATTGAAGGCTCATGTTCATCTTGTGGTCAACCATGACCCCCAAGTCCCTTTCATCGGTAGTGCTAACCAGCGTAGCACTACCGAACCTATAAACATGCTGCAGATTTTTCCTCCCAAGGTGGAGAACCTTGCATTTTTCAGTGTTGAGCATCATCAGGTTCTCGTCTGCCCATTTCATGAGCCTGTCAAGGTCCGCCTGGATCACCCTCCTATCCTCTGGTGCGTATGCTTTACCCCAGAGTTTGGTGTCATTGGCAAACGTGGCCAGCCTGCTTCTGACACCAATGTCCACATCACTGATGAAGATGTCAAATAGCATAGGCTCTAGGACAGAGCCTTGAGGGACCCCACTGGTCACAGTGCACCAAGACAATTGGCTCCTGTTGACCACCATCCTCTGGGTCCCACTGCGGAGCCAGTTCCCCAGCCAGCGGATTGTGGTGAGGTCGAGGCTGCAGTTAGCCAGTTTAGCCAAGAGGTGATTGTGGGATTAAGGCTTTTTTAAAGTCAAGGTATGTGACATCGATCTCTTCCCCCTTGTCCAGGTGATAAATCACTTGGTCATAAAAGGAAATGAGATTGGTCAAGCAAGACCTACCTGCAACAAACCCATGCTGGGTATCCCTCAGGATATTGCCTTCAGCTAGTCTGTTAAGCCTCTTTGATAATCTTTTCCAAGACCTTCCCCAGGATAGAGGTCAGGCTGATGGGCCTGTAGTTTGCCGGATCTACTTTCCTCCCTTTCTTGAAGATAGGCACAACAATTAATCGAGTCTGTTCTGATGTGTTGTAACTACAGTACATCAGAGCAGCACCCCCACATGTCTATAGGCACCCATATAGTTGGCTCAAACCCATTCCTGGGGTTAGTTCACCTGACTTCATTTTGGCAGTTCACCTGAAACTTCTGGAGCTATTGTGGCCCTATTTCTCACAAAACAAATCAGAGCAAATCCCAGTATGAATTATAGGGCTGCCACCTGCTTTGTGTCTGTCCTGTAAAACGGAACAATCCTATCATGACTAGGCAATGTTTACACTATCATATTATAACAGTTTTCCATTGAAACATCATTATGATGTTAAGGATACAGTGTTACAAAGCCATGAGGAGTCTTTGGCTGTCTCCTGAAATTGGTTTACAAGGTAAATCCAGAGACTTAGCCTAGTCAATTAAGGTGTTTTAATTGGTTGAATGATAGATTCATCTCCTGTTGTTCAAGGCCAGATAAGAAGGGGGGATGTTTTTGTAACTATACACAATGTTTTTACTATTTTAAAACAATATAGGGTGCCTGTAGTATCTTATAATAGGCAGGACCTGACAGCTTTGAATCCTGTGAATTCAAAGAAAAGGGAGCTCTTGCAGAAATGGTGACACTGTGTCAGCTTTCTCTCCTCACTGCCCAATGAAAAAAAAAAATTATGGACTAACACAAAAAGACAGACACAGGCAGCCGCTCCAAACATAAAACGATTATGAAATCAATGAGCACTTGAAGGGCTTTTTTACTCACCATTTAGCCCCTCCTGTCCCCACATGTGTCTGCTTTGGTACACATAAATTCTTAGTGAAACAAATAGATGGTGCCTGAGGCTACTGGAGCCTATTCACATCCTATTTTAGCATTAGCTGTCTTTAGAAAAAAGCTGTCTGCAAATAATCCAGCACTAAAGTGCAATAAATGTTATCAGCTGGCAAAGCACACTCACCATTTTTCTTTTCAGTGTTCAATAATCTTTGTTATCAACCACAGAGGCTTGATTCTGCCAGTTTTATATTAAACTGGCTATCGCTATCTGAGAGCTGATCTGAGAGCAGTTCTTTGTCAAAGAACAAGATACTACAGACTGGGTAAGGGAAGCTGAAAGAGGCTCATACTACTTGGTGGAAAGGAGACGTCTCATTATTGCTGCAAAGTCTTGAACACTGGGTAGGAAGCAGAACAATGAATTGGCCTCCTTGGCAGGCATACATACACAACATGCTTCAAAATCACAGCTAACTCATCAACCTTCACGCAGCTCTCATAACACTTTTTCATGTATTCAGACCCCCAAATAGAATATGCACCTCGTTTTTGAAAAGCCTTGTGAAGAAAAAAAAAGTTCAGAGTTATGGCTGCAGAGCGCAGGGGCAGAGCCTAATCTTCAGCTGATTCACCCTGCCTTTCCTGCTTAACTAAATAAAACCCTAGCTCAGCGATTCCCAAACTCTGACAGATTGCACACCACCAATTTAAAACAATACAACCTTAAGCACCACCAGGAAATTATTCAGTTTGACCTTAAGTACCACCAGCAAATTTTTGTCATATAAAGTAATTATAGTACATCCATTAACATGTACCACTGCCAGGTTGTCTGCGTACCACTGGTGATACGCATACCACAGATTGGGAACTGCTGCAGCTGCTATTGAAGACTGATCTGTATGGGCAGACCTATGATTTTGGAAACAGCTGTGAAATAGGAGACCAAAAGCCCTAGAAGATGGCAACATTCCCCTAAGAAAGGTTAGCTTCATTAGTGGAAGACCATTAAGTAGGAGAGATGATTGTTAACACCCATGAAGTGAAGAACAATGGGCCATTGACTTCCTTAGCCGCTTGAAGAGTAATAGCAGAGCTGCTGCACTGTGTAGCAGGGATTACAGCAGAGTGCTTCTATCTTAGGCAGAAAAACAAATCAGCTTCCCCACTCAATACATGCACCTCCATTTTGCAGGGGGAGAGGAGGGCTAATTTCAGGGGGGAAGTACATACTGTATTCAAGAAAATATGGTAGACCTTTTGCCAAGGGGCACAGTAAGATGAGGCACAATCATCACATCATTTCTCCTGTTCTTTTCCAGTGCAGCAGCCTGGATGGTCTGTGTCCACTGAGCTGTCAGGATGATGTAAGTTTCCCTGATTTCTTCCAAGTGTCTACTCAAGGGGTATGAGCAGTGTTCCATTCTTGATTTTTACTGATTTTCTTTTTCTTTTTTCCACTGATAAATTCCCTGACTTTAAGTCATTCTTTTTTTTTTTTTACTGATTTACACCCATTTTTCAGTTCAAATTGCTGTTAACCAGCATGAGTGGGGAATGGGCCATTCCCCTTTCATTCCAATTAACAGGGATTTGAACCGAAAACCAGGTAGTGCCAGTAAGCTATAAGTGCTGCTGTGCTGGTTACCCGAGGTACAGGTTTACAGCTGGATGTGGAAGGGTAGTGACATGCAGAGTGGGAGGCAAGGGGATGGCAGTGGCCACGTGGGGGCCAGGGGATGGTGGCTGGAGCCACTGCCTGGGCTCCCAGCTCTGACCCCAGGTGGGGCAAGGCAAGCTGTGGGAATTGCTTCCAGTGTGGGTGGATCCCACCTGCATCCTGGTGGCTCTGGCTTTGGCCCTACCCCGAGCATTGGGAGCTGTGAGCCCCGAGCCCCGCTGGGGGGCAGGGGGCAGGTGGGACAGCCCAGTCCTGCTCCCAGGGGCAGGGAGCTGCACACAGGCACTCAGCATGGGCCCACAGGACTGAAACTGCTACCCAGGGCTATGAGGCTCCCAGCTCTGACCCTGGGTGGGGTGGGTGGTGCTGGTGCTGAGGTTGGGATTGGGTCCCCCTGCTCCTAGTACTGCCATCCGTCCCGAGTAGGTTGGGGTTTTTTTGTTATTTGTTTTTGTTTTTAAATAAAAACTGAGAATGCAGAACACTAATATGAGGCAGAGAGCTAACTCATTTGGAAATGGCAGGCACTCATTTCATCCTTTGAGGTCTTGGTGACTTTTGGTGCCCCTTGAAATCAGTGGGAACCAAAGGGTGCTCAACACATCCCAGGAGGATGCTCAGGCTGATAAACTAAGCCTTCAGTAAAAGTATTTCCCTAACTACAGTGTTATCTACCTGGGGTCAACTGAGACTACTTTGGTGATGTGGAGTCCAGCATGCCAGGATCCATGCTGAGCTCTGAGACTGACTCCAATTCCAATGACTACTCAGAAGGAGGGATTTGAAAGGGGAGTGTGTGTTAGGCTTTTCCTTTTCATGTCACCTTGGGATTCCTCACACTGTCCTACCCACTTGTGTTCTTGAGAGAGAGCATCCTCCTGAGAGGTTGGGCTCAGATCAGGATCTTCTTTCCATGCTCACTTTGGGTCTTTTCTAGATCTTGAACTGAGCCCTGGTCTGAGACACTTGGGCACATTGCAGGATATAAAAGATGGCTAGGCCTTTTCTGTGATACTGTAGGGGCTGGCCAGGCCCTTCCACCTTTGCCCCAGATTCTTTGTCTCTGGAGAACAGGGAATCTTTTACTATTATAAAAAAAGGTGGAAAGAGGCAGAGCCCTCTGATGCTTTGAGTAGTGGGATTGCTTTTCAAGAGCCCTAGGTTCTGTTCTTGACTTGATTACTGCAGGACATCAGGAGAATCCTTTAAGCTCTGGGCTCCCATTTCCCCCATGTGTAAAACAGGAATAGTAACAAGGACACTGAGAGGTTAATGCAACACTCTTTGCACAGCACAGAGCTCTGCAGATGGCAAGTGCTGGATAAAGACTGCTGTCTCTCTCTGGGGTGCAGTGTCTACTTAAATATTATTTCTATTATAGTAGCATCCCACATACCCAGAAGCAGTAAGAGGAAGACCCTTCCCATACTAGCTGAACTGCACAATGGAGGCAGAGAGGGGAAGTGGCATGGCAAAGTCATGCAGCAAGTCAGTGGCAGAGCCAGAAATGAGAGCCATGTGTCCTACCTCACATGACAGGCTAATAACAGCATCTGACCAAGTACAGCTAAATCCTCTCTCTAATGACAGTTCCTTCTCATCTCTGCAGATTGTGAACTGCTTCCTCATTGATAACAATGGGTTTATCCTCATTTCCAAAAGATCCAAGGAGGTAAGTCAGCAAATAGGTGCAGGCCTCAGGAGAGAGGAGAGCTATGCCAGGACCAGGGCTCTGCACAGCCCAGTAGGGGATCCAGCACCATTCTCACCTTAAAATGGGTTATAACAGGGTTGGGGACCTCTGCCCTTGGATGCCTCTTGCTCTCTTTCCTCCTTCTGTACATCACATAAAAGAGCTAGTGGGGAGGGTGTTCAGGGCCAGCAGCTGTGCAGCAGGATGTCAATGCCCTGGCTTTGCTGTCTGTCAGCTATGCTGCTGAGCCCCTCGCGAGGCTTCAGCTGAGCCTCCCCAGCAGGCAAGTGGATCACAGAGGTGAAAAAGGGTAAGCGCAGGGGTTTGGGAGCTGGGACATCTCGGTTATCTTCCCAACTCTGGGACTGGCTTGCTGTAAGGCATTGACCAAGTCCTTCTGGTTCCACATCCTTAAAATAGGGACAGTAATATCTCCCTCTTCTTTAGGGCTCTTGGGAGCATTTGTTAATGAATTCATTTGTATCTGTGACATGTGCTGGGCTCCTCTGATGGGAGGGTGCTGTGGAAATGCAAAGCATTAACATTACTCTGGTTCTGGGATGCTTTGCTCAGCTTCCTGTCGGAGATATGAAGGGCACAGGTTTCTAAGGGGAACAGGGCAGTGTCCCCTTGGTTTGTAAGCAGAGGGTGAGGCATGAGACAGATCTACTGTACATAAGCAGGGCAAACCCAAATGTCTTTTCACCAACTCCTCAAAACTTCAAACCTGGAAAAAAGAGGGTGCACATTTCAAAGCAGCAGCAGCAGCTAGAGACTCCTCTCTTCAGGCAGCACCTGTTGCTCTTCCCCAGGCTGCCACAATCACTTCCTCACTTGAAAGAAGCTTTCAAAAGCATCAGCCATCTGAGAGTGGCTTGGTTTCTTCCTACAAAAAGAAAAGAAAGTCACAACAAAGACTCGTTGCTTGTCCTGAAAACCTGGTTGAAAATAAATGGGCTAACTTCATCTCCTCATGTAGAGACAGTTCATGTATCACAGTGGGACATGGGTCAGGGATGAGATTTCTTGACTTCTTCAACAGCAAGTGACTAGAGCAGCTAATCACCAAAGAAGAGCAGCCATGGTATAATTCAGTTCAGCATCCTTGGGGGAAGGAGAGTCCAGAAGATGCAGTGACACCCAACCTTAGAAAGGGGATTTTATAAAATGATAAAAGAAGCTAGCTCAAAAATCTATGTCAAAGGTAAGGACATTGAAAACCGTGTACTCTCCATGGACACTACTGAAACATCACCTAAGAGGGCCCCAGCCAGCAGTCATGTCTCCTAGGCTGAAAAGGAAGCAGGAGGGCTTGGGTTCTCAAGCCTGACAGGCATCCTGTAGCAGATTAAAATTCAGGTCAAGTGAAGTCAGGAGAAAGGAGTACAGAGAGGCAAAGATTTGTGGGGACAAGGGAAAATCTGAAGGGCAAAAGGCTAAAGGTTAAAAATAAAGAAGTAAAGTCTCTAAGTAAATTGGAAGCACAAGCCCTGTAAAACAATCTGTGGATCCACTGAATTATCAAGGAATAAAGGGAGCAAGTAAAGAGAATCAAGACACTGAAAAAACATCTATTCCTGTTTCACGTACTGAACAACAAGCTCCTTCATCCACAAGTAGCCCACCTGAGTGAAGTGGGACTGTGTATGAAGTTGCTGCTGACAATATCTGGCATGAACTGATTTCTTTGTGTGTCTTCACAAGAGAGTGTGCAGAGACAGACACACCTACTCTGTGCTCCACACCAGAGATTTGGGTATTATAAAAGGTGCTTCTGGAACAAACTCATAAACTGAAAAGCAACAAGTCACCAGGACCCGCCAGCATACAAGGGAGCTAGAGAATAGAACTTTTTAAGCTGCTAACAAAGTATGAAACTTAATTAACTCTACCATTATGCCAGAGGACAGAAGAGCTGCAAATATTGTAACTGTCCTTTTACATGGGCAATAGGTGTGATCCAAGGAATTGCTTCTGCCTTATTTCATTACAAAATAAACTGGTTCGATGATAAGCAGAATCCTAAAACCCCAAGCAGACATTGTACAATTGGGACAAAGCAGCCCAGCTTCTGTAGAGGAAAATGTGGCTATTCTTGTAGAATTCTTTGTGTCAGCAAAAATGATAGATAAGGGAACAGCAATTATATCATTTATTTGGACTTTCCAAAAGTCCATGAGAAAGTCCATCACAAGCAGCTATTTAGGAAATTGTATCATTATGGGAAGAGAAGTAAACTGCTGTCAGAGATCCAAAAGTGATAAAAGACAGAAAAAGAAGAATATGAATAAGTGATCCAATTTCAGGGTAGCAGAAGGGTGCACTGGGTCTTATGCTTCAAGGGGATTGGAGAAGAGCAAGACAGTGAACTCAGCAGATAATACAGCACTCTTTAGGTAACACAAGACAAGACAAAAGTGAGGAAGCTCACTACTGACAGATACAAGGTAATGCATTTTAGAAGGAATCATTTGAACTGTACATACATGTTACTGGGTCCTAATTCAACTGTAGCCTCTCATGAAAGAAACCTTGTCAGCACTTTGAACATCTCTGGGAAAACAACTGTGCAGTGTGCAGTCATGTCAAAAAAGCAAACAAAAATGTTAGGATGCATAAAGAACAAGGAAGAACTCAACAGCAAAGCTATTATAGTACCATTGTACAAGTCACTGATATGCCTTCACTTGAAACAGTGTTCTCGGTTCAGGTCTCCCTCTTCTAAAAGATGCAGCAGAAGAAGAGGGAGTTCAGAGATAGTGGAGAAATGATGAGAAGCACAGGGAGAATTCCATGTGGGAAGGGATGGAGAAAGTTTGTACTGTTTAGTTTAAAGAGAGAATAAATAAAATACAACCTGGGTAGCGGAATACAAATAATGACTGCACTGAAAAGGAAGAACTAGGAGACCGGTAACGTACAGGACCCATTGTCACAAAATGTCACTGGGGACAAGAACTTAATAGAATTCAAAACAGGATGGACATAAGCTGGCTGATGAGACCATCTATGATTACTGTTGAATGAAAAATAAACATTGTATACAAGATAACCCTCCACACTTTTAGAAGATAAAACAGGCACCAACTAAGAAGGGAGTTGGGCAGGAATTTCCTCTTTGGGTAGATTTTTCCATAACAGTCAACTCTGGGAAGTCTTGTACAGTACCTGCCTCTGAAGCCTCTATTATTAGCTACCGGCACAGTTGGGATACAGGGTAAGATGCAGCCCTCTGGAATTTGATCTGTTTCTGTAACATTGTCCCTACGCTCCTGCTAGGTTTTAAGGGTTTTTTTTAATTTTCACACTAAAAATCAACCAGTTCCTCACACTCATCTTCACATTGTTATAAAAACAAACCAAACAAAAACAAGTTCATTGCAGAAGCCAATTGCCCAAAAGGGTGCCTGCAGGCTGTTTGGCATTAGAAAGTCTGTTGTTGTTATATTCCAGCTGTTCTTCCTCCACATTTCCCTTCAGAAAGTGGGTGCTATGGAAAACTACTCTCTAGCAGAGCTAACCAGTGAAAACCTGCAATTACAGTGGATTTGGATAAATTATAAATATGTGCACATAGACTCCAAGATCAGGTATTTTGGCAAACCCCAAAGCAATCATCTTCTCCAGCTATTACCGAGAGAGAGCAATTCACCACTGTTTCTCTTCCCAGTCCCCAATTCCCTGCTGGCTGACTTCTTCCTATTCCAGTTGCTCCATTTGTATGCAGATTGGAACATTATTCCCCCCGGATCATTCGGTTCCATCTTACTGGGCATGTCTACATGTGAAGTCAGTGAGCCTGAATTTTCTTCATGAAAAGAATAAAGGAGCCAATAAAGGCTCTTTAAAGAATTCCAGGGCACACATCTATGTGTACACCTCTGTCAGGAGCAAATTGCACCTGACAGGAGCAGCCCAGGTCAGGACTGCTCCTGCTCTGCTCTGCCTGCTTGCAGCAGCCAAGGGGAGCTCCAGGCTCCCTGAGTGCCAGCCTTGGGGCTGGCAGGGGGCACAGGAGCCAATCCCAATCCCCACATGGGCAGGAGGGATCCCCACATGGCTGGCAGGCAGTGTCCCTGCCAAGTGGAGATGGCTCTCCCAGCCATGTGGAGATTGGGTCCCAACCTGGCTGCTGGGACAGCACTCCCAACCACATGGGGATCCCGCGTGGCTGGGATGCAGCAGTCCCGGCTTCCAGATTGGCTCTTCTGGCCACATGGGGATGAGGTTGGGACCTGTTCTTCTCCATGTGGCTGAGATACAGCAGTCCCAGCTGCCAGGACAACTCTCCTGGCTACATGGGGATCGGGACAGTCCTGATCCCTGTGGCAGGGAGACAGCTGCCCCAAAAGCCAGCACAGCTCCCCGCTCTGCATCAGGGCTTATCCAGGCACCAGTGGGCCCCCTGAATGGGACCACTGCGCAGTAGCTAATGTGGCATTAAACTAGTACCTGTATTTCCTGGTACTAGCAAGTGACACATTAAGCTAATTTACTGCACAGTAAATCCCATGCATGTGTAGATGGTGACACTTTACTGCACATTCGATTAGTCTCATGTGCAGTAAAGTGTCTTGTGTAGATGCACCCACTGAGTCTTAGTTGGGTTCCCTATATCTGTTTCCTTTGCCATGGCTATCACAGCAGCAGATACTTGAACTTGGGAGAATATACAGGGAGTAGCATCACAACATCAGCAGCCCAAGTTCTGGAGAGGGCAGGCTTGCTGGTGCTGGGTCTCTATGGGATGCATCTCACCACTGTGGCTGGTCTCAGTGCTAGTCTCTAGCTGTGGCCCCTCACCACATTACAGCCTGCACCGTCCATTGGGGCCTCATACCAGTCCAGTGACATTCCTAGTTTTGGCTTCTCTTGAAGGGATAGGTCAATCAAGTCACCACACTGCACCCCTATCTTTGCTAGCTATTCCATTTACATGCTTTGTAACTGCTGCTGGTACCAGTATATTGCAAGTGAATGCAGTTAAAATTGATAGAGCAGTGTGCATGTAAAAGACAGGAACAAAATCCTGCCTACAGTGCCCAACCTGCAAAACAACCCAGGACGAGTACAAGCACATCAGATCCTGAATAAGCCCATGCAGGAGATTCCAGTGAGTCATGTAGTACTGTGCATCTCAAGAGGAAGCTCTCTGCAAACCTCAGCTGCCCCTCCAGGCAGCACAGACTGTTTCTACTCCAGTAGGAACACTGCTGGGTCCTGGTTCCTATTCCACCCATATTTGCCCCAAGGCAGGTAGCCAAGGACCTGGCTTTAGGCCTAGAACCAACAGAACTTCCCAATTGTGTGATGCTTTCTGGGGTACGTTGCACAATAAAAACAGAGGGAAGTGCATGTGTTCTTACAGGGGTGATATAAGCAGGTAGGACTGAATTGCCATGGCTACTCCAGGTGCTGTAAGATGGTTTCTGCTTTTTTCCTGTGCTTTATTCTGAAGCTACCTCCTCACCCTTCCTCCACCTCATGTAGGGGCTATTTCCCCATCCATAATCCAAGTACTGAGCAACCTGCACTGATAGCAAGAGGGCACTGAATAAATGTCCAAGCATGAAGGAGGGCATCCATGGCTTGGGAACCAGGGCTGTCTAGTAACCTGCTTCCCAAAGGAAGCCAGGAGCTAGACGACAACTGAAAGCTACAAAAGGTATAGACTCAGACTCTTAAGAAGTGGGGAGCTAGAGTATTTGGTGAAGAACTGGAAAGATCTTAATTGAGACAAGTCTCCCTATCTGAACCCTTGAAGGAGTGTGCAAAGGGCTAATAGGACAATTCAAAAGCAAGGAGGGGACAGAGGACCCAACAAACTAAGTGCTGAGTTTTAGGAATGGATGAAAGAAGAAACAGAAAAGCCTAGACTGTATTGTAATGTAAAGTATGTTTAGGAAGCTGTTCCTGGTGCTGTTAAACCATGAAGTAAAGTTGCCCCAGTGGACTGATACAATCCCCTCCCAATACACACACACATTGGTGACAGCCCTCCCTGCTTGCTGCTACCAATGCTGCTGCCATGGTTGCATCATTGTTTTGCTTTTCATTTGATTTAACATTTTTTTTCTATAGATGTTTGCCCATCACTCCCATGATACATGATGTGGGTTTTACCAACACCCCCCCGCAACACACACCTGCAGCTAGGGCTGGAGCCTAAGGCAGCACTAAGCATTGGAAGTCTCTTGAGCTCTCAGCTCACAGTTCAGTTCTGTCATCTTGGTCTCCCCTCACTGGCTGAGTGTATTTCTCAAATGCTGCCTTCTTCCTCAGTTGTCTCCCTATAGTGATTCTGTGAGGGTGGTACAGGTGCATGAGTGGCTGTGGGAGGGAAGGAGACAGGAAAAGCACCAAGTCACAAAGTATGACTGCAGCAGAGGTTGAAGGGCAGCTGTCTTTGGTTGAATGTTGCGGGTATGGGAGTCTTGTGGTCACGGGTACTCAGTAGGCTGAACGAGGTAGGGTTATAGGGTCCACACAGATCTCTTGACCTATTCTTTCTGGTGAGCCCTTGGCAGGTACAGGTATCAGTTATACCTTGTTGGTGCAAGTCTCAGGACGGCCTGTGCAGTTCCATTGCAGGGCGCTGGCTTTCATGTGGCATATGGGAAAAGGTAATTCCCACCCCAACCCTGCAGTCTAGCAGAAGCTTCACACATTGCTTGCTGAGGCCTGTCATAACATAGCCATAACATATTTCCAACACCTACCAGCAAGCCATTTCTCCGTCTAAAAACAAGGCCGGTTTGTTTAATACCCTGAACAGTTTTCCAGAACACAGCAGAACATCTGTAGACTCAACATCAGATACTCCCAGATGAGCTTGTGACATTTGCATCCACCTAAATTGTGTATACAAATTACCCTAGGTGTACACACATAAAGTATGTGGCCTATAAATGTCTTTGCTGGCTTCCTGTGCAAGTACATTTGTATGTGTGTGCATGATTATGATGTGCACATCAGGTAGACATAAAAGCAGGCCTGCTGTTACATAGTTACAGTCCATGGCCAATGTTTTGCAGGATGTCAGAATAAAGGATCATAATGACTCCAAAATCTTTGGTTCTTTGAAACTGTAAGTACCCATAGCAGTCATTCTCAGTCTTGTTTGATTCAAAAACCTCCTCATTTGACTCAAGGCACTTTTCCATAGCTTTTCTAAATTAAATCGCACCCCATTTCAAAGACAAATGTATTTATTAAGGTGCTTACCTCCTTGCAAAGGGGCTGGGCAGTGGGTTAGGGCAGCAGCCAAGCAGGGAGGAGCCTGAAACTACACTTGTCTTCTCACGCCTTCTTATCTCCTCACTGGCACTCTTCAAAAGATCTCACCGGGTGCTAAGAATGGAGTTTTCTCATGTTATTACTCAGCACCTGAAACTGTGCCCAGTCTGATCCTCAGTTCTGTGCTGCAAGGCCAGTTCAGTGCTGCTTTTCTGGATTTGCTTCCTAGCCCTTATGCTTAATTGCACTAAGGCCCATTTAGACACATGAGAATTGAGTCTCTCCATACTTAGGAGGCACTGAAGGAATTAAGTAACAAGGCCTGATCTCCCCAAATGAAGCAGGCTCTACCTGTAGTCCAACAACAGGCCTTTCACCTTGCAATGCCAGCTGCAGATTATATTGTGTTAAATCCCACTGCTCTGGCTTCTAGTAAGACTACAGAATGGAGTTAAATGTAAGCAGATGGATCTCTAACCACTATAATCAGCTTGAAAGAGCCAGTGAGGTGAAAGAGTTGCAGCTTCCTCAGACTCCCTGGACTGCGTGAAGTTTGACTTCATGTGTCTGTACTGGTATTTCCTCCAAACAGGGCAGGCTCTTAGTGACACTTGAGAGGTAGTTCAAAACTAAACATTACTCATGTTGGATGATGCATGTCACATGACCCTTTGGAACTTAATGGAAATGGTCATGCTCAAAGACATGAAGAATTAATCCTCATCTCTTATTAGCTGCTTAATAACTGAGAGCCTCTCAGTGGAGAAGGACATATTCCCTCATGCTGGAGAAATGCTCTTATAAGATACAATCATTCAGCCTTACAGGGAGATTAACCCTCCAAAAATGAACTGGCCAGAAACCATTTAGATACTTAGGTATTTTGTTACCATTGTATCCAATACACAGAGGACAGCTGACAGCAAAAAAGACATGGAACCTGACCATTTTAAACATACCCACCAGTGACTGCCTACAGTTAGCAGTAAGTGGAAACAGAATTGTCTTTGAGTTTAAAGAGGCTCTGGAGGTAGATAACTGTGCAACCTACATTTCTATATTGCCATTCTCTGTCCCCTCTGGACCACAGAGAGGTTGAATCAACTCCCACCTCTGAGCTTGCAGAGGTGGGTTATCTCAGCTGTAGCAGAACAGGCTTTTTCTCCCTTCAAATCCAAGGAGTACAAGCTTACAAAAAAAATCACAAGCAAATGAAATCACAGGTCTCAAATGAATGAATCTGTCTAGATCTCTGTTGCTTTCTCTCTCCCGCTCTCTCTGGTACCATAGGGGCACCTCTCAAGGTTTCAAGTTATTTGGAGCTGAGTAAAAGACCGTCTGGAAATTGTGATGAAGTTCTCAATTCTCATGCCTCTCAGCCAGGGATAAAAAAGGCAGAACTAAATGGTACCATATTAAAATCCTTCCTATTTGTTAACAGTATTCACCAGGAAATAGATCCTTCATCATCTAGAAATGCATTAATTGCAACAGTAGGCAGCATTGAAAGTGTTGCCAATGATCTCTCTCTCGTTAATCTTTTCTGATTACAGTCTGGAAAATTTTTTGGTGAAGTGGATGGTTCAGTAATGACAAAACTGCTAAACATGGGAATGTTTAGCCAGTAAGTAGTAACTTTCCTTTATATCCTTCTTTCAGGAAGTGGGAGAAGTGTGAATGAAATGTTTTACCCCCAGGAAAATAATGCACCTGGCAAGCAGAGCAGAGAGACAAAGCATGAGATGGACTAAGTTTATTTCCCTAGTAGCTGTCTGCCTGCAAACATTCCTTCGTTGACTTTCTTGCTCATTAGTAGTATCCATACACTACTTGCTTCCCATACTAATGGGCACCAGCTATTGCAAGACATCATGGCATACATCAAATCCCAAACTGCGCCACTTCTGTACTACCTCCTGCTCAGGCCCTATGTCTGAAGGTATTACATGGTACCTTTCCTTCGAGGTGCAAGCCTTTCAGAATTCTCATTACACCAGGAGAGCCCGTATCAGATTGATCAGCTGCATTGCCCCTCTGGAGGCAATGCATTTGGGTTGAAAGTGGCCTCCCTGCCATTATCTTGGTTTTTGTGCACACTAATACTGCAGTGCACTTCACAGAAGTATTAAACATCTCAATGAAATAAAACAAACATCTAGGGGTACTTAGGTAAATAAAAAAATGATAATCCTCATGTTCCAGGTAATATACTTAGCGCCATCTGATGTTAGGGAGAATCTTCCTTCTGTGGGACAGTATTGCAGTTAACTGCCTTGATTTGAAGAACACAGCATGGGTCAGAGAAAGGAACTAGGCAGACTGTCTGTCTAACTGGTATGGCAGTTCTTGTATGTAAAAACACATATCTAGGATATAGCCTAGCTAGGGCAAAGATTAGCTCACACTTGGGCAAAGAATTCACAGGTGGTTGCATTTCTTATATTTGACCACGTGCTTGTTTCATTTTGATTTTATAGGGTGCAGCTGTATGATTATCAAGCAATGTGTAAAGTCCACTACCAACATCACAGCGGTGCCCGGCCTCTGTTGAGTGTATGTATTTCTCTGCAGTCAGCCCATTGCATTAACATTCACTGGTAGTCTAGTCCAGTGTTTCATTAATGCCATACAGCACATGCCTATTAAGATATAAGCATGTGCTTTCTTTCAGATGTTGGGACGTTCAAGTCTGATATCAGTTGGTACAAGTCAAATGCAAAGCCAACTAGATAATCCTATTTTAATTAATTAATTCAAAACAGGGACCTGCTTATTGTCAGGATAATTCTCTGATGCCTTAAAAACTTAGTGCACTGAAGAAATTTTTTAGCATACTGCTTTTAGCACCAGTAATTTTTTTTTTCCATCAGAAAGCTTTAAAAGAAGTTGGCTATATTATATAAATAGATATATTTTGGCTTTAAAAGTCTGTAATTTTAAGCCAGATAGACAAACATGTTTGGTTTTATTGAAAATGTTTATGTGACTGGACAAATGTTGTATGTTTTAGTTACTGAAAACATACACATTTTTAAAACATTTTAGGTTCTGATTGCAACAATTGGAACAAAAAATGGCTGGGGGGGCAAGGATGTGTTTTGTTTTCACCCAACAAAAGCCAGAAAAATGTTGCAGTGATGCATCACATACAAAACATTCACCAGTGGAATTTTTCATGGGAAAATAACGCTATTTCCCAACCAAGACTACACTTCTCTGCTTGCTCATTTACTTCGGGTTTACCGCCTACACAAATGTTGACTAGGACATGGTTTATGATGCAGAAGGGGGATAGAGCCACCTGGCTACGGAGCGACATGCAATGAATTCTCTTCACTAAACTGCTAGACTTTTCTTAGGTTAGTCTGTAGGAGAAAGGAAAGAAAGTTGCATGGAGATGTAGTGCCATTTTAAAAAAGGATATATTTTAAGATGCTGCATCACCAATAGCAGCTAATACTGCAGCTTGTACCAAAAAAATGGAATATAAACACATTCTAAGAAGGCAGGCCCATTTAGCTGTATGTCCCTCCTGTTCTGAGCTCTTAAGATTATCCAGACTGGAGAGGAATCACTGAGCAATTACATCTTCAAAGTCCTTGGTACTTTTGTGATAAGCTTCCTGACCCTTTCTGGAAGGAGGCAAGGCGCTGTGATGAGTAGCAGAGATTTGTCTGGGTTTTGATGCACTTTGAAAAATTCCTATTGACTGACATAGCTTGTCTCCCAGAGCATTGGATGCTGGAGGAAACTGGACTTCAGGGCAAGGGGACTTTTGTAACCAGATCTTAATGTTCTCTTTTGCTTTCTTTTTTCTCCAGCCCATTTATGCCTTTCTGGCTACACTGAAGTGGCTGATAAGTGATTTCCTCATGTGAGTACAAAAGACTTGGGAGGACTGGGTCAACAGGGCTGAGAGCTAAGAAATATACCAGTACAGGCTCCCTTAGCAGGACCTATAGTTCCAGGCATTTCTGTGACATTCATCACTGTGTGACCTGAACACAGGACCAGAGAGAACTGTGGTTGTGGAGTGGTTACATGATTTGCCCAAGGTTACTCAGTGCAAAGTCTGTGATAGAGCCAGAAATAGCACCTGCATCACCCTTCTTGGAACCTTTACCCACAAAACAGTCCTCCCTTTCTGCAACTAGAAAATGAGCACATGAGAACAGGTATTCCGGTCAAAAGAGGTGAAGAATTAATCTGGTCATGTAAACATGCTAGTGAGTGTAAAGGGCAGTAGGGTACTTAGACACACTGAATTCAGCCTTCCCTCAAATTGTGGGGGAGCTCAGATGCATATCTAGGTCTGTCTGTTGCAACCCAGACCAATTTTTCCATTGGGCCCCAACTGAAGTACTGAATCCAGACACCCTCGAACCCTAGAAAAGATTCAGCCTCCACGACTTGAGCTCATCTTTAGTAGAGTGTAGTTCAACCACCACAGTCTGCAGCTGTCACTGTGCATGCATGGTGCCCGCATCTGTCGCAGCAATCAATCCTTGCTCTGCAGATGGTTTTCAAGGTGACAGAGTCATTTTTCAGCTCTCAAGGCCACAGAGCTAAAGCTCACACTGGGCAAGCAACTGTGTATGGCATGCTCGTGAAATAAAGCACAACTAGCCATTCCTCAGTGGATAGTGCAGCCCAAAACCAGAGGCAGTGAAGGACCCCTTGGAAGGGTTTGAATGTCTCAGGTTTTGGCTGGTGCCAGAAAATTTATATTGCTCATTTCAGAACTGGTGCTTCTTAGCCCCACGACCAGGCCAGTGAGAGATCTCTCTCTAACATGAAAATCCACCTGGAGTACTGTAAAATGTCCTCTTTCCTTGCTCTTTTGACAGATTCCTTTTGGAGTTTAACATGAGTAGCTTCTGGCACTCGGACAACTTGGCAGATGGTAAGTATGCAGCTGCCCCGTAGCACATAAATGTTACAGCTACTGCCAGTGGAAAGGAATTATAGAGTTTTGCCCAATGCCAGGACAACTCCCTGTCCCACTCCCTTCTGTAGACTGGGATTGGAATTTAATCTCTAGGACTCAGTATTACCATATTTAAGACCCTCCTGAGGTTTCAAACTGGGTCCTAGTAAGCTTTCTACACAGTGGGAAACAGACTCTACCAGCTGCAGGCACTCCCTCAGGCCCCTGTGGAAGTGTTTGACAAAGCACAGTCAGGATAAGACCAAACAGTCTCCTCAGAATTTAATAAAAATCATTTGAAACTACTGAAAAAAACCAGTTATCTCCCTCATACACATTTCTGACCCATCCTGTTGAACTCTACAGCCAACATATGACTCAATTGGATTGTACAGCAAAGTTAAAAAACCCTACACAAGGCTTCTCATTTCCTATTAAGTTATCTACAGGTACCTGTGCATCAACACAATAAAACACAATGTTGCACAACTCCTGAGTACAATGCCTCAGGATAGGAGATAGGAAGATCTCTGTGAATGAGGTTGTATTGTAATAACTAAGTCCTCACCAGTCATGGAGAGCTAAATACCGCTTCTATTGGAGACAGTGGCAAAATCCCCGTCAACTTTGGGATTGGCCTTCAGTAGTTTTGGATTTTCCTGGTGCTCTGAAGCAACCTTGTTCTAAGACGGCAGAACAGGGTAGCACCTCAGAAACTCAAGTGGTTCAGAGAAGCATAAGGTTTCATAGGCAACAGCCTACTTCATCAGATAATACCTCTCTCTTTCTAAGCAGTGGCATTTCCCTCTGTTCAGACAGCTAAAACAAGAACCAGAAACCATTTAAATACCACTTATAACTTTTATCATAGGGAATTAGTTGTGGCATTATGTAGCAATGAGACTTGTACATGTCCTCTGCACAGAAGTGAGCTTTGTCCAGAGTAGTATGAAGATAAATGTGATGACCTATGTGAAGAGCAGCCTCTTTCTTTCAGGGGGGAGGGCTATTGGATTAACAAATCCCCTTTCAATTAAAAAAATCAATTAACAAGAGTGCAGAAGAAAACGTTCTTAGTAGTGGCTATACTGGAGGGGCGGAGGGCACGGGAGCAGCTTGTGTCCCTGTACAGAGCTGTGGGTCATTTTAAATGGATGTGTTGTTTTAACCACTGCTGTCTTGAAGGAGGATCATTCCAATCCCTCCACTATTCATTTTCATTTTCCTTCTCTGTGTGTGTTCTTTAATTGTCCCCTCCCTCCATCCATGACCTCCCGCTGTGACTTCACACCTTCACTGTGCTGCCATCTGGTGAAACTGTCATGTGAATCCATCTTCATCATGTGACATGCCATGTGACTTGTACAGCCAAAGCTGTCTTCCATCACTGTAAGTAAAATCATCATTAACAGCGAGTCAAATCTCTTGGCAATGCAAGGGAAGCTCCACAAAGAATATAGCCAGACAGTTTAAGCCAGGGAAAGAGCAGCAGTCTTCTGGTTTTATCTTTGGCCAATCCTAAATTGAATGCGAGAGAAAGGAAGCATCTCCAGTTGGGAGTGGCATGGCATGCATATACGCCAGCACAACAGATTAGTTCCAAAGGGCATTTTATATCTTGATCATTACAGCAAAGATGGGCTTATGGATTTTTTTCCAGGGATGTTCCATCATCTTGGCAAGACAGGTAGGCATGAATTGACAGCATGTCAGTTGCTCTGCAGTCGCTGCCTGCATGCCCACTTGTATCAGTGAGGGGCAACCCATTGTGGATTTACTACAGAGAATGATGTGGATATGAGCAGTTATTGCAGAGAAGCTTGTGTCTCTCAAAGGGCAGAGGGCAGCCTAGCAGTATAGAATTAACTTACTTTTTTATGGCAAGCACGTAGTTTGCTGTCAGCTTCTCTGACTAATCTTCTTAGAGAATTTCATACAGCAGTAAGGGACCTCAAGAGATCGTGTTGTCCAACCAGGGATTGAACCTGCGCCCTTAGTGTTATTAGTACTACACTCTAACCAAACTGAGATAAATGGCCACTTCACTGAGCTAAACTGTTGATTAATTTCTGAGTGCCAGACTCTCAGAGTTTCTGGCAAACAACATAGTGGCCATCAGACCATTCTCTGAAAATCCAGATTTATTGTATGTGATGTGTTTGCTATGAACATCCAAATACTTCTGCAACTACAAGGCAAAGGGATAAATGAAAGACTTAATACTGTTTTCTTAAGTTTTCTATACACACTGTGGTTGGTGAATTTATTGGCACAAACTAATCCAACATAAATCAGTTTTAAACTGGTTCAGGAATGCCCATGCAGGGGTTTGCACTGCCCTAACCCAATTTAAAAACACAGCTTTAGGTAACAGCTGTAGCTCCTGTGTGCAGATGAGCCCAGAAAGCAACAGAATTGATATTGTCAGGGTGCACCAGGTTGTCCTGAGCTGGTCAAATGTGATTTAGATTTTCTCTTTCCAAGCCAAGCAAGGTCTGATCTTCAGCCAGTATTAGCACCATTCCACTGACTCTCTTAGGGTTTCCAGGCCTAAGGGCCCAAGTCTCTTCTTCTTTGCAGCACTTCTGTGTCACTGTAACTCCACCACCTTTAGTGAAGTTGTACCAGTAAATGTGGCATAATGGAGAATCCGGTCCTGAATTTGGAGGAAATGAACTTGACTAATCTCTTTATCAAGGACCATTTGTACTTCCAGCTCTAGTGATCAGCAGAATTCATGCAATCACTTGTACTGTACTTTCTCAGATTGGCTTTAATCTTATTAATGTCATCGTTGTGTACAAGGAACTGCACAGTCTGTCTTGAAAAGCTATGCTCCTGTTCAAGTGCAATTCTGCACGGAGAAGGGAGTCTAAAAATAATGCTGTGCAACTCCAAGCATTTGTCACAGCTAAACTGTCACTTTGCCACTAGTCCTGAGCCAGGGGCAATAAGCAGTGTGCTTTCCCACATGCAGGCCTGCAGCAAGGCCCTAGAGCTAGAGTAGCTTATGTCCCACTGGTACAGCTCAAGAGCCTGCAGAATCAGAGCCCACTCTCTATTCACTCCTAGGGAATGGACCCTCTCACACTGCTTTCCCCACTGCACCCCTACCCACTGCCAGCACAGGAAGGTAAGGGGGCAACATCCAGTTAACTCCCCCCCCATGCCTGCTGTATCATGGTGTGGCACAGGTAGTAATCTGGCCCCTCAAGCTTTGAGGCCAATCATTTTTCCAGACTCAGTCTGGAATCTACCTGATCATTATGCAGCTATGCTCTTTGTGCCTCCTATATGCTCACCACTGGTAATAGCTAGTCAGCATCAGAATGTAGCCATCCATTTTGGAGATGCTCGAAAACAAAAACCCTTGTGGTGCAAGTCCCTTGCTACTGTCCATTCTGGTACTATTGCTTCCTTCACCAGAAGGGTCTAATCTCCTCTAGCCTCCTCTTAAAGACCCCCAGGATAGGAGCCAGCACCACTTCTCTTGGAAGTTAGTTCCAGATCCTAGCCGCCCTGACCGTGAAGTAGCGCCTCCTGATATCTAGCCTGAATCTACCCTCTGCCAGCTTGTGACCGTTATTCCTGGTCACTCCTGGCAGTGCTCGGGGGAACAGTGACTCCCCCAATGCCTGCTGAT
>NW_017728931.1:34827099-34834644 GCF_001723895.1 Crocodylus porosus
AGCTCATTGAAGTCCGCCCTCCTGAAATCTAGGGCTGCTGCCTTGCTGCAGGCCTTTGCCACCTTGCGCTGGATGGTGAATTCCAGCAGGTGATAATCGCTGTCACCCAGGTGGTCAAGCACCCACAGCCCCCTCACCGGGTCATCACCCATGGCCAGCACCAGGCCCAACAAGGCGTCTCCCCTGGTGGGACTGCGCACCTCCTGGGTTAGATGGAGGGCCTGCATTTCAGCTAGGAACCTACGTGAGCGGTCAGACCTGGCTGACTGCTCTTCCCAGCAGATGTCTGGAAAGTTCAGGTCACCCATGATGACATCCTTTGACCTAACTACCTCCATGAACTGACCTAAGAATTCCTGGTCTAGCTCCTCCCCTTGGTTGGGTGGTCTGTAGTAGACCCCCACCGTTAAGTCTCTTTCCCCTCAACTGCCTTGTATTCTAACCCAGAGCACTTCAGTGTGCCCCTCCTCTGATGCTTTGCTACGTGATGAGGATGTGTATTCCTCCTTAAGGCAGAGCGCCACGTCCCCACCTTTCCTCCCTGCCCTATCCCTCCTGTACAGCCTATAGCCCTTGATATTCACCACCCACTTTGCATTGGGTCCCACCACATTTCCGTGAGCCCCACTACGTCGGGGTTCGTGTCAGCTAGCAGGAGGGTAAGTTCCTCTTGCTTGTTTTCCATACTACGAGCATTTGTGTAGAGGCATTTGAGGCCTCCTGTGGATGTGTGCACTGACCCCCTACTTTCAGCATTACCCTGGCCCCTGTTGCATGAAGTGTAATGTGTATTGTAATGTTGCCCCTGTGTTTATGTTCCGCTCATCAGTCTAGGCTGGCTGTACTTGTGGGTGTTGCTTGGTTTGGCAGTCCAAGGCTTCCTCTGCCCTCGTCTTCCCCTTTCCCCAACAAGCCTACTTTAAAGCCCACTGGAGGAGATCCATGTACTCAGCAGTATCACAACTATTCAACTCTGTGTCAAAAACCCTATAAAGCAGGTAACAAAGTTTCTTGCTAATGGAAAAAGGCCTGTGCTCCTGGAGCAGGAGGATTTAGGTTGCCAGTTCATTTACAGAATGATGTTGTGCATGGTCGTGGGCCCCAGCATAGGAGCAAATCAGGCAGCCCAGAGCTGGCTACAGATTCATTCTAATATCCTGATGCAACAAGTGTCATGGGATCATGTAGAGAAAACTGAGGCTGACCATGCAATGGGGCAGGAACCTGAAATCACACCATATGCACACCTCGTTCAGGAGGAATAAGCTAGAGAACTTCACTGACAGCTCAGCTTCACTCCTGCAAAGATTAAAGGAGTCTGCCCCATGTGTGACATGTACAGTACTGGGATAGTCCAAAGGTAAGCATGAGGGCAATCTGCTGACGACCCCAAAGCTGCTGCTGTAGCCAGCCTGGAAAAGTAGAGCACCCATTGTATTCTACACTGGCTTACACTGAAGGCATTAGGTTGGGATTCAGATCTTGGTTCAGTTCCTGGCTTAGTTACAGATATCTTAGGAGCCATTAGGAAAGTCACTGAATCCCTCTGTCTCTCTTCTCCATGTGTAAAATGGAGATAGTAATCCTTACTATCTCACACACCATCTTGCTCATCTCTTTGGACTAGTAAATTTCTTATGGTTGGGGCCATCTTTCCCATCCCTGTTCTAAGCCCTCTGTGCTCATACAGGGCCCAGCACAATGGACTGGAACAGTACAAATAAGACTAATAATCGTTTCTGCTCTCCAGATATCTTCAAGACCAAGTTGATGACTTTACTGATTAAAACCTGTTCACTGCATACTCTAGTCCAGAGTATCAGCGTATTACCATTTAAAGTCAGAAAAGAATTCCCCCTAGTAAGTGTAACATAGAACCATTACACTTCATGCATTTTTTTTTAACCCTCATCTGAAGCACATTCAGCATCAGCCCCTCCACGAGACTTTATTTAGACAGAGCACTAGTCTGTTCCAGGACAGCAGTCTGGGCATTCTTAAACCCAGGGATTCGTTAGAAAATTGTTTCCTGTGTTCACTACTACAAAAGCTCCGGTACTGCCATACTAGGGACAGAGCCTCACACTTCAACTGAGGATGGTTGTTTTAAATCTTGCCTCGTCTCTGAGAGCAGCAATATAGCTCATCTAGCAGACAGGTAACCGCAGCAGACAGCCCCACTATAGGCTGCAAGGCTTTTGGCCTAGGGGAGCAAGAGACTTTTTCCAACCTTGAAAGACACTCGTGTCTCTCTTGGTGGAGCTGGCAAGGAAGACAAGCAGTTCAAACTCTATTTACATCACCTTGGATTCAGGCCAGGTGTTTTTCAAACAATGACTGATGACTGTACTGCTCCCTGCTTCCTTGATGTATCATTTTCTCTAGGCAATAGTCCGCACACTACCTGCATCACTCCCTCATCCCAGAGAGATTTTTGCCCTGTCCTTCGCTAGGATTCAATGCTGGTTGTTTTGTTTTGTTTTTACTCAGGTCACAAAGGTATTGTTGAAATTCAGTAGAATTCAGAAAAGCAACCATCATTGATATGGATAATGAAAACTTGTGCAGTTACATTAAGTACAAAAGATGTAAACCCTCTTGCTTCTACCAACCACCACCAGACTGGAGATAGGAAAAATGACCCAGGGCACTTTATTCCATACTTGGCCACTTTGCAAAAATTTTTGCACTGTCCTCTGAAGCATCTGGTGCTGGCTTTAGTCAGGCAAGATAATGTACTACATGGAGATTTTACAACTTTATGTTCCAGGTCAGAATTTTGCAGCTAGCCCCAAACTAGAGCATGGATTGAACCAAAATCTCAGATCAAAACATTTCTGTGAGACCAGAATCTGACTCTAGATCTGAATTTTACAGCTTGGCACTATTACTCAAGTGACTTTCCATTCATCTCCTTATTGGCTCTCACCAATAGACTGGACTATAGCCTTTGAATTCACCTGGATTGGTATAGAAGCATGGATATTAGGGCCTGGTCTGCACACAGGTTTGGTACCAGTGTGTTCTGCTTGGGTGTGATGTTTTTGGTAAAACAGGTCCAGGTCCTATTGCAAACTCAGCAATATCAGTATACAGGTAAGAATAGCATTATTGCATGAGAATAGGTTTACTGATGTAAGGTACTTTTATACTCCTTGAACTGAATCCACAAAAGGGAAAGAGAAGCAAAGGCTTGTATCAGCCTAACTCGGCTTTAGTTCTTGCAATAAAATACTAGTGGGCAAACAAACAAAAAACAAAAAACCAAAAAAAACCAAGGGCTATAACCAGAAAATATCACAAACCCTTCCCTCCATAGACTGGTTTTCTGCACCACCTAGTGGATGCAAGCATCACTGCACTGCCAACATTTTTGCCTTTTCCCCCCTCTACATTTTTTTCCCTACAGCTGTTTCTTTGGCTCTGCCTCTCTCAGCCCATTGACCCTTTGCCCTTCTGCTTCTCTTTTTGCTGTCACAGCTCACAAACATAAGAAGCAGGACACATTGCAGCCGTGTGACACAGAATACCCTGCCTTTGTGTATGACACCACCATCAGGGAGACCAACGGGCTGATCGAGTGTGGAGACTGCCAGAAGTAAGGAATAAGCCTCCTCTTTCCATTTAGCACTTTACATGCAGACGCCTATTTCTTCTTCAGTGATGGCACCTGAGCCTTGTTGAAAGAGAATGAAGGTTGCCTGAGAAGTCCCATGATACGCATCAGTTTGCCAACATTTCCAAGGTAGCTCTTGCTATAAAATCCTTTTGGATGTGCTCTCCCCAGAGTGTGCCAGCAGAAGCAAACTGATAAGGCTGGCAGAATGGATGAAGAATTATATCACATTCAATCTTTTGGTTTTAAAAATAATACCCAAAAAGCAAATCTTCAATTAGCAACTAGGGATAGGAAAAAGTACAAAAAATATCACTCCTCCTTTCTCAACAGATTTCAGAAAGGAACACTATTTTTATTTATTCTTTTTTATTTAAGTAAAAAAATCTGTTTAAGAGTTTACATTTTTGGCCGTTTTTGGCTTTCCCCTCCCCATCTCTCCACCCTTTCCATTTTCCCCTTCCATGTTGCCATAGCAAAAAGTAAGGGGAAGAGAAGAAATTTTAAACCATAAAAGTAGAGAACAAGAATTCTTTTTTGTTTCCAAGTTCCATCATAAATGGAAATAAAAAGGCCTGCAGGAAAAAAACTTCCATTGCTGAGTAAAGGCTATTCTCCAACTATGACAAAAATGACACTAGCTCCATAAATAATCCCATACATCATTAATGCTGAAAGAATGGTTGGTATTAAACAGACTTTTATCCTTTATCCTGGGGAGTTGCACGTTCGTAGCTTTTCTGGTTGCCATGCTGTAGCCTAAAGCTGAAATATTTGTTATCCACACACTGCAGAAAGATATTAAAATTCATGTTTAAAACAGTCCCATCATTCATTTTTAAGAATTCCTGTGTAAACTAATCTTAAACAGAACCCATGTGTGGAATATAAATGGATTTAACTGGTATTCTAGGTATATACAGGCTAGTGAGTGCAATATCAGGCCTGGGCAAAATAAGGGAACAGAATTAATGGAGAAGAACACAATGAATGCCAGTTAACATGGCTTTAAGTAAGTACAGTCTTGTCAAAACAAATCTGATTTAAATCTTAAAGGAGATTACAGTTGGGGTTGGTGAAGGTTACTGGAGGGCTGTAGTACAGATTTGTAAGGTCCGTGACATGAAGAATCTATCACTGTACAGCACCAATAAAGAGATTAAGAGCCAGCTAAATGATGGCTCTCTCATCAGGCAAACATCATTATCAAATGGGGATGCTGCTAGGGGTATTCCACAGGGATCAGTACCAAAATGTGCAGCATGCTTCGACATATCAATGATCTGAAAACAAATATAAAATTGTTGCTGATGAAAGAGAAGAATGACAGAAATTGGCCACATGGTAAATATGAGCAAGGACAGAACAGCAATACAAAGCTATCTGGATTGGCTGGTAAACTGAGCCATTCACTCAATTACAATTTGCTTCTGCACTGCCAAATACAAGTTTACATATCTAAGAGAACAAGGATTCAGGCCATGTGTAGAATGAAGGACTGTATTCTGAGAAGTAGGTGGTGATGTGGCCAGACAACTCAGATGCATGGACAGGAGTAGCAAAGAGCAGTAGAAGAAATTTTATCTAAGGCCAGGGTCGGCAACGTATGGCCTGCAGGCCAGATTGAGCCCGCAAAGAGATTTTACTGGGTCCACCAAATTCAAAATTGGACACAAAGCACAATTTTTTAACAATGATGATGATTTACCACTAGAACGTATTCTCAAGGGAAGAAGAGATGCTTTATCTTTTGAGGTCTTCCAGTTGAAGCTGGATGCCTTTCTGGGAGATTCACCATAGTGAAATGCAAGCACAAGTAACTGGGCTTAGTACTGGGGCAACTAAGTGAAGCATAACAGCCTGATATACCAGAGGTCAGACTAGACAGTCTGATGGGCACTCTAGGCTTTTGGCTCCTCAAAGGGCTGAAGTGTGCAGACTGAGGAATAAAACCTGTAGGGCTAGACTGCAAGCTTGCCATAGGTACTGTGCATGGGGGTCATTTTCCCTGCTCCCCACTCTCCCCAGCTTAACCAGCACCAACAGCCCCAGCACTGCTGGACTCAGTGGGGAAGCAGTAGTATCCAGCTTGCAGTGTGTGCTCTTTGGACCCAAGACTGGCCAGTCAGCTGGCCCAGGAGCACAAAAGAAGAGTGTGCTCTCATTCCCCCATACTTGCATGCATGTATACACAGTCCAAGGGGCAGCTTAGCCGATACATACACTAGAAGCTGCCAACTGGAAGGACAGATACTTATTTTGCCCCTACTTACACACTGCTGCACAGCATCTCCTCCCTCCCATTCATATTTTGAGTCCTTGTCCTAATACTTACTTGCCATGCCAATGCATGAGATACTGGGCTTTCCAATGCCCAGCAGAGGGCAGCAGACTGCCATAGTTCACCTGTGCTTCAGCCTGGCGTGTCAGAACTTTGTCCTCCCAAGGGCATGGCAGGGAAACAGGCAACAGGTCCGTGGCCCAGGGACTCCCAGAGGGAAAGCAAATCCCATTTCAGATCGCGAGCACAGCTACGAGCCTTGTGCATGTCAACCAAGAACCATCTTGGGATCCAGAAGCATCCAGCTCAAAAGTCCTCACCCTGTTTGAATTTGCTGCTGAACTGAGGGGGGCCTGACAATAACTTCCAATGACAGAAGCTGAGGCTAGGCAAATTCAGACTAGAAGTGAGGCTCATGACAGGGAAGGCAGCTAAACACCCAGCAGCTTTACTTAGTGTCACTAGGGGTTCTCCCATACTGGCAACTTCCAAATCAGGATGGGAAGTTTTCCTAGGATACTCCAGTTCAAAACAAAATGAATTTGGGAAGTCAGTGGCCCTGCAATGTGGGAAGACAGATTCAGTGCTCATGATGGTCCCTTCTGTGAAACCTCAGAATCCTTATATTTACGCCTCTGCAAGCTCCCATGCATCGATGGGCACGTATTCAAATAGCCAAGATATTCTTGGCCACGTGCACTGATACGCTTGCACGTACAAGTGCACACATGGCTGTCATCTCCCACACCTGCACACATGGCTCTCTCTGTACATGAACAGCTCTTCAATGCACACCTTCATCCCACATGCATGAACTCATGCTCTTGCACACATTCATAGCTTGTAGTGTCTCACATATTACACTTCATTTGGCACCTTTCATTCACAGTGCTCTGTTGCCTGCGTGCACACACCTATCCATCGCAACAGTAATACTGTTGCACATTCCTGCACACACACTTACAAGTCCTCCCCCTGCAAACATGCTTGCATACAGAGCACCACTCAAATGTGTGTGCATGCTAAAGAGACTAGCAGACACATACTCCTGAAGGTACCCATGCATACCTGTGACAGGATAGATGCATACTTACTGGTGTATAAATGTATCAGATCCCAGACTCACTAACATGTCCATGCATGTGCAAATGCATGCAGTAATACAGGCATGCCTGCACCTCTTTGAACATGTACAGATACACTGCAACACAAATCACACGGCTCTAGCACCCGCACTGTAGCCCACACCTCAAGTACATCAGCATGGTGCACATTCACTGTGGCATCGCCCACAGACATACTTGTTTGTGCACAACCAGTCTCACACATACATGAACACATTTGTACCTGGACTGCCTCTGGAACAGCTCTAAAATGGGAACCATTGCCATTACAGAGCAAAGCCTTGCATTTTAAACTGCCAAGTGAGCAGTCATGAGTTTGCACGCACACATGCATGTGTATACAGCTGGGGTGACTGGTGCCTCCCAAGTATGGGGGGGCACAATTTGTGGGTGGGCCCAGGGGCAGGCCAAAAGCCCCATATCCGCTCCTGTACTCCTGTGTCACAGCTTAGTGCCCCACCCCCCCCCGCAACACACCAGTCTGCACAGCAAAAAGTTGCCCCGTCCTGAGTCAGGGCAGGGGG
>NW_017728931.1:34834744-34897446 GCF_001723895.1 Crocodylus porosus
GACCTGCACGTGCTTTCCTACTTTGGAGTTTAAACGTAAGCCATTTTGGAGTCAGAGGACACAAGGCCCCCTGACTGATTATATCCATTCAGCTTTCCCCCTTACCCCCTCCCTAGCATTTTGCTCACTGTTCCTGGCCCTTTCCATCCTCTGTCTCCACAGCTTTTTCACAGCTTCTAACTGCTGGCTATGGGGTAGGTGGGGATGTGTGTGCTCTTTCTTTTGCCTCTCTCTCGCCACTGCAGGATGTTTGTAGTGCAGCAGATTGCCAACAGTAACCTTCTGCTCCTGATTACGGATGCGGCCTGTGACTGCAGTATCTTCCCACCTGTTCTATTGGAAGCAAAAGAAGTCAAATATATCCTTGGGCTCAAGGCTGAGCTGTACCTTGTTGGAGGAGGATGCAATCCCTTCCTCCCTGTTGTCACCCCTTCTAAAGAATCTATTGCTTACTCTTCCCCCCAGTCTGATCCCCTTGGCAGATGGGCCTCCATGGGTTAGCACCCATTCTGGCAGGTTGCCAATGCAGCAATTTGCAAACTCAAGTGATTAGGAAATGTCACTGTAAGGCATTCCAGGGTCAGAAACTACAAACACTCATGGTCATTGAAGAGCCTGTGGGAACCTGATTAGGGCACTTCCAAAGTAAGATCTACCATGTTTGGTTTTCATATAGCATCTCCCACTGGAGGACCTTAGAGGGGCTTACAAACACTAACAGGCATCCAAAGATGCATCTCAAGCCAGTCCAGAGAGGTGATACTCCCCCTCTACGCGACACTGGTCAGGCCACAATTGGAGTACTGCATCCAGTTCTGGGCACCGCACTTTAAGAAGGATGTGGCCTGCCTTGAGAGGGTTCAGAGGAGGGCCACCTGCTTGGTTGAAGGGCAACAGGGCAGGCCTTATGAGGAGAGACTGAGGGACCTGAACCCGTTCAGCCTCAGCAAGCGGAGGCTGAGGGGGGATTTGGTGGCTGCCTACAAACTCATTAGGGGAGATCAGCAGCAAGTAGGAAGGGCCCTATTCCCCACAGCAGCACCTGAGGTGACGAGGAACAATGGCCAGAAGCTGCTGGAAAATAGGTTCACGTTAGAGATTAGGAGGCACTGTTTCACTGTTAGGGTGGCTAGGATCTGGAACCAACTTCCTAGGGAAGTGGTCCTTGCTCCTACCTTGGGTAAATACAAAAAAAGGTTGGATGAACACCTGTCTGGGGTCATGTGATCCCAGCGTGTGCTCTGGCCAGTGGCAGGGGTTAGACTAGATGATCTGTTCAGGTCCCTTCTGACCCCAAACTACAATGAAACTATGACGGTACCGCCCCTGAGAGGTGGGAAAAATTACATTATCTATACTTTACAGCTGGGGAAACCAAGAAACAAAAATGTGCCTAAGCTCATAGAGGGAACCTACGGTGGAGAGACAGGAACGGAAAGCACCTCCTTGCTCCCTGGCCAGATCCTTAAGCACAGAAGTGTCCTTCCTCTGTCTACAACAGAATGTGCAAAAATCAGAACGGTGGGTCTGGTTCATCTGACACTGTACACACAGGTAGGCAGCTTGCGTTTCTTTAGCCCATTCCTGCCTGGTCATGAAACAAAGCAATTCGGTTGAGCGTTGTAACTTTCTCCTTAGCCTTTGCTTCTCTCTCTCCAGCCTCAGGCAGACCATCACAGCCCTTTGCTTCCATTCCTTCAGTTTAGCCCCTGTGAGGTCAGCCCTTTCTAAGCATGCCATTATCCTTCCTCCCACGCTGAATTCCTGGGTCTTGTTCTCAGCTGCTCTGGCCATGTTAGAGGTCCTGTAGCTTTGTCTCTTCTTCCCTTTGCTATGGACCTTAACAGCAGCACACACAATGCTTCAGTGAAGTGTGACAGGATGCGCACCCAGAAGCTGAGACGGCGCCCAGACACTTGCCACGCATTTCACTCCGAGGTACAGTGCACGTGTGTGTGTTTTCACAGTGCAGGCCCCTTCTAGATCGTCAAAGCACCTAAGCATTTGTAGTCATGTTGCTCACTTGCAGTTCTATGGAGGGGATACTGAATACTAGCAAACAGCTGACACTTGCTGGGAAAGATATCCTGCACTGAAGTGGGAGAGGCCTCGTTTCCAGCCATGAATTTATTAAGGTGGATGTAATGCAAACCGAGAAGCTCACACTTCAACTGCCTTCAGCTCCTGCACATTGAGGCAGGGAGCACAGTCCTTGCACAGATGAGCTGATGTGTGGGTCCAGCTACATACTAAGGGCCCTTAATGGGTCTGCCAAGGGTGCACATCAGTGCAGGCTTTAGCCCAGGGATTACGATATCCCCCGAGGATCGTAATAAACTCTGAGGCTGGGGAAGAGATTCCTGCTGCTGACATGTGGGCTTGAGAGCGCCTAATGACAGAATTTACAAGACATGTGGTTTACCAGCCTTCTACCTCACAAGTAGCTTGAACATCTGCTGAGGTCTGGGAGGAGCTGTCTCCAGCTTGAATGCACCAGACTTGTTCTGTTTGCCAGTCCCTGCCTCTTTGCTCTGAGAGACAGTCTTGCATCCTCTCTCACTGCAGTGAGGGTGACCCTTATTTCTGCTGGCCTCCTCCTTGGCCCCATCATTGCTTCCCAGATCACCGTCAAATCTTTTTTTTTGTCCTCTCATGACCTCAGAAATTGATTTGCTGACCTGTCTTACCTCCTTCCCGTTCATTCTCAGGAGAATGCCCAGGACTGCGGTGGAGCTGCTGAGATCTCAGCCTCGCTGATGTTGCTTCTTCTGCTGCTGGCAACCTCTGCCTTTCTCCTGCCATGATCCTTGCAGTTAGCACAAGCATAGGAAAAATGCAGGACATTCTTCAAGGGAGAGAGCTGGAGCAGCAGGAAGGGAAGGGATCACTAGGCCAGCACTTCCCAACACCAGCCTACAACTCCCTGTCAGCTTGTGAGGACAAGGCATGAGAGAACCACCACAGAGTGGCCTTGAACTCTCACAAAAAGGCTCGTTGTTCTTGTATGCGTTTACACTGGAAACTTCGTCTTCCTCAAGAGCTTCCAGCTTGAGCCTTGGACACCAAAAGGCTGTGCAATAAGGAGCTTTCAGCCCTAGGGGACATTGTTGCTTCCCCTTATGAGCTCTTCTTGTTTTTTCAGTAACCCCAGGAACGTGGGAGGTTTTGACTCCACCAAGTCTGGCACCTCACTAGCTGCCCTTGCCAATGATAGTGGAGACCACACACATGCCCTGGGGATTTCACCAATTTTATCGCAAAGAAGTGAGCTCTTTGTGACCTGCCTTTTTGAGCCATTCCCTGCAGTGGGTGCACACTGCCCTTTCGGAGCAAGTGAGATATGAAATGATATTTCCTGAACACACTGCTCACTGGAGTCAAGGGTTTTCAACAACCTGGGTTACCAGGCATAGCTGGTAAAGAAAGCAGGGCAGCTTGAGTAGAAGAAAAGCAGGGAGGCAGCTTGAGTAGAAGCACAAAATACCTCTCAGAGCTCTGTACAACACGAAATCCCCCAGGTTGGGGAAATTAAGAGGCCAGATTTGCCATGTGTGACACACAACTCATAGCCAATATTGCACGAAAGTGGGATGAGATCCAGTCATAGGAAATGGTATCGCTTGAGTAGTTCTATTTAAACACATTGCTCCAGAGCTTGGGTCTCCAGAATGGGCCTGTTTCCAAATTATTAGAATCTGAAAGCTGCTCTGATAGACCCAAAGGATTGTGTATGCAAAAAGAAAATCCCTCTTCTGCCCTGTAGAATAACTATTGAGAAGGCAGCCGCTTCATATATGGCACTCACTAAAAAGTGGGTTTTATGCTGCCTTTTTGCTTTCCCTGCAGAAGAGTGCTGTTCTACAAGCTCAGTGCTGTGCTACTGCTGTTGTGTCCAGCTATGCTGGAGAGAGCAGCACTCTGCTGTGAAGCTCTGGCTGTCCTTGGCTGCAGGCACATCTTTCCTGCTTTCTAAGAGAACATTACAAATAACCTTGGGGTGGGAGAGAAAAGAAAGAGTCTTTTTTTTTTTTTTTTGCATGAATTACTGGACACTGTCTCTCAAAACACAATATACAGTGTATTTTGCATAGATCTTTAAGCTGTTCTGTGTGATATTCAATATTGATCACAACCCCTCTATCCACTGGTGATTATCCCCTGGCAGAGCCCACAGCACAAGGGTCGGCTGAGCTAGGGCATTTCCCAATTCACCTAAAATGAGGTAGGTGGTGGCTGCTTCTGTTAATATTACAGACTGATAGGACTCAATTGAGCCTGCAGTGGGTAAGCATGGAGCATCCACAGGCTGCACTAGCACTAAGGGCTGCTCTAAGGAGTTTTAAGTTACCCTCAAAACAGGGGAGGGTCAAAGTGTGCTCAGTGCACAACAAGGCTGAGGATGCTCCGAGTGAATCCTGTCTCAGGGAGAGCTCTCGGCATCAACGTGCACTCTCCTCCCTGAGGATCACGTCACAGAAGACCGGTTGGGGAAAGCCCCTGAATACTCAGTATCAGCCATCCTCTTCAGACAAGCACGGTGCTCAAATGGGTTCTTGTCTTAAGTACAACAACCTCCTGTACTGCAACCATGCCTGCAACACCCACTTCTGGGCCAGACAGAAGATTTTGCTTGTCCACCCCTCTGGCCATGTCAATGCCTTCTTCAGATCCTCAAACTGGCCCTCCTTTTCACCCCACCAGGCTCAAGCACTTTACCTTCATATCCAAGGTCCTTCACATCTCTGCCTTTCCCTGCTTCTTGGATTGTCCTGCTCCCCATTGTTCACTCTCATCATAGATATCTCTGTACTTTCTTCCACGCTACCCTGTATGATATAGCTCACCCTGAACAGCAATGCATATTGTTTTGGCAACGGCAGAATGAAGAAAAAAGCTGTCCAGAGTTATGTCAACACAGCAGGGAGAGAGAACCTAATCTCAAACTCACTCTCTCTCCCTTTCCTGTTTTAGCAAAAGCCAGAGTTTTAATCCTTTCACAGCAGCTGTGAAAGGAGCTCTTGGCTGAAACTGTAAACTGCTCCTGAAGACTCGACTCCACGAGCAGATGTAGGATTTTGAAAAGAGCAGAAAACATTTTGCAGGGCTATGAAATAGAAGGGGGAGAGAGAGAGAGAGAGAATAGGAGTAGACAACAGACAGCAAAATCCCTGAAAAAGGATAGCTTGGTCAGTGGAACACTGAGACTATTAAAATAAAGCACCTTGTTAACACCTGTGGAACAGAGCATTTAGCAGGAATCAGGTAGATTATGAGCCATGAAATTAGTTGCCTCCATCAGCACTGCCTGACTAGAAATGTCACTGCTGCTGCCGATTTTAAGCTTTGGGTGGACCAGCAATCAGAGCTGTGTACAACTGCACCACTATACGCCCCAGCCATGGATCTGCACCTGTTGGACTCTGCTCCAGCATCTGCATAGAGGGGAGGGGCAAAGAAAAGGAGAAGCAGCAGCAGCCCTCCTGCAGCATCTGCATGCTTTTGTGCTGGGCCGGGGCGGGGGGGTGGGGAATCAGATTCCCACTAAAGACGTAACCCAATTTTTGGGGTAATTTTTGGGGAAAAAGGTGAGTGTGGCATGTGAGTAAATCAGGTATTCCATGGAATGTGCACACTTCCTTACTGTAGCGTGGTACCCAACACAAAAGAGCTTTGGACCTGCAGTACAAAATGTAACCAAAAACCGTGAGAGTTTTCACACTTAGCCTATTCTTGCTGGAGGGAAAACACTAAAGTAATTCACATATCACTTTACTAAATTCTCTGGGGAGAGGGCAACTTTTTAAAACTGTGCTGATCATACATGTACTACACAAATATCCTAATAACTGAGAAGATTTAATGCAAACTTGAAATTGATTCTTTGGGGGATTTTTGTAGCATCAACAGATAAGTCATCCCTTGTTTTGTTTTTTTTTCCAAATTCTTAGCCCTTGCTATCAAAGGGATTGTCCTGTAATATTACATGTCCTTCTGTTAAGGTTGAGACATGCATAAATGAAGAGGAAGGGAACTATTAAATGATCATGAAGCACAACACCAGAAATAAAGCAGTCCTTTCCTTTCCTCCAGACACTGACTCTGCTAGAGTCAGAATAAGAGAATACTGAGAGGAAGGAAACCTGAAGAGGAGAGAGGGTGTTCTCCCAAACCTTCAGATGTTTTGAAAGCCACCTACTGAGTGCTGACAGACTGACTCAGCCCCGGTCTGTCACCTGATAGGTACTTCACCTGTGATTTGTGCTCTTTCCCTTCCATGTCCTGGAGGCACTGGTATCCATGGGGTATAGCTCCTAGCAAGGACTTCACTTGTCAGAAAAAATGAGTCCCGTTTCCATTCCATTGGAGCCGACTGAAAACCAAGACTTAAACTAATTTAATTATGGACATTTTTAGTCAAACGCAAATATCCCCCACCCCCACACAGACTTGAATCATAGTACTAAAAGTGCAAATTAAAACCAGCTTAGTTATAGCAGTGACTGTTTTTACAAAGAGCAGCTTTGGAGTTGGTCAAAAACTGAACCAACCTTTACTGCAAACAATTCTTACTCCAAAAATAAACATTAGCTCACAAACTAATCCCACCCTTGGGTCAGTTAAAAGCAGATTGAGGGCCTGTTTTTCCAGAGAATTTCACTATAATTTCAGGTGTTATTTCAAAATGATGTAGTCATAGAGTTAGAAGGAACCTTAATAGTGATCTGGTCCAGCTCCCCACGTGAATACAGGAATGCGACTCCTAAACTATCCCTGCCCCACTCTGATCTGACCTCCTCTTGAAAATTGCCAGTGAAGAAGATGCTACAGGTCCACGGGGGCAGGCCATTGCGCTACCTTGCTGCTCTAACGCTAACCAAGTTTTTCCTGTGATCTAATCCGACGCAAAATGTCAAACTAACACATAATGTTGGGGGAACGCAACACATTTTGGTTTAAATCGATATACTGATTAAACCAAGCTGAGCCATCCTTAAATAGGAGTTTCCACACTGAAGTTCGCATTGGCTGTGTAAACGAAGCAGCGTGTAGACAAGGCCTAACAGGTCAAATGTACAGCGCCTACCACAGAGAGCTCCCGGGACGCTGCTGCAATGTAAGCAGTGATGAAGCTGAAGTCCAGTGCGAGTGTTGTCTGCTCTGTGATACTCTCTTCCCATGAGTCCCTATTGTCTGCACTTTCTTGCACCATCTGAAACAAACTTCCCCTTTCCAAAGCCTGCTTTTCTCTTTGTAGGCCTTGCACTGAGCAAGGCAGGCAGGCAAACAAGCAAGCCAGGAAGAGATGTTCTAGAGTGGAGAAGTTCAGCCTTTTCGAGCAGGCCAGGGCTACGCCATGGGCCACCACTCCCCTCCAGTGGCTGAGGGAGGTGGCTGCCAAGGTCAGAGAAAGGGGGCAAGGGAGAGGGAAGGAGAGAGAGGTGCCAAGGGGGATCATCAGCAGAGCTCAGGGCAGGGCAGGCAAGCAGATGTACTGGGCTGAACAACTTGCCATTGATCCTGTGCCACAGGCCAGATCCAGTCACTCAGGGGTGGCTCCAGCCTCTTCCCAGTGGAGAGGCTGAGGTGGGCTAGACAAAAAACTGGGAGGCTGTGCTATATAGGAGGTGGGACACAGGCCCCGGAGGCTGGGCTGGGCGCACTGCACCTCCGTGGGTGGGAGCAGGGCAGGCTCAGCTGCGCAGGGTGGGCAGTGGTGGCCCGCAGGGAAGTGGGGGGCTTGGGCAGGGGTGGCACAGGCAAATTTTGGGGTGGCTATAACCCCCCAAGCTTTCCCTGCAGTCACTGCAGGGGCTATAGGTTGAGCACTGCTGCTCTAGAGGGGCCTAGCTCTCTCCAGTGTTGAAAAACACCAGTAGGAGTGTTGGAGGGGGAGACGGGGGGCAGAGGGGAATTGCAAGGGTAGCGGCTTCCTTGCCTTTCCTGCCTGCCACTCCCTCCAGACCCTCTGGACAGCTCCATCTGTTTCCCCTGCCACAGCCTCTGCTGGAGGTGCAGGGGGAAGGGTCTCTCTCCTGCCCCATTTCTAGGCAGTGCCATCTGCTTCCACAGCAGAAAGCTCCTGTAGAGTTTTTAGACAGCGACACTGCATTTTGATAAGATGCATTTATAAATATTTCACAAGCATTCCCTCCACACACCAAAGCTCTGCTGCCCTGAGCTTCAATTAATAACCCACAGCACCATTTGGCTCATGCTGGATGTTCCTTTGTCTAAGACTCCCTGCTGCCAACTGGGGAAAGGGACATGATTTATAGACCCAGTGGTAAAGCAGTGACAGCCAGGTTGACCATGTGCAAGCAGAGGAAAGCAAGTCTGCCTGCGTCAGGCATCAAGTTCAGTCTAAAGAGCACCGCACAAGGGCACTCCCCACAGACTCAGCAAACACTCTCGCTCAAAACCACTCCCAGCAGGGTCTGTGCTTCCCAGAGCCCTGCTGGCAACCACCACAAAGAGCCAGACAGGCTGGTTAGAGACAGCAAGCGCTGGAGCTGAGCCAAAAAAGGATCCTAGAGGCTGCCGCGTGTCAGATTTGTTTAAGCAGCATTCACTTTTTTTTTTTTTTTTTTAAATGAGAAGAAATGAGTCCAAATAAGATCACAAAAAGAACCCGGGCCCTTTCTTTCCCCTGACGCCACCAACTTGAGCTAATTCCCCACAAAGCAGGCCCTTCTGCTCCCTCTGTTGTCACTCCATACACTTGTTTGTGGCTAAAGGCCAATTCCTCCCAATGCCTAATGGAGCTGTGGCTGCAGCTCTCCTGGTATTCTTAAATCTTGGAAGGTGAAAGATTTGCTGTTAACTAGGTAGCGGTGCCACCAGAAGTTGCAACATACCTACAGCTCTCTTGTTTTGATAGAGTGCAATTTGCTGTTTCCATGCTCTGGTTGTTTGCTTGCTAGTTGGCAAGGATGTCACTCTCTCCCAGCCCTGGAGCCAAGGAAGAATGCCCAGGAAAAGCAGCTGCTCTAGCGCCCAACTTCCTCAGCCCAGGGCACTGGCAGAGCAAGCGAAAAATTAGGTCAGCTTAGAAAACAGAGACTTGAGGATGAAGCAGCAAACTAGCAACTGAGTAGCTGTAAAAGCAGCCATTGCTCATTTCCAGCTGAAAGCGCTAGGCTGCCACTCTGATGTGACCCAGTAAATCAGAGCTGTAACCATCTTTGCCTTGCTTGGAGAAGCAGCAAAAGTGGGTCCAAATGTGTGCGCAGACGTGCACTAGGGATCTCAAATTTTGTTGTGGAGGGGGTTAAGTTTGAGGTGGGAAGCCTGGCTTGCTCGCAGAGTCCCACACGAATTGTATTAGCATTGGAAAATTAGCATGCCATTTTGAGTGACAACAAAAATCCCATCACTTGGGATGAACTAGGCCTCCTCTTCACCAAAAACCCAATTTTATTTAAAAAAAAAAAAAAAAAAAGGTTTTGATTACTTCTCTTTTCAAAACTGGAGAAGAAACCCAAACCCCACAATTTCTCCTGAATCCAAGGAGTTTAGTTTTCTACACAAACAGCTTTTCTTCTTCTCTGCAGTTTCCCATCTTTTCCTGGAATAGCTGTTTGAAATCCTCTTGGCCCTAGCACAGTGCATGGAGTATTTGTTTTCCTTTTTTTTTTTTTTTTAAGCTTCTCTAACTGGGCTGATCATATGATGCTCTGGACTGTTACAGGGAGGGAGTTGCTAAGATTTTAAAAATTAAGTGGCAACGAGAAGTGTGTGTGAATGGGTAGATCATTTTATACAAAATGTTTAAGCTTGTTAAATGCACCCTCCCCACCCCATCCTCAAGCTCCCCCAGCAAGACACCGCCTGACAAAGGGACTTGCCACATATCCTGCTATGTTGGCTAGAACCCAGTAATGGTGAGGCTCCAATTTGTTAGGGCTTCAACAAAGACGAAGAACTTCAAGTGGCGGTGGAAAATAGAGAAGCCCTGAGAGCTGCCCTGGTCTACCTGCATTGACAACAAAGCAAAGACCGTGATGAATCAATGGAACTCCCCATGGATACGTCTGCCATGATCTGGCCCAGAAATTACTAAAGCCAGGGACGCACTATCCTACCCTCCTACTCAAATGAAGATGTTAAAGTGCATTGCTAAGCTCTGCTGATAGTGCAGATCCAGCAGCAGGGCTTATTTAAAGAGTAGGGACAGGAGAGGAAGCCCTCCATTCATGTATAGTACCACCATTTGACACTAGTAATAGAGCCATGGACTTGTCAGGATCTTCATTGTCCATTTGTATGTGTTAACTTGCATATCACTGTGCCAACAAGGGAGCATGGGACCGAGAAACAGTTCCAGCCCTGAAGATTTTACAAAACCTCAAAATTACGCAAGTTTATTTTGTAATGCTTACAAAAATGATGTCACTGTTTTGAAGGTCACTTAGGAGACAGCACGGGGAAGCATCTGACTCAACCAGCTTTATGTTGTTCACCTTTGTACTGCATGCCAAACACGTGTTCTTCTGCCTGTCCCTTGCATGCTGTGAGTCAGGCCTGCTCTATTAGAAAGCATGGCCTGATGACTAAATTAACTTAGAATCCATGTAACTGTATTGGGGCAAATACAATATAGACACACTTACACTGATTTAGCTTACCTAAACTGGCTTACACATCTATAAAATTGGGAGGTTGCACCAGTTTGAAGTGATTTAGTTACATTAACAAAAATCCTTCAGCCCTGCCCTTAACCAAGTATGAAGATCTAGGTAGAACAGACTCCATGTGATACTACAGAGGATAGATACAAAACCCCAGGCACATTCAAATTTCACATGTTCCATAACTGTATGAAGTTCTCATCTATGTTATAAGCCACATTGCATCTTTGCTATTCTGGCTGTAAATTGTAAATGGGAGCACAGGAGAACCCGTTTCTTTTGGAGGAGCAGGACAGGGGAGAGGAGGAATACAAGTTTCCCTCGCTTCCTGCTGTACATGTGTTGCTGGAAAACAGTGCATAACTGGAATTTGCATAAAGGGAACACACTTTACAATGTAAGAAATAGGGTTACGTTCCAAGACCTCAACAGGGCACTATCATAATGGGGATGGCAACTTCAGAAACACGTGTCGCAGGTGAGCGAGGAGCACAGATCCACACAGGAGACTACATTTTGGTGCACGTCACTTCCACAGTGCACTGCACAAAGCAGCTGATTGTAGGCTTCCACCACACCAATCACATAAGAGTGAATTTACCTTGCAGATTATGTATTTTTGGTATAAAAAGGGTCATTGCATAAGAGTGAATTCACACATACAGAACCCACATAAAACAAGGGAAACCAATGGAAGCACACAGCCTCTTCTGGAATATAACAAATTGTCTGAGTTGGCATGCTGAAAGACTGGCCTTTATTGCTTTACTCACCATCATGAAAAATGCTGAGCATGTTTGAGAGCAGAATCAATTCTGGAACCCCCAGGACATTATGATTTACAGTTTTGACTTCTAGCAGGGCTCCAGTTATTTTTTTAAATCCATACCAGACAGATAATTTGAGTTCCTATTCTAAAGCTAGAGACAGATTTCCAAGACATTTGCAAAAAAATATAAAAAGAAAAAAAACAGGGGCTGAACCTTGATAATTGATAAAACACCTAACCTAGCAATAACTATTATCTAATGTGGCAAATGTTCTGGCCTACCTAGACCAATAAAATCTTAAGTACCCAGAAAGGGGCTTGAAGGGAAGAGAAGCAGCTACTTGAAGGTGACAATCATAAGATTCAGTAGAAGCCAAATCTATAGCATTAAGTTCTCATCTAGACAAACTCACATCCGGCTAAATTAAAAATGGTGCAAACCTAGTATTTCATCTGAAGTACTGCTTACCATTGAACTCAATCCTAATCTAATGATCATAGAAAACTTGTGGCTAAGGAAAAATAAACCTGATTTGACTAACCACTTGATACCAAAGGTCATTTGCTCTATAACAAGCAACCAAGCCATTTTAAGCAAGGTTGAGACACCAGGGAGAGGCATCCATTCCCCTAGGAATGCAGACAGATTTATGATTGACTGAATCACTTGGCTGGACCAATCCAGTTTTAGAGACAGTTAAGAGTTTTTTGTCTGGCCCTAAGCCACAGGCAAAACCTACTTAAAGTCTGAGACTAATTCAGAACTTGGGACAGTGTCCAAGAAGGTCAAAACAAGATTTCACCACACAATACATTACACATGGGGCAAGGAGGAGAGAAAACCTCCTACTTCAAGTAGTGCCAGAATTAAGGCTACTTGTACAACCTTAATTTGGCCAAATGTGCATACAGTATACATAAGCTTACTACTTCTCCCAGAGGACTTTCATTCAGTCCACAGATCTCACTTAAGTGTACAATTAACCAAATCAGGTCAGATTTGTATCCCTTCCATCCCCCCCCTCCCCCTCCCCATTCAAGCTAGTTTCTAGTTAGTCTTCCTGCCCAGTATTTTTAAATCTTTGAATATGCCAAACTCATCTGACAAGTGCTGCCCCCTCTCCACCCCCCACAGCCAACTAGATTCCAGTGTCTAGCTTTTGCTCCCTGCCCCTCAACTCTCCTTGCCCACCCACTCCCAACCATGCCCTTCCCCTGGGCTTCCCAGTACAAGCCATTCTGCCCAGCCACCTTTCTTCATCCCTGTGAGAATTTGCCCCAAATCCTTAACGCTAAAGTACTGGGACTTCAGACATTTCCAAAAAGAAAGGAATTTTATTTTGTATACATTGAAAAGCCAATGCCTTTTCCCAAACTCTCATTCTCTGAAAATGCTGAATGCGCCAACTGATAAATTTCCAAATTGCTAGTTTGACAAAAAGTCATAACTAAATGAAAGCTGCCCTAAGTGGGAGGTTTCAGCCCCCCTCTAGAGTCCTGCTTTGTTCACATCGTAGGCATGGAGATGGAACAACTAACAAATGTAAAAACTATATTTTAGTTCTAGCCTCCACTTACAAAGGCTCATCCCAGAGATGCATGGCAGCTGCCGTTCAGAAGAGTTTGGTGTTCTTGTTCACAATGGGGCTTAAAGAAATAAAACAATACTGAAATCTAATGAGTCACATTGGATTTGTACTTACTTTATTTAAATTGCACACAGATTGAAGGGCCGCTTTTTAGCGACATCCATTAGACCTCTCACCAGCATTTACCTCTTTTTCTGGTGTTTACCATTTACCTCCCAGCCTAGTTCCAAGCACTAATGAAATGTCTCCAGGCTTTGATTTGGCTTCTTGGCCAGCAGACCCATCAGTAATATAATGGCTAGTCAGCCATTAAGTGAGGGGAAGAAAGAAAAATGGACAACTCTTCCAATTCTGTACAGCGCAGGAATAAAGAGCCAAACCTAGTCAATATTCCATTTGGTTCTTTTATTAGCAGAAGTTAAGAATACAGCAAGTAATGAGATCCCATCTCACATGGAACCATCACCACAAGCCCCAACCATCAAAAACCCCAGAATGTGCTTCATTGCTTCCAACAGTAAGCAATTTAAAAAAGAAAATACTGAACAAGGCCACTATTTAATGGGGAAGGAAAGAAGCTGTAAGTCCTAACTATTCTATGGCAATAACCTGCACACAGAGCAAGCAAGCCTCTGACTGCTGAGAGTAAGGCATTCAGGCGCCAACCTGGGAAGAGTTCTCAGCAAGCACTACAGAAAAAAAGTGCACAGCTAGGCTGTTCTTTATTGGAACACACAAACTTTTTAGACAGAGGGAGGGACTGGCTGGGTTAAGAATAGCAGGTGGACTATTGTGTTTTTGTAATAGTTCTGTGCTGTGTAGGACCAGGTCACAATGTCCCTTCAGGGAGTGAGCATGGGATGAGCCAGGATGGAACCTGCCACTTCTGCTGGTATTGATACAGAGGTATGCCAAAGTGCTTTACAGAACAAGTCTGATTCTGATATGTACCACTGCTTTCCCAAGTGGCAGAGCATACGTGCTGCTAGGTAGCCCCATGAATCTCTCTTATAGGCTCCCATGCTGATTAGCCCTCTTTCAGGAAAGGTATTAAGTTAATACTGCTCTACTTCAGTTCAGCATGACATTAATGCATGACAAAAATGTTTCCTCCTGTCCTATGGTTGGCCAGTATGGTGATCCTACTGAGAACATGCCCTTCCTACAAGCTCCAATGCAGCACCTCCTTTATAGCCAGTCTTCAATTTTGACTTCCTTTTTATAGGAAATGTTGAGGAACAGTGCAAGTAATCAAGGCATCCCACTTCCAATCAACCCCATTAAGAAAAAATAACCCCTTAAAAACACATGCATTGATATCCTGGGATCCCAGAAATGCTTGTTAGTCAAATCTCTGCAATCCAAGTTTTTCACTTGCCAATTTGAACTTTCACCCTTAAAACATTATTTTGAACAGTGTTCTATTCCTATTGCTTTGTGAACCACAACATTTTAGGAGCCATTTAGCTCATCTAAGTATGAGGTAATTGCTTTGAATTTTCAGCAATTTGACATTCATTACATGAAACAGCTGACCCTTAAACTACAAGGGCCGTTTCATCTCAAGACTTAAGAAGATTCTCCAACAATCTGCCCTGGCTTCCGACTGAGGGCCAGAGGTCAAGCTACACCACCCTAACAGAGGGACTGGCATGTGTCTGCTCCAAAGTCATTTCATTTTTCTTCGAGTTAAAAAAGCCAACAGTTCCAGAACTGTGACTGTTACTGTGACTGGACCTGGAAAGTGGGCAGTGAGCAGGGTTTCTTGCAGATTTAAAAAGCCCACAAGACCCCACAAGCACAGGGAGCTCTGCACATGTGAAGGTGTTGCTCCTTTACCAGCAGCAGCCCATCCTTCACTCCATATCTTTGCTCCCACAGTCTACTAACCAGACAGCTGATAACTCTTTGACAAGTGTGACTCCTACATACTCAGACAAAAAAAAAAAATCCCACCAGAGCAGATCCATGAATGGTCACCAGAAAGCTAGCCAACAGAAACCTTTACACACAGACAGGCACCCATGGAGTCCATTTGTTTACTGTATCACACACTTTCCTATACCACTTTGCTTCACGTGGCAAGAACCCCTCAAATTAGGTTTTATGTCCATAATCCAAAAAACCCACAGAAGCCAAATAGCATAGAAGACAACTGTCCCATATAGCTGGACAGGGCTCAGATGTATTCCAGTTCCTTGAGTAGCTAAATTTACTAACACTGACTTCAATGAGAGCTTGATTAAAAGGTAGGCATCTGATCTTTTCCAACCTTTGTGCACATTACTGAGCCTGCTGCAACCCTTGTATAAATATTACTGAGCCTGCTCCAAATTCCAGCCAGAATCCCAGATTTCCTTGAAGCTGGCATATACTGGGCAGAGTCAGCAGGACCCACATGTCTCACTCCTGGGGATTTTACCTGGTCCTCTTGCACTTGTTTTGTGCAAAATTGAAACAGTGTGTGGTACTTGCAAGTTGCATTCTCTACAAAACCCTTTTCTCCCCAACCCCATTTGTTTAAAACATTTATATAAATTTTTTTTTATTTAAACACAAAGTTAGAAATCTTATTTACAATTTTTTTCTCCCAAAAGAGCATGATCTAAAATCAACCCCCCACCCCTTGAAGAGGCTATAAATCTTCTTATTCTAGATTTTAAAAAGAAAAAATGCTAAGCTGTCCCACCCATCTTCTACAAATAAATATGGCATTGAACAGAAGCCGATTTGGAAAGGGTCCTCTGTAGCTTGATCTGTAGATCCCAAGAATAAAGTTAGGGTTTAAGAATTTCCTGGTGTTCAAACTGATTCACACTCCATTGTTTGAGGTATACATTTCTTTGTTAGTCAGAATCCCCACAAAGCTTCTGTGCCCAAGTAGGCGAAGCTCAGATTCTTAGGTATTCACTTCACTAGCTAGTTAGCTTCAACCACACTTGTGGTCCCATTTTGGTTTTGACCCTGGACGGAAGCCGGGTTTTACTGCATCTGTTCCTCCTCTGTGCAGCCTCCTCCAACTGTGAAGCGGAACTCTTGAAGGTTCGACACACCATGGAAATGCACAAAGGCTCCAGCCACTACAAAGATGTGGAACAACTGATGGGAGTGGAACTGTGGAAACAAAACATCACCATTCAGATAGAAATATTTGGGGTTCCAATGCCACCCCTTTTTCTACACAGCCACATGTTAATGGCAGGCAGCAACAGGATCTTATCAACTTGCTGAGCTATGCAAAGTCTCATAAAACCCATTCTTATCTCATTAATTAGAGAAAGAAAGAGACAACCGTCTCCCCCGTCAGCCACACATGCTGCGAGCAGGGGAAGCATCTCCTTAGGTACAAGTACTAGGATTGCCTACTGTGCACTGACTGTGTTCCAATGTACTATAAACCATTCTGTCACATCCATCTTTAGTATCACACCAGGTCATTTCCCAGGACAAAGGCCTTAAATGTTTCTTAGACTCGTACTGATACAATGCCTGCTGGGCCTAGTGACATGGCCAGCCTTACACAAGTGGATAGGTACAGGAACTCTTCTAGTCCTGGGCATAATCTCACCAGTTGATTTTCAGAAAAGAACTGTCCTGGTTGTTCTCTACCACAGAGGAAGCTGGGCAGAAGTTGAGTAAACAAGTATTGGGGTCTTTTTTAATACTGAAGTCTGAAGTTTGGTAACTTCAAAATCTAGGATATAAGCAAGTGATGGAGAACATGATTTGAGTACAGCAGAATGGAAAGCATGAGGCAGTGAAACAACACGGTGTATTGTATTGAAGGAAGAAGTGCCAGTACAGGCAATGATCTTAGATAGCTGTTATGTGAAATATCAATTTACAGTCTCCCTGGAAAACTTGGGGAAGTGACAGGCACCTGTCAGAACCTTAGTGGAATGATACACTACCAGAGTATACCTTCAAAAGAAGGAATTCAACTAACAATACATTGTTGGCTTTCCAATAGTCTAGTACACTCATCTTGACCAGATAAGGAAGTCTCAAAGAGCAGCTTTTGCACCAGTTTTAGTTGCCAGAACTGGAGGAAAAAAAGCATAACAAGTACTCCAGCTCTCACCATAACAAGCTGATGTGCCAGTTTCTGAATCCAGACTCACCCAGATATCACACTTGCCAGGGAAGAATCTCTCTGGAATGCGAGCAGCATATAGCGCAGCACCAGTAATGTACAGACACGCCATTAGTGCCAGCCAGCCGATCTGCCCCATTGTGGCCGCCTTCAGTAGCCCCTCCGAGATGACAAAGTGCAGGGTGGGGATGACGCCACTAAGACCCAGACCCAGAAATACTCCTACAAAGCAAGGAAAATGGGGGAGTGTCAGGTTTGGTCATGGAAAGCAGCAGTGAACAGCAAAATCAATTTGAAGCAGAACATCCCACGCAAAACTTATGTTGTCAAACTGTTCGTGAATATGCAAAGGTCCTTTATACAGCAGTTAAATGATCAGCGGCTCCACTCACTATATAACGGGTTGTGTCTCACTTCGCTTTAGTGTCTCTACATCCAGGCAATGCATATGTCAATTTGAGGGTTAAAAATTCTTTAAGCAGATTAAAGCTCCTGGGCTGTAGATGGCGCCTAAATCCCAAAAAAGGCTCTTCTGCTACTGAAAGATCATGGTGGAGAGTGACAAGAAAATGGAAGTGACCAGTACAATACGCCATGCAGGCAATCCCAGGAATGAGCAAAGCAGCAGCAGCTGAGGCTAATCTCTCTCTAACTTGAGAGCAGACCTTTGCTGTTTGAAATAATACTGTTTTCTACAACTCTGAGATGTGGATAATAAAATGGGAAGTTACATCTGCCATATGGTTTGTTTCAAAGGTTGAATTCCTTACTGTGTTTGATAACTCAGCTTTCCCAGACATAAGAAACAGTACCTAGGAGCACACACCAGCTTGATACATCTAACAGATAGGAAACATTGACCGGTAAGAAATCTCGCTGACCTCAAAGTCTGCAGGTCTCCCCCAACTCACCACTTCAGAGTACTAAAGCGGCATTAATCACCAGCATTCTTCTTCACCCCAGTCAGAAGGACCAAGGGCACATGCAAACAACATACAAAACCTCTCAGGACAATTTTTCAGCTGCACTCAGGATTAGCTACAGTGTCTGCAGAGACTAGAAGCATATACAAATTCAGGACTAGAAGCATATACAAATTCAGAATGACCTTTCACTAAGATATATTTTGCAGAAAAGGATAAATGTCATTAGAGAAAGCTGCAAATACTTTTTGTATCTCTGCCATCCTGCCTGCTGCCCCTCCCCCCACCCCACCCCTTCAGATGCCCTTAATGTAGTACCCAGAGGGCCAAACTCAAAGCCAACACCTCTTATGGAAATATACCAAGTGCAGTGTCCACGAGTGGTGTTAATCATATTCCCAGACATAACTTGGCAGTGCGCACTTTCCTGATAGTCAGGGTCTGTAACGGTTCAATAAGAAGGACAGATGACAGTCAAGAAAAAAAATGGCTTAGATTCTTACCTGCCCGCACACCCCGGTACTGAGGGGTTGCAAACATGTCCCACTGAGAAACTATTATGGCTGCAATGCCCAAGACGCAAATCACAATCAAGTAGATGAAACAGGGCTGAGGGTTGCAGTAGAAGGAATAGTAGAGCCATGGAACAAAACTGCCCATAATGAGAAGTGCTATGCCAGAGTAATCCAGCCTAGAACAGGAGACAAAACATATCTGATATAGGACTACAAACCCCCAAAATTATTGTACCCAAGTGCTCCACTGCTTATATTAAGAGTCCATTTTCCCTTGCAAAACAGGGTTTTTCCTTTGCAGCAATTCTTGTTCAAGGAATGAATCACCTGTGGAGATCCTACCTCCTACTGCAGAATTCAACTGAATAGCCATGTAGTCAGTAAGACCATTTTGAATACTCAAGTATGTGCAGTTCTCCATGGCTGGTATTCCACAAACCAAAAGGTATGAAGCGTGCACCTAAGAGCCCTTCAGCTTTTCTTTTGAGGATGAGAAGGAATAGAGTAAAGACTTACAAGAAAGTTTTCCTCAAGCACAAGAAGCATCTGCTAATAAAACTTTGTTGGTCCAGCTATGCTACAGAGAGAGAATATGAACCTCCCAGATTTGTTGGAGTGGCTGGGAACAGACAAACCATAAAGGCTTTACTGACTGACCACCTAAGAAGTGATTTTTTTTGATTGCCATCAACTGAGGTGACTTCAAAACAAAAACGGTTTTTAGCACCGAGCCAGAGCAGGAGCAAAAAACATACCTCCTTTTTAGAACAAAGCTAGCCTGGTGATTAACAGCCAAGGTAAACCAAAATTTGAGAAAAAATGGAAAGGCAGAAAGCTATGTTAAGAAGCATCGGTAACTGCTTGAAGCAGCTTCAGAGGGAGAAAGGGAGGAGGAGCTGCTGTTCAGGGACATCCAGCAGCTGTTACACTCCAAGTGCTACAGGTGCACGATCCTACAGTGCAGGGGTGGCCAATCCATAGCACGCCAGTCACATGCAGCCTGTGTGGAGCATGTGGAAGATCACAGAGGCAGCAGGAAACTAACAAATAGGGCAAGGAGCAGAAAGCAGAGCAACAGATCAGGTAAGGCAAGGGGATAACAGTTGCACATGGTATGCCCTGCACACGCTTTGTGGCACATCTGCCAAAAAGGTTGGTTTCTACTTGAAGCGGAATTAATCTGGATGGTTTTGTTGCATCCAAATCACTACAGGCTTGTAACTGCTCCATGCCCACAATGTAACAGGTGCTGTGCAGCACAGAAGAGCAGCTCCTCCTCCCTTCTCCAAATTGCTTCAAGAGAGCAGTTTTATGCCCAAAGATTTAAAATCTAGCCTGCCTAAATATTTCACTTTTCACAGCCATCTTTCACACAAGGCTGAAAAATCTGATTTTGATAATTTTGGTACTCTTAGGGAATGCTGGGGCGGAGGGAACTGCACACAACCTCACTAACCAAAAGTCTCTCTGCTAGAAATGCAGCTCCTATAGCAGAGCTCAAATCCCAGTCACATGTTTCAACCCAACTGTTTTCTGCCTAACCTACATCTACAGTACTTACTTGGAGAAGAGCCGGGATACACCTTCTGAATGGCAGTAAACTGTGTGGAAGAGCCATGAGAAAGAAAGGCAGAGGATGGCTCCCAAGAAGAACAATCCCACAACCACTTTCTCTTGCACAGGTGCTACAAAGGACATGTTTGGTCGAAACATGTAGAAGATCCCCAGGCAGAGGAAGAACACGCAACCTGAGGTAGGGAAAAAAAATGAACACAGACACATGCACTTTGAAAGCTGTATTTTATGGAGCTAGGTTGAAAGAAATGGGGGAAAATGTCAAAGAAAGAGACCATCATAATACTACATTTCCACCAACTCTGATCCAGCCATGTATCTGACTACCACTTACGTGTTACAGATGTGTGCCTGTATACCCTTTACAAATACACCCTACTTTTATTTGTTTTAAGAGGTGTCTGGGATATGGTTCAGTACCTATCAATAGCATAGTAAGTCTGTTTTGCAGCTGATAATTTAATGGTAAGATAGCCTTGATGTCAGGTGAAATACCATCCACTGCTTCCTCCCCTCCACAGAAGAGTTTGGAAAGCAGATATTCTGGCCCTCTTAGAACATTCTCCCACATTCCCCAGACTGACATTCATTTGAAAAAACCCACCACCACCCAGAACTATCATCTCCCTAAACCAGGAGGACTAACTGATAGGCATCTTCATAGCCCAGTCTTAAAAGATCAGGCTCCCACCCTAACCTTTAAGACCCTGAAAAAATAAGCTTTCCTATTTGCTTAGCTGCCAGTGTCCAGGCAAATGGAAAGCAGCTTGAGCCGGAAGTGAAAACACTGTTGTTTCTGGTGTTCCAGGTACATCCAGGACCTTTTATGAGCTGCTGCAAGCAAGCTCAGCCCACTTAGTTCCACAGATCAGTAATCCTGCAAAATTTGCTGCTGTGGTACATTCTGAAGGTTAAATGGTTTGCCAAAGAATACAGCTGTGCACTCATCAGCTGGAGGAGCGTAATGCTGGTTTTGTCCTCCAGAGCTCGGCTGGAGGGTTGGTGGAATATGGTCACTGCAATGCCAATTTAAAGATTAAATTTGTGGTCAGTAAACTTCTACCCACAGCATGATAATGGAGCCCTAGGGGATAGGAGGAGGGTACTCAGCCCAAAGATACTTGGAAAGTTGCCTTTTTGCAAGGCTCATATTTCAGACGTTTCTAGCAGGGAAAGAGCAGTACCTGCATGAAGTCTGAGTGAAGCAAATGGACATTTTTTTGTATTGATATGTGGGAGCCTGAAGTTTGATTTTCTAGTCAGACACTCACTCCCAGTTTGACAGGGAATGGAAAAAAGTCTTGTAGAGACATCAAAAATTTCCAATGGAGGACGAGAGAGCTGTGCATCTTCCCAGCAAAATGCAGAATGGCACTAGCAGTTCTGACAACTGCATCCACTTCTCTTTGAAAGATATTGAAGTGCTACTACTTTAACACTCCCATAAAATGTTTCTTTACTCTGATATACAGTGCATACTGAGGAAAGCAGGTAAACTAAGTAAGTAAACCTTGTTCTGTCATTAAAAGAAACATTATTTAAACTACAACCAAACAGGAAAGCAACTACATTTGTCAGACAAAAGTGCATATGCTAAAAATATTCATGCTTTGTTCCCAAATCCTCCACACACAGTAGGAGTATTGCAAAGGTTTTTATTAGTATAATTAGAAAAATGGGGCAGGAAAAGGGAACATAGGACATCCTTCCCCCAATAAGTTTTTTGAAAGTTTGGAGTTTATTAAACGTTGGGGAATTCCCAAGGCAAGAAATATACTTTCAAGAAATGTATGGGCCACAGGGACAGGCGAGGTGGTATCTATCATTGGTGAGTTTGCAGCATCAGAAAAGGGAAAAAAAGAAGGAAAAAACCCAACCTCTGTCTTCCCTAAACTTTGGTGAAAGATTTTTAACAAATGATGCCTTCAACCCTATCCAGCATGTCACCACTGGAAGGATAATCCTGTCTAAACTCATCTGCAAGTAAAGTCCCCAACCCTTACAATAGGCAGAATAAAAGACCAGTAACTACAGACTTCATAGCATGATGGAAATACCTAGGAGATGTGTCCAGATGTTCCCCGTCTCTGTGTGTATTCTGAAGATACTCTTAAAGCAAGCTCGGAAGGATGGCATTGGTGGTCTATGTCCATGCAACAAATAGTCATTGTCTTTTAGCCAGTCAGGCAGAACATCATGGGGGATGACTCGCCATCGGCCCTCCCACACCTGTAAGTTAGAGATTGTAGATAGAATGTCAAGTAATGTGATCTCTTTCCAGAATTGCCAGCCCAAGCAGGAAGCCAACTGGCCATTTCCAACCCTGTTGTAGTCTCTCCTGCAGGTGCACCTACTCAGGCAGAAGGTCCCCAAGGAAAACAACTGTACTTGTAGCTGCTCTTCAGCTACACTTCAGCATAGCACAGAACAAGATGCATATCTTAAAGTTGGTTTTATTGCCAGCCCTGCCGGGTATTAGGGTTTTGTGGGAAGCTCCATCTACAGATACCACCTTCCTTGGATCTGCCTGCCTGGCTGGGGAGGATGAGGCAGAGAAGCTTGTCGGAACTAAGAGAATCGTGTCATTTTGAAAAATTTTAAACTGCTGGATTCACATTTCCATCTTGACAGTGAGAGTAGAAAATGTTAAAAGCCTGGCTGTCCTGTCATTTTCCTTTGAAAAGGCAACAATTCTTACACTTAGCCAGCTCAGGCAAGAACCCTAAAAGATGCTTTTTATTTAAATTTTTGCTGTTCTGCTCTGCTGCTCACTGAATCTGCATGATTCTGTGACAATCCCATTCTAGAGAAAGCACAAAAGAAGTTTTCAGACAGGTTCTTGAAGGTGTGTAGGGAGGGATATGCAATCCTGAGTCAAACAGCGACAAATAGGAATTTGTCGAATCAACAGCAACACCCACCCACCAGTACAGCCTCATTATATCAAACTGCCATGGGACTGGAAGAAAAAGTTAATTAAAATAGGGTGTTTAGTACACTTGTGTTAGCAAATTTCTGCATCATCACAGGGGGCGGATAGGATGCGTTTTTCTCGGGATCGTTAAAAACAGGTCTGTTATGATTTGTTATAAAACACAGTTGTTTGGTTTATTAGGGGCAGCTCTCCTGTCAACCCCAAATCCAGGTTGTCCATCAGGCTAACACAGACTGGGCCCTACAGCTTTAAGAGAAGTGAGTCTAGGCCAGTGCTATTTACATAACATAACTACTCTTCTGTTTAGGTAGCAGACTAACCCTATCCTTCTATGGAGACAAATGGCACTATAGACTTGCAAATGTTTGCTTCCAAAGAAGCCTGGAAAAAACTGACCTTGTAAATGAAAGTGCCGTGAACTGGAAACACTGGATGCAGAGTGCTATTACTCTGTGTGTACTCACAGATGTTCCCCAAAAGGGAGGCTCCCCAGTCATGCCATCAGCTTTAGCATGTCATCCCTATTGTCCCATGCTTAACATTGTGTTTATTTATGGCAGAAGGTGATCCACAACAACCACATTACCTTGCACACAAATTCCTCCATTTTCTCCATGGCATGGTGGGCTTGTAAAAGAGGGGACATGCCCATGAACCCTTCATCTTCCTGAGGTGGTTCATCATTGCAACTGAAATCCTCACAGCTCTAAAAGAAGAAAAAAAGAAGTCATATAGAAACAGACAGTGAAAGGCAGCCTATTTTGCTCATCACACAAGCTAGAAACTGAGACTTTCTACTTTACCACACAGAGAAGTCAAGGAGTTTGAGACAAGAAATAATTGTATACAAGTCCCATCTTTGAGACAGACTTGGATTCTTTTTTAGATGTTCCCCAGGGTGAAGGAAGCAAGCACAAGAGTCTGGAAAAACAGTGCTATTGTATAAATTTGTGCATTTCACTAGAAGCACAAAACAAGATATCAAGCTATGTAGCCCAGTCCCCTACCCTATCTTTCAGTCCCTCTAGGTCCCCATCTTCATGCCACACAAAGTTTGGAATTCTGGTAGCCCAGGATAAGCCAATATGAGCTGCAGTCAACCTCCATGTGAAGTTTCAAGTCTTTTGCTTCAGACATCAGTACAGGTTAGGTAAACTTAGTTTTCACTCTGCTGTTTAGTTGCAAATTATGACTGCTGGACTGTTCTATAAAACTGTATTGGCTTGTTCACATCTGCTGAACTTCAAGATGCTCCCATAAGAACCTCGGCCATCCTGAATCTGGACACTAGTCCAAGTATTGAAGAAAACAGGGGTCCATTAAGGAAAGGAACCAAACCGTCTGACAGCGCTCTTGGCAAGATGCAAATATTAGTCACAGGAAACACTGGATCCCCAGAGGCCATGGGTAAGAGGTAAGTGCAAGCAGAAAAACAAGGAGTCTGAACTTTCAATTAGTAAAAAAATATCCTTCTATGTACTCTCAGACATAAAAAGGAGAAAGGCATCAGCAATAGCAATATTCTGTCACATTATAATTAGGAAGAGATTATAGACACACAGCAAATTAGATACATTTTGGCTTTCCAATTTCAGAAAATAATGATACGGGTCATTAAGAGTCTGGTTTGCTTATTACAAATCCTCTGTACCATCAGGGACTCTACTTCCAAGGTAACAGTCTAGAGACAGAAAGGAAAAAAAAAAACAAAAGATAACCCTCACACCACTCACTGCTTAGTAGGAGGTAAAGCAAAAGAAGCTAAACCTTTTGTGTCCTTCAGGCATTACTAAGAAAGCTACAGAGATTTCTTGCCCCAAGGCTAACGATCCGCGACTGCGTTACTGATATCCAATTTTGATTTTGTGTCTTGAAGTAATGAACAGCAGGGCCGCAAGAAACACTGTTTCGTTTCGGTGTCCATTTTGCCATTTTGAACGGACAGTGTTTCGGTTCCCTGTTTCATTTAGTTCTGAAACTGTCCCGTTCTGGTTCGTCAAAACTGTTTCGCTGTTTCAACTCGTTTCGCCCATAGGCTATAATGGGGAATCATGAAAATGCCTAAAATGTTGTCATTTGTTGCCTGATTCAGATGTAAATTGCAGAAATGATAGCCCCTTCTGAGGGCATGAAGCCTGCTAAGTTTCAAGGAGACAGGTGAAGAGGTTTTTCAGAAACTGCGCCTCAAAGTCTTGAAAGCAAAATTTCCTGGCAGTGGCAACCTCCTGTCATCTGGCATGCAGATTTGGGAGCTCGCACCCCCGGGAGGGTTTCAGGGCTGTGCTGGACTCCTCCCAGGGGTGTGGGACCCTGGATCTGTGCCAGATAACAGGAGGCTACTGCTGCTGCCTGGGACCTGCGCTGGGCGCAGTCCGCAGTAGCACTGGGGAAGACAGATGCTGCCACTGGCCCCAGGCAGCAGGAGCAGCAGAATCCTGTCATCTGACCACAGATCCAGGGACCCGCAACCCTGGGAGGGCTGTGGGGCTATGCCAGACTCCTCCCAGGGGCGGGGGGGGGGGGGGGGGTGCGCTGGATGACAGGAGGCTGCCACTGCCACCTGGGACTGGCACTAGGTGCAGCCTGTGCCCAGCACCAGACTCCATAGAGCTCAGCCCAGCAGCAGGAGGCAGAGTGCAGCCCTGTCTCTACCCACCTCTTGCCACTAGGCTACACTCCAATCAGCTCTCCCAGCCCCATGGAGCTCAGCCTGGCAGCAGGAGGCAGAGTGCAGTGCCAGCTCTGTCTGCCTCCCGGCTGCGCTTCATGGGGCTGGCAGAGCCAATGGGAGCGCAGCTCAGGAGGTGGGAGGCAGACAGAGCTGGTGCTGCACTCTGATCTGCTCCACCAGCCCCACAAAGTGCAGCCTGGTGGTGGAAGGCAGGCAGAGCCAGCGCTGCGCTTCATGGGGCTGGTGGAGCCGACTGGAGCACAGCCTGTTATTCTACATCATGTTGTTGCCTTTTAAACATCATTGATAAGACTAATTGAAAAAACTCCATAACCCCCATTCGTCCAGCATTTTCCAGCTCTAGACTGTTTTCAGAACTCTACAAGTTTTCAGCTTATGACAGGCCATGCACCAACAGTCTTCACCCAAAGCTGTATGAAGCAGTATATTAATTCCATACTCCTACTTGCTTATACAGGGAGTACAGCGGATGTTATAGCTACAGTACTGCACTGAGGGACCCTCTCCTTTTGGCTGTCTACCCTAACTTAATTCAGTCACTTTTCTCTAGAATACAGTCCTCAATCCTGTGAAATTCCTCACATTTGGCTGTACTGAGAAGTTGCTTAATTGTATCCAGTTTACAACAGGACCTAAAAATCATTCTGTATAAAAGAGCTGGTGTTTTTTCATTGACAATTTCACCTGCAATGATCCCGTATTTTCTTCTAGATCATTAATAAAATTACCTTCAGGCTGAGCTTCAGCCACTGGAGGACAATATTTGATACACCCTCACACCTGAGGATCTCTCTGCCAATTACATTTTGAAAGCCATCTATTAAAACAGTGGTGGGTCATTTGCAACATATGTCACAAATAGCAAGGGCAGCCTGTGAGGAACATGCACTAGATAGGGGAGAGGACAGGCATCACAGCAACAGTTAGGGCAGGAAACAGCAGATTGGGCAGAAGAAGCAGATCAGGGTGGCACACAGGGACAGTGTGGAGCTAATTTGTGATACACCTGCCAACAAGGTTTGCCCCCACTGCATTAAACAATTTAGTGCATTTAAACATCATGTTAATTGCCTTCACTTTTCCATATCTACTGCTGGAATAGGAAGTATATACTTGAATACAAGATGAGGTTCCTGTCCCTCCTTCCCCTCTCCATCCCCGCAACTGGCACAGGGGGAAAAAAAGCATACAAGGAAATTTCACTAAAAACATTGCCTATCATTAAGCTGCTGCCAAAAGCAGCATGTGCTCATTGATGGAAACCAACTATGAAGTTGATTAAATGCAGCCAAGACTGACCATGACTGCAAAACACGTGGCCCACATTAGGCAAACATGCTACCACAAGAATAGATTAGCATAGCCCATCTGAATAAGACATAAGAAAAGCCCATTAAGCACAGTCCCCCTCACCATCATCTCTATTCCAAGTCAAGGTGAGACAACACTGTGTACAGCTCACGCAGAACCTCTATTGCCCCTTCTCAGCCTGACGGACATGATTAGTGGTGCCCCACCCTCCAGGAGATGAAGCCAGACCAGGTTGCCCTGTGCCTCATCTGCAGATACATTTTTGGAGCATCCCTGGACTTGTGACAAGAACACCCAGTTCCAGTCCTGGAGGAGGCGCCAATTAGCACATGGCTCCTTTGTGCTGGTATCTGGAACACACACACACACACACACACACACACACACACACAGAGCAGTACTGAGCTGTGGCTTGAAATCCTGTGGACTCTGGTGAGGCCCAGTCCAAAGAACTGTGCAGTAAATCAGAAGCCTTTGGCTTTGAACTAATATCTCGACTTGCAATTAGCACACAGCAATAAACTATGGTGTAGTTTGTGCCAGAGTTTACTGTTCCCAGGTGCTGCGCTGGTATCTGGGACCACAGCATGTTGAGCTGGGGTGAAGCAGCCCGCAACTGGCAGAAGACCCAGGGGGTGAGTCAGCTGCCAGCCCAGAGCGGTACTGCCCTGGCTCAGCATGCTGCAGAAGCGCTGCCTGGGGTATGAAGGTATTTCAGTGTAGGGCCAGCTCCTGGCAACCCCTGCTCTGTAGCATCCTCACTCCCCAAACAGCCTCAGTCAGCATCTACACATGCACTTTCATGCACTGAACTCTGCCGTAGGATAGTACTTGTCCTAGACAGTACTATCCTACAATGGAGTTAATTAATTTACTGCACCTTAATAGGGCTGCATGTGTAGACAGTGACACTTTACTGCAGAGCTAATTTGTCAACTCTGCAGTAAAGAGCACATGTATCACAAACTGAGTGCTCCTGCATGAGAAGGTGTCAAACTGCTGCTCAAGTGTGTTTATGACATACCTGTATTAAAACTTGCAGCAGTTTCAAAGAAAAAAAAAGGGAACATGCATCAATTCTGGATAAACCAAGTACATAGGTACTACATGCAAATTGCTACAGCCAAGTTTAATTTCAAGCTAATTGTTTTCAAGTTTGCTCCTCACTTTCATGTGCTCAGGAAGAGCAGGGTTTGACAGTAAGGAGACAAGGAAGGTGCTGTCAAGGGAAAACATTGAAGGGAAGCAGAGAGCAAAGGCCCTACCTCCCCCACAGATTTGTTCTCCCTGCTATATGGAAACAAACTCAAAGCAAACCTCTTAGAATTAGGTTCTATATATGGAAAATTTATAAATTTGTTATAATTTTCCAGGCATAGAATCTAATTATTGGGGGGTCATCTTCTATTTGAGTGAATATGATGCATCATATCCAACTTCATTTCAAATTTACAATATAAATATTTAGCCAATTTTCAGACTGTTTTTTTTTGTACCGACAAATTTTCTAACTCCCTCAGGTAATAAACCTAAATATAGACGTTTCCTCCCCTCCCCTCCATACATGTAAATGCATATTTCTTCAAGACCCAGACTTACTTCTCACTACAATATTCTGCACAATAAAATTCAATAAAAGTAGTGCCAAGTTTCTTATGGTAGAGATAGTAAGAATTGACAAAACAAGCCTGTGGAGGCAAGGCATCATTAGATGCCACACAAACAAGCTAAATTTCTGCCTTTCCATTTAATTTACTTCACACTTTTGTTCAGTAGACTGACTACACAGAGCCCACAAATATGCTAAGGAGCAAAAAGAATCATGCACTTCTATCGCATGTTGCCAGGAAACACTAAATTGATAAAGGCCAAGGTCTATGATGTACAGAACTAGAGAGTATATTGCTGCCTGCTCAACTCTGCTGTTGTTATCAGGACCCCAACTTAGCTCTCCAATGGGGAAGCTAGGACCTTCCCATAACACTGGATTGTATCAACAGAAACATCATTTTTCAAATCCAGGGAAGTGATCTTTCTACTCTATTTGGCACTGATGATGACTCACCTAGAGTACAATGTCCAGTTTTTGGTATCACGCCTCAAGAAGAACAGGTGACAGTCCAGTGCAAAGCAACAAAAACAATTAGAGGCCTGGGAAACCCAATTTATGAAGAAAGACTTAAAGAAATAGGACTATTCTGTCAAAGAAGACTGAGGGAGAGCCTCGGTAAGTCTTCAAATACCTCAGACAATTACAGAGAATGGAGATGGCCTTTTCTCTAAAGCAAGAGTGGACTTGACTAGGAACAGTGGTCTGAAGTTGTAACAGGTGTAATTTAGGTTGGTTATCAAGAAGAACTCTCTCACTAAAAGGGTGATTACATGTCAGAACAGGCTACCCAGAGAAGTGGTTGACTCTCCATCTTTGAAAACTTTTAAAAGCAGCTTAGGCAGACACTTGACTACCATGTTTTAGGAGATTAGAAAAGATGACCTCCTGAGGTCCCTTCCAGCTCTACAACTTTTCTAGGATTTTTCCACTTCTCCCATGACTGTGAAGACCCAACAAGCACAGAACAAAATTTAGAGTAGGCAAGTGTTAAAATGTGAGAATTAGTTCTACCTGCATGTCAAAGACCAACTGCAGATGCTAGAGGATACAGCAAGAGTGAAACTGTTCCTTTAAATGTACTAGGGCAAGACTAGCATGTTATTAGCTTCTGCATACATGTTCAAACACCTAGATTTGGGGGCAGGGATTGGTGAAGCTGGAGAATCAGTGCTGACCTAGATAGGTTATGGTGAACAACTAGTTCTATAAATGCTCATCTAAATCCTAAACCTGGAACAATCATCAGTACACTTATAGGGCATTCAACCAAAAATACCTAGCATTGCTGTGGACAACTGGAGAGGCCAATTAGCCTTTAGACACTTTAAAAAAAAGAAGAAAAAAAAAAAAAAAAGGTATTATCATGTCTGTTTGACAAGGCCTTGCTGCTGTTTAACAAGGTTTTTGTTGCAACCAACACTTTGCAGCTCAGTGTATAGACACACAAATCTGAAGAGCTGGCATCTAATATGGTATTAAAAGAGATCTGATTTTGGAACCGACAGCTGAGTTATTTGAAACATATGAATTCAGGATGCTGTCTCCTTCCATTCATTTGGTTGGATTTCACAAGTATGCAGCTAAGCTAAGAGTCTTCGGTCTTCTATGTTGTAAGCAACAACGACTTTTGTAGACTTGTATTATCCAGGATGATTAGATCTTTAATTCAGTGTAAGAATCACTAAAATCTTGTTTCCTTCTGCTACGAACTGTGGCCTTATCTGCAAGACTATGTTATGTTCTTAGCTTCTTGCTCAAATACAAGTGCCACTCATGACTACCATATAGTTAGCAAATTTGTAAATAACTTTGGGCAGAGTTGTAGACATTATGGAGGACAGAATCAGGGTTGACCTTGATTGAACTTGTCCTACATGAATTTTGTTTGATAAACTGAAAAATGGTCCAAAGTTAAAGTCTTGCACTTCAGACAGACCAATCAAAAACAAAAATACAAACCGAGGAATGACTGCCTAGGCTACACCACGGAAGAAAGTGACCCGAAGGTTATAATGGACTGCAAGTTAAAAAAGTTAGTGTGCTCGTATTAGAAAATAAGTCAATCGTGCACTGGGTTATATTAACAGGAGTGTTACCCACAAGGGTGGATGTCCCGTTTTGGGCACTGTACATAAAAAGGATGTAGACCAGGATGCCAAATAAATGCAGGTCTCAGGCTTGTCCCTGCTTGGCCAATCCCAGACCTCTACTGCCTATACCTCTGCAAGGAGGTAAGCACTGTAATATGTAAATTAGTTTTTGAAATGGAGTGCCACTCAATTCACACAAGTTATGGAGGGGTGTTGGGTCCAAAAGGTAGAGAACCACTGATACAGATGAACTGGCAAGAATCCAGCAGAGTAACAAAAATGAAAGGTCTAGGAACCATACATTTAAAAAAATTGGAAGAACTGGGATCATTTAGTCTGGAGAAGAAAGGCTGAAAGAGGAAATTTTATCATCTTTAAAATACGTGATTACCTTTCTCTTTATAACCATCCTTCAATTGTTCTGTGTCTGCAGGGCACAGGACAAGCAGTCAGAGTCTTAAACTGTCACTTATAGTAAGCATTTCCTAATATTCAGCCTAAGAACAGTTAAGAACAGGAAAGGCTGTGGTTTCTCTACTCTTGAAACTTAAGAGTAAATTAGAGAAACACTTGGATGAGATGGTTTGGACAGCAATAGTTCTGCCTTGAGCAGGGGGTGGTTGACCTAGATGACCTCCTGAGATCCCTCCCAGCCTTATTTTTCCAAGATTCTTTTGAGTGACTCTAGCAAGTCCCATGCTGGCAATACCTCTTACCAGCTGGCCTTTCAGGGAATGAGGCAAGTGATGGCAAGCAGTATAATCCAAGTTCCCTTTTTAAAGCTTATTACACATTTCTCAGAGGTTCTTCAGCTTATGTACTTTGGGATAAACAAACAGTATTTTTTCCATGTAACAACAACAACTCCTCCAAGAAGTTTCCTTCAGGATTCAGCTACACAGGGTGCTGTTCTGAAGTAGCTACTGCACTTTAAGTTTATACCTTTTGTTCAACTAAACAACTTTTCAAATGTAGACAAGCTCCAACCCCAAAATAAGCCAGTTTTATGCATGTTCCAGTGCTGGGGTTGTGCTGCAATAAAGAGCTGTCACAGGACCCAAAAGAAAAAAAGATTTTTGTTAGTGCCATGCCAAAATCCCTTTCAGCTTGGCTGCTGGCCAGCATGTACTGAATGCCTACAGCCCCGGGAATTTCAGTATGTCACTTCTTACACCCCCGCCCCATATAAACTCTGAAGCAGTTTTGTGAAGCTGGTTGAGGGCAATTGCTTCTTGGCACTCATTAAAGAAATAAGCACCAACATTCGAGCACTTGTTTAGGACACTCAGTTGCAGGGTCAGTTGGATTTTGGCCTTAGCAAATGTGTCAACATCCCTTTATTAGAACCATCCCCCTTATGACTTCAGCTGAAAGAGGGTTTTGTTTGTTGCACATGCATGATGAGCTACTGATCTGTTTGTCCATGTTAAATACCGACAGAGACAGGAGATCCCTAGCGCGTGTATCTGCATGTATTCCACACCAAAAGGTCTGTGAAAATTGCACCTGCTATTGAAGAGTCTCTCGCACCCTTTTCCACTGCTTTTGTCAATTTGCTAATCCGCAAAGCAACAGCATGAAAAGGCAGGCTGGTTAGCACTGGACTTGCAAAGAAAGCTGGCTCATCCCATCATGTTAGGGTTCAGTAATAGTCTAAACTAAGCAATCTTAAAAGTTTATTTAGGGAAAATGCGAACAGCCCACAAGTGCCACATCTTGTTCCTCCTAGCATCACCAGCTTGGAAATACTGCCTCAAGTCACTTCACCCAGTATGTTCTCCTGAAGACAGGTACAATCCCCAGGAGAATAAGAGGCATGTGGCTTTGGAATATACTTTTGCACAGAAAAACATCTGAATCAACCAGTGATAAACAACTATCCCCACCTCCCAAGCACAGAATGGGACAGTTACAAAACCACCTGACGGACACGGAACAAAGCACCATGCCAACTGTAAAGTAGCTTCCAGATTTAAAATAAATAACCCCACAAGGAAAACAAACAAGGAAAAACAAAACCAAACAAATGAAAAAGAGCAGCCAAGGCTGAGTTTTACCCACCTATATAAGCAGCTATACCACTTCAAAACTTTCCCTACTAAATACCAATCTTTTTTTCCTCCTTTAGAGCAATAGATAAGAACAACACACAATTCTGGCAGTTATCTGGATGGGATGCTGCCTAGTCAAGATTAAGAAGTTCACTTATTTTTCTTCCTCTTCAGTGCATAGTCTCAAGTTTTGGAACTGCATGCAAGCTCACAGGCTATTCCCTTTCCACTTCAAAGGTGTGCCAGCTGCCTCAAAAGATTTGGGATGTAAACCTGCAATCATCATAGATTAAAACTCTCTTATATTATGGAAGGACCTAATGCCCCATCGAGCCAAGCACTGTAAAACATATATTTTTTAAATAATAATAAAGCTTAATGTCCCAAACACTTCACGATTAAAACAAAAAAAGGAGGGAAGGCAGCAAATCAGGTGAGATTTTAAAAAGTTAAGAGCAAGACATCCTGGAAAGCTAGGGTGAAGGGTAGGACTGGAAATTAAGTTTGTTTGAACAGAGTGAAAACTCACAAACAATCCTGGCTCCTGCAGGCTCTGAGCAGGAATGAGAGATTCTAAGTCTTAAGTTTTGCTGTAATGCACACATATGGAAAAGCTGTTTATGAAATGTAAGGTTACTGGCAGCGAGAACTTCCAGCAGAAATTTTTCTGGAGGTCTTACCTAAAACTATTCCTTACCTTGAAACTAGTCAAAAAACTTTTTTTAGGATTTAGATTCCTTTTTCCTTCCCTATCCAAACCCTTTGTGCTTTAAGCCCCAAAGAGACTCTTACACCAAGACACTGACACTACTACATTTTTCATAAGACAAACAAGTTGCATCATGGAATCGTAGCACTCCTCCTCCTCCTTAAGAAGCAGTCTAGCTGCACATCTGGCAAATCTTCCATCCACTTACAAAAAGTGGTCAAGTGCTCTGAATTCCCCTCACCAACACAGGACATCAAATCCTTGAGAGCAATACTCCTCCATTTCATAGGCACTTTCATGCCACACATTTGCAAATGCAGAGCGCAACTCAACCACAAGAAAGAAAACATCATTCAATAGTACAAAAGATTGTGACGGCTAGAATAAATGTGAAGAAAATGGTTCTTTTGTTTACCTCCTGTCACTGAAGGATTAAAGTAGAAAAGGAAAGAGTCAAGCACAGGTTTTCAGGGCTGTATAAAAAGCCCATTCATCAGGTTATAAAGAGTCACATGCATTTGATTGTGTCAGTTCGACAAAGCCACAGTAAGAGGCATTTCTTTGGGAGATATCACTGCCTGAAGTACAGAAGGGGAACAAAGGACAATCCAGATACACAAACACTAAAGGGAGAAAAACATGCTGTCATGGAAGCCATGCATTCCAACATGATGTGGAAGAGGGAAACACCTAATGATAACAGATCCTTCACCCACCCACCCGAAAAAGGGAAGGTAACTTTCACAAGAAAAAGATTAGAGGTGTAGGTTGTAACTGTGGTGGTCTAAGGACATAGGCACACAAGGTTCTTTGGGTAACTCTGGTATCTTTTATTAGACCAAATTCAATTTGTCCAGTCCAGCTCCCATCATAGTCATGAACCTTTAACACTACTTAACATTAAGATACACCATCAACTCTACAAAAGCAAAAACAACAACAAAATTAATGCTGAACTTTATCTGCTATTATTAAGAAAGATAAACAGCTCCTCTAAAAAGGTTCAGGACTGTACACATGGCCTGAATGAATAGGTTCAGGTATAAGAAGCCATGAAGGTTACAACAGTGACACAAGGTTTTAATATTTGTTTGTGCCACTATTACAAAAGCTGAACAAGTCCTTGGTGTGCATACACATAAATACTTTATTGGAATTATTTATAAACATGTTAGGCAGGTTCTTCCCTGGTCAAATTTTAGCATCACATGTATTAAAACTATGGCCATATTTTACCAAAGTGGCATTTTAACATTGTATTTTATAGATGCGTGTTTGTAAAGTCAGATGCCTGAGACTTCTGCAGCTGGCACTATGGTAAGAAAACAGTTTAATGCTGAAGTCAAGGTTGCTTTAAAACAAATAAACAAAAAAACCAGGATGTTTAATATTAAAAGAGGACCAATGTATTTGGCTGCCAGGATTAGGCATGACTACTATACCAAGAGCAGCATATGGTGATTTAAGGAGTAGTACTTCTAGCTTTAACAGCATAAATTTCTGCATTTCCTGAATTTAATGGTTCTCTAGATCCAAAACCTTTTAAAAATCAAGTCAAACTGTACCACCAAGTCCTAGGGCTCCACGACCTATTTTTATTAGAGTAGGAGTGGCCAGCATACATAAGCTAAGGAAAGGGAATGGTTTTCAAAAGAAATTTTGAAACGAGTTTGATATCAAATGAGTCTTAGAAGGTAAAGACAGACAAGCCTGATTAACAGGCACAGTTCTACTGAGCAGGAAAAGGCAAAACAATACATACTTCAAAACTAATAGGGGGAGCTGGGGAAATCACTGAGCTAGATCTAAATTCAGAAAGAAGATGGGGACCTTGAGGCTAAAAAAGGGTGAAAACTACTGGTACCACTTAAGGCAGAAACACAACTTCACTCTGCTGTGCCATGCTCTCTCCATTGCCTGCCTGCCCTCCCGGCCCCTAGTTTGTATCTCAGGGGTCAAGGGCAACCCCCACTGCTGAGGCCGCCCTTACACAAACACACGCACTGACTGCCCCAAACAATACCACCTTACAGCTCTGGGAGCATGGAAGGAGTGGAGGGGGAAGTCAGGCTGAAAAACACAACTCCGTGCATCCACTGACTCACAGCAGAGCGTGCTGCTGGGAGCATGGTGTAGGGCTGGCACGGGGGCTGCTTGAGGCAGGGAAGGGCAGGGGAAGGTAGCACCAGTGGTAACAGTTTCCAGAAAAGTAGCTGCAAGCACTGCTGGAGTAGCTGGGGCAGGTACAGGAAGCCAAAACAGAGGAGGAGAGCATTTATGTCCTCACACAGGGACAGGATGCCATGGCACCCCAAGCTGCCACAGCACTCCAGTTGAGAATCACTAGGACAGACTATTCTCTGTGGCCTCAGAAGACAAAACCAGGAACAATGGCCTCAAACTGCAGCAGAGGAAATTTAGGTTAGACATAGGAAGAACTCTCTCACTATGGACGTGTCCAGAAGTGTGTGGACGTTTGGTTCCCCAGGGACATGTAGTGGCAGCACACCTTGCACCGCTGCTTCTTGTCCCTGGGGAACACGTGTGGCACACATACTTTGACATATGACAAGTTACCCCAGGTGGGGTAGGGGAAGCTGGCACCATGCTGGCCCTAGCAGCCTTACCTGGGGTCCCGGGGGCCTCCCAGTACTGCAGCCACAGCGATTCTGCTGCGTGAAGCCTGGGTCTAGGCAGCCAGCTCCACTTTTCAGCAGCATGTACTAGCCAAGCATGCGTTGCTCCATGTTTTTTTGTGGGGTTTGTTTTTTTTTTGACCCCTAGGGCTGGCAGGACCCAGCTGGGCGTGGTGCACAGTCCCTGTGCACTGCGCTGGGTCCTGCCGCCGTGGCAATGGGCCAGGCAGGCAGAGGGGCCCCAAGGGCAGCAGGACCTGGCTGAGCGCGGCACACATGTGCCATGCCCAGTCCTGCCACCGTGGGCCCAGCCCGGCCAGGCAGCAGATGGGTCACAGGGCCGGCAGGACCCTGCTTGGCTCACAACGGGGTCCCCACGCACCACACTGGGTCCTGCCTCTGCCCCACTGTGCTTGTGGGGAGGTGACATGTGGCAGTACCTGAGCCAGCCCCATGTGGCTCGCTAGTCCAGCTTTGCACTGGAGCGGGTCACACGGCTCCAGGAGGCACGGCTCCTGTGCGCACCTCCTGGAGCTGTGCGACCTGTTCCGGTGCAAAGCCAACTAGCGAGCTGCACAGGTCTGGGCCAGGTCCTCACCCCCCACAGTCCTAGGGACATCCCTCCCACCACTCCCCAAACCCCACCACATCCTCCTACCGCCCCTCGAATTCCTCCCCCTCTCCCCCCACTTACCATGGACAGCACCAGGGGCAGCAGGAGCAAGGAGACGCTCTGGCCGAAACTAGAGTGTCTCTTGTGGAGGACTGACTCCTTGCTGGCTCCAGGCATGGTCTGGGACCGTGCCTTGCTTCGCTGTTCTTTGGAGTGATTTTTTTTGCCCCCTGGATATTCAGGGATCTAATTTACTCCCCGCGCTGCAAAAGTGCAGCACGGGGAACATTCTTTCTTTCCCACACATGCCTCTTGCCCCGTCTCAAAAAAACCACAGAAAAGCACGTGTGTAAAAATAAAGGTTACTCTGAGTAAAAGGAATCAAGAAAGAAAACAGGAGCAGTAGTTTAGGTAAGATAAATTGAAGCCAAGAATGAGTGGAAACTAGTAGACAGCTTCAAAAGAAGCACCAAGATCCAAGAGCTGGGGGGCAGGGGGGAAGGCTTTTGCAGCACCACGTGAGAAAAAAAAAATACAATACTGAAAGTGAGACATATCCTTGGCAACAGCAAGCATTTTTCCTATAAAGGATGGAGACCAAGCTTAAAAATAAATAAATAAAATAGATAATTGACATGATATGATCTGGCAGCAACTTGGACACAGGAGGGAGTAACAAGCTAATGGCTTGGGAAGTTAAAAAGGTAGTTTCAAGTTAATCTGCTTGTCCAGTGAAGTTCTGCTGAGGTAGGCAAACGTGTATCCAGGGACAGACCCCAGGAAGCAGTAAATGGTTTTTGCTTAAAACATCTTCACTGAGCCATATAAATAAAAAGCTATGGGTAAGCAAGGGCTAAGCCTCTTCTATCTGTAATCAAGCAATTAAGGAGAAAGGGCAATGTGAACACATTACTAAAAAGTCTTTTTTCCAGCTATGAGTTTAGAGAATAAAAAGGAAAGCTGTTGATGATAAAGATGCCATCTACAAGCTCCTTCCCCTCAAGCCTCCCATTCCCAGCACTTCCATTAAGCTCTCTTTCCTTTTTCAGGTTTTGAAAGCTCAGGATGCTGGGGGAAGGGAACAACAGGACAGGTTATTTCTTTGGAACTGAAAGAGGAAAGCATTTTTGAAGAGAACTCTCCAGCACTCAGCTAAGTGAAAGGCTTGCCTGTGGTGCAGTAAGTCAGCTGGTTGCTGAATCAGCCCCAATTTAGCTATTAAATTTTACAACCAGATTGTACCTTTCAAACAAGCCATTTTTATGAAACATATACTAAAAAGGACTGCTAGCCCCAACCCAGTAGGTGTGCTACTCAAATCAGAACAGCTGTAATGTAGCATCACTGGGAATGTAAGTGCCAAGTGTTCTAGCTTCAAATACACTTGTCAGAAACAGATCATGAACTATTTTTCTTTTGCTAGCCTTGCAGCAATCTGCCAAATGTGCACCAACCAGAGGAACAGCACCACGGAGGTATAGTGCCAACCAGCAATCACGACTTACAAGTAGTGAGGCTTCAAACCAAAAAAAATGGAATCAATCCATGATAAAGTTTGAAAAGGGCAGATAGCCATCCAAAGGCCAGGGGTTCAAGGTGCTACAAATCACCTATATTTGCACCATAGTTATATTCTTATTTCTTCCAAAAGATTCCTGGACTATTCCTAGCCAGAGCAAGGAGAATTTTTAATGTTCAGCAAGGTGGGCAAAACTGAAAAAAGAACAAGCTTGAGAGTTACAGAACTGACTCCTCTCACGAAAAAGCTGGATAGTTCATTCTGCCCATGTCAAGAAACTGCCTCAGGTTTTGGCATGGTGATTAAATGCAAATATATTTCAATAGCCAACAGCTGTTAGATGAATTAGTGACAAAAAGAAACAGAACAGTGTCTTTATACAAGAGTGCCTACTTTGTGGGGAGTAGGAAAGGGAGATAAAAGATATAAGAATTCTTTTTTCAAGCCTGTTTACAGTCTTCTTATTACATCTTAGCATTTTACACTGATTTTTCCTTTGTTTCAGACCAATTTCTCAGAAATTCCAAGACTCTGAGTAAGCAAATCAAGTCACCTTTTCTTCAGACAAGAATAGCAATAGCATAATTAAGGATGGCTGGCCAGGCATCAGCACTGGGCACTATAAGTGTAGGAAGGTGCCAGAATGGAGACAGCAGGGCTCCAAGCTCTAGGTGCATGCAGTGGAGATAGGAATCCCCATAGCAGCGTCATCCTCCCTCACTTTGTGCTAGTTTAAAAATAACAAAAAAAAGTTAAACCAGGGCAACTTGCATGTTTACACAAGGCCTCTTCAGCTTCCTGTTTGCCTAATGCCAATTGACCGCAATTTATAGGCACATGATGGCAAGGGTAGGCTTTAAGGAAGAAAGTATGACTGGTATTAGTCTGAGTTCTAAACTAAAAACAATTCAAAAACAAAAATAAAAGTGCAATGGTGGAGTAGGTGGATGGAGAGTTCAAGACAGACTATTTCACAATAACTACAAAGGTGGATCAAGGCTGCAGTGAAATAGAAACCTCAGCTTATCTAGGTTTTCCTTGTCGTTGGCTTAAAGGTTTCCTTCCTGCAAAGTACTGTGCAGTTGCTGTTGCACAAGAGCATTCCCACACCAAGACAACATGTGCAGATGTCTTCCTTCAACAGCAAGTCCTACAGCAATTGGTGACTGGCAGGTGCTAGAGACTACCAGAAGTCCCTAGTCATGGACCTACATGGAGGTAATGATTGTATAATGGCCATTTTGTACTTGGAACTGAGACAGGTGTGCAATTCTGCAGCTGAAAATTATGACTTGAGCAGACCTATGTAGGATACACTCTGCTCACCCCAAATGGGTAGGGGGCAAGAAAAAGGTCCCCTAAACATAGTCCGTTTCATTTCACCTAAACAGGAAAAACCACATCCAGTGGCTTACTGAATATATGTGGTATAAATCAAGTAACAAAGTTTCCAAGTCTGCACTCTGATGGACAACCCTAACTGTGCTGACTGAATTAAAGGACAGCACTTAGGACTAGGGAACTTACATAATTTGCTATTGACATTGCTGCATTTAGTGAGACCAGGTGCACAAGACAGGAGCAGCTTACAAGGGTATGGGAGTGGCTACATTGGTTGTTTTTTTTGGAAAGGAAAAGCCAAAATATATATATCCATGGCACTGGCTTTGCTATCAAGACCAAGAATGTTACTCAGATGCCAGAATGTCCGGTTAGCATTAGTGAGCATGTCACAATTCTCTGTCAACTCACCAACAGAAAACATGTAACAGCCACTAGCGCACATGCCCCAACCCTTGATGCAGATGACAGAACAAATTAATTGTATTTCCAAGTAGACCAAGTCCTGCCATCAGTCCCCAGAGAAAATAAAATAATTCTTCTTGGCAATTTCAAAGCTTGAGTGAGCAGGGACTCCGAGTTATGGAAAGAAACACCTGCGAAACGAACAGGTGAGGAATATCAATTCAAATGGAATTCCTCCCCTAAGCAAGTGTTTGAAACATGGCTTCATCATCACAAATTCCCTGCTTCTGCCAAAGCAACAAAGTGGAAGACATCATGGATGCACCCCTACTCAAAATACTGGCACCTGATTGACTACATCACAACATCTATATCATGAGAGCTATGACCAGCACAGATGACTGCTGGACGGATCATCATTTGATGCTCTGTCATGTCCACATGCATTGCCCCAGAACAAAGCAAACAAAAGAAACAACCAAGGAAGAAGTTCAATATCGAACACCTTAAAGACCCCACCAAAAGTAACTATCTCCAGCACTACCGTCAGCGAGACACTCGCTGATCTCCTGGATCTTCATGACACTGTGTTTCTGGGAGAGCCCCAAGGAAGGCATACATAAGACAGAAACCTAGAGATTCTTTGCATTTCTCCACAAAGAAACATCAGCACTAGTTCAATGAGAGAAATTCAGGCTCCCCTTTTCCTGTCAACAAAATTTCAAAGCTTGAATGACATCAACTACAAAAAGAAACAAGACACTTATCACCACATTAAAGCCAAGGCTCAGAGGAAATTTGAGAGTGAGAGAACAAGTGGTGGGAGGACAAGCAAAAAGATTCAGAAGTATGCTGAGAGTCACACCACATGTAGTTTCTTCAGCAAAGCTAAAGCTATCTATGGGCCAAGCATACAAGATGCTGTCCCTCTGAGGTACAAGGATGGAACACCACTCTTTAAAAAGACACCTGTATCATCAATGCTTGCTTCAAGCACTCTTAAAAGTGCTCCTTCTACCTTGATCCCAATGTCAAAGACACTACCATAAAAGCCATTCCACAGCAGCCCATAAAGGGCTAACTTGCAGATCCACCAACTTATAAAGAGGCCTTGAAAGCTGCTGAATACCAGCTGAAATTTATAAAACAAGGTGGGAAAAAACAAAAAGCACAAAGAAACAAACAAAAAACTCTCTCCAACTATGCATCATCATTATGGAAAAATCTGGAAACATGAATTTATGACATGCCAGCATCATTACCATATTTAAGAGAGGAGATATATAGGACTGCAGCAAATTATTGTGGTATTGTACTCCTCTCCATAGCTGGTAAGATCCTCACCTGCTTTCTCCTTAATAGACTCACTTTCCTCACTAAGGAAATTCTATCCAAGTCCGAGTGTGGTTACAGACAACTCAGTGGTACAACAGATATGTTCTTTGTTGTTAAACAGCTGCAAGAAAAAAAGTGCCACAAGCAAGAGTGAGATTTTACATGGCCATCACTGACCTGATTAAGGCTTTTGATTGTATCAGAGAGGCCCTGTGGAAGATCCTAATGAGATCTGGATGCCTGCCGAAATTTGCTACCATCATCAGACTTCTTCACAACAATATGACAGTAAATGTTGTTAGCAATGGCTCAGAAACACCCTCCTTGCCTATTAGAACTGGAGTCAAGCAAGGATGTGCAATTGCCCCGCACATGTCCATATATATATTACAGCTATTCCATATCTCATTACTTATATACTTCCATCTGGAGTCAGCAGCCAGTATCACAAGGACAGAAATCTCTTTAACATCAACTCTTCATGTTCCAAATTCAAGATAACCAACACCTCCATTGCTGATCTTGAATATGCTGATGGATTTCAACTGAGTGGGCACACAACACAGAGCTCCAGGTCACTCTTTCTTGCTTCTGTGAAGCACATGTAATGCTTGGACTGACTATCAACTTCAGGAGAAACCAATCCACCCCAAAACCAACCAGCTGCTCCCCCACACATTACAAATAGAAGGTAACCCTCGGAAAATTCTGAGCACTTCCTCTATCTGATTGTGTTTTGTTTTGTTTTTTTATCATGGAAAATCCGAGCTCTACCTGCCCCCTTTGCTCACTAGGACAGGGGTCCAGCTGTGGCTGTCCGCCCCCCTACTACTTTGTGGCACTGAGTAGCTCTGATACGCTGGTGTCCTGCCGCGACCCTGCCGTTGTCCTTCACTCCCAACCCACAGCCCCCTGATGCAGCTGCTGCCCCTCACTCCCAACCCACAGCCCCCTGAACCCAGCTCCCCAGGGTGTGACAAAGGAGGGCGGGGAGGCACAAGCAACACATGGTCCCCCAGATTTCTGCACCCAGAGCAAGGTGTAGGGCTATAGCTGGGCTGGACCAGCTCTGGGGCAGCAGCTGCACCCTCAGCTCAGCCGGTGGGACCCAGAGCAGGAGTGGGAGCACTGCACCATCATGGTGAGGCACAGTGGTATAGAGCTGTACCTCCCAGTTAGTTGTTGCTGGGCAGGCAAGGAGTGCCTCACCTTGGCACCCGTGGCAGCAGTACAGAACTCCCTCCCACGCCAGGTCCTACTGGGCCATGGATATGGCTCCTGCCTGGAGCTGGTTCCACCCAGCTGCAGCCCTGTACCCCACTGAGAGCAGAAACTGGGTGGGGGGGGTCTGTGCCCCCACCTGCTGTGTTTCTCATGTTCCCCTTGTGCCTCCTGCTGACCTGTGCCCCCTGACCTGTATTCACCTCAGCCCTGCCTCCAGAGACTTACCTGGAGGGAGCTCCACCACCCTGCCCAGCTGCTACATGCATGTGGCACTCCCTACCTACTGCAACCCACTGTCCCCAGCAAGCTGGTACTCTGCCAGCCTGAAAGGGGAGAACCACAGTTTCCTGGGTTTTTCTCCTTCAATGGAGAAGATCCATACAATCAATGAGTCGGAAGGGACCTAGACAGATCGAGTCCGACCCCCTGCCATGGGCAGGAAGGAGCACTGGGGGTGGCAGGGGTCATAAAGACCCCAGCCAGATGCCTATGGCCCGACAATCAGAATCTACTCCTTCCTCCTGGAACTATATGTTATGTTTGCAGTAAGACTCATAGAAAATTAAAGGTTTCGAAAGGACCTCAGATCAGATTTAAGCAGGACCCTTCCCCAACTCCCTCATCCCAGCTGTAGTGCAGAGTTCCATGAAACCAAGAGTGCAATGATTTTCCTTGGTTTTCACAGAATCATAGAAATTAAGATAGAGTCCAAACCCCTGCTCTGGGGAGGAATTGGCTTATTGCTGTCATGTTAGTATTCTCCTGTAATTGCTAAATGGAAGAGAATCCTGCACTGTATTTTAATTTTTTTCCCCTTTTTTTCCCCCTCCCCCTACACCTCAGTGTTTTATGAGACTTCATGCTTCCCCCCCCCCAAATCTTCTCTGGCTCAACCAATAGGTAACTTCTTGCCTTGTGGTTTCACGAAACATGATCTGATGATTCTTCTTGTGGCTTGGCTCCCAATTTAAAAGCTATACTGTCCAAAACTGGGTTACATCTGATGATCTGGTAAAAGAATATACACAGCTCTTTGATCCTAAACGTGGTGTAGAGAATGAGACCGCTTGTATTATGCTCTTCATCTTAGCTTCCTGAAGTGACAATGAGCCTCACATTAACCCATTAGATAGATCCAACTTAGGAGGCTGTTGCTACAGCTTTTTAGATCATTAAAATTCTGCAGCATATTTTGTCATTCCTTGCAAGCTCACAGGATGCACATGCTGCAAACTGAGCACCTTGAAAGAAAGTGACCCTCAAAGACAAATCAATAACCTGGTATGTGCGATTGCAAAAAGATGATTGCTGCAAAAGAACACCTCTTAAAAACTGGTTTTCAGCTATTAGACCCCTGTTACTTCAATAGTTAGAACTCAATTCTGAACTAACATAACCTAGAACAATTTAGGAAGATAACCAGCAAACTCTAACCCCACCAAGAAGAAAAGTTAAGGGCAAACATTTTCAGAGAGAAGTAGCCAAATCAGAAGTAGCTCATGTTCATCTGCTGCTACAACTGGAAGGCACTGAGGTGGCAAAGGGCACCATTTCCTAGGCGCTCTGAACATTCAGAAGTGCAGAAGGGAAAGGAAGGCCACAAGTGCCCTTTAACCTACACAGCTGCTATAAATATCTTCCGAGTACAGAGACTTTGTTTAGCAATCCTCCATAAGAGGCATCTGTTCTAACCCTCTCATTACTGGGATGTTTTAAACTAAGTTTAGTAAGTTTCAGGTTAACATGGTATTGACACCCAAAATGCAACCTAGGGGGCAGGCAATTACATTAACTAATATACCTGCTTCAAACTAAAAGGATCTTTTACACAAGCCATTTAGATGTTATTTATGAAACACACACAAGTAAGAGGCAGACCATTACAGTAATCTTCAGAGCATATTTTTTGCAGACCAGGTTCTTCCAGTGTCATGGCAGACTGTATGGCAGGGCAAGTCCTCCTTAGGAACAGTGTCCAGGAAATGTGTCATCCCAGGAGACAGCCTGGGTGAGGCAGCAGGAACTGCCTAAGGTGGCAATAAGGTTAGGCCCCAGTCCCTTGCAAAGGCAGTAACAAAACCTACTTCTTACTGTAATAGTTCTTATAGAAAAGGTTTGTATACATAAAGCGGTGTTTTTACTGCACAAGCCTCATCAAGATGCCACAGACTGCGTGCAGCAGCTCACTTGCTCTGCGCTAGCTCAAGTGCCGCTTCAGGCACAAACTACAGTGTTTAGCCAATAGCTACTGCAAATTCCTTAGCAGCTGAGAGGGTTACACACAGGACTCTGCCCCTTCTGCTTAATGGAGCAAGAAAAGCAACAGCCATTTTGGTAGCCATTGCATCAGCATGTTTCTATTCCTCCCCATTTCTATTGCAACAAAGAAAAATCAACTTTAACATAAGACAGGCACTCCAATTGTGGAGGGCTGATTCAGGGCATGTGAGTGCAGTATGCAAGTAAATACAGTATCAACTATCCAAGTCAGGGGTGGGCAGTTATTTTGGCTGGAGGGCCATTTTCAGAATTTTGCTGAGCTGTTGCAGGCTGGAGAGAGTGGGGCAATTGATCTTTTCCAGCCTGAGGCCTGTCCACCCTGCACCCACCACTGGGGACCCTGGATGGACTGGGCAGGGTCTCCATGGAGACCGGCTAGGACCCCTGCAGGCAGGGCATGCAAGCAGATGAGATGGGGCTGCAGGCAGGGAGTGGTGTCTGAGGCAGGATGGATGGGCAGGGCAAGGATTGTGATATGGTGACAGCGCGGGGCACAGCTGCAATCTGCTCCGCGTACGTTCCTGTGATGTGCGTTGGTTCCGAGGGCAGGGGCATGCCAGGAATGGATTGTAGCTGTGCCACAGGCCCAGATCCCAGTCCCATGCTGTCACCACTTCCTGATCCTGGCCCTAGCCACCCATCCCACTCCTGGACACCACTACATGCCCACCCTCCACCCCATCCCATCCACCCAGCCTGCAGGGGTCCTGAGCTGGTTTCCAGGGAGATGCCACTTCTCCAGTCCAGCAACCCCAGCAATGAGTACAGGGTAGGTGAGCCAAGATAGCGGGACCATGTCCGGCAGTGGCAGAGCCCCTAGCGGCAGCAGCCAGAAGGAACTGTCACTGGAGGCTTCCAGGAAGTGGAGTCTGGCCGCTGCGCCTGCCCCCACCCCGCCAGGTGCCCAGTGGTGGCAGGACTGAGCACATGCATCACAGCTCAGCCTGCCCCTCACACCCAGACCATTATTTTGTCCACCCTGGTTCCAAGTGGATATAAAAACTCTGATGGGCAATTGAGTAGAGACTGTCCTCCCATTTTTGGTTCTCTGTCAAAAGGTACATTTGTTCTTAGACACTTGTTTATAAACTACCCAACTGCCAATCAAGAATGACAAGGAGGGGCAGGGGGGAACAGGGGGCTGGGCTGCCCCCCTGTCTGCTTCATCACTACCACCTGCAGGGACAGGGGGCCAGAGCCAGTAGTACTGGGCTTGCTGCTGGGGTGGGATGGAGCCAGCACTGCTGGCCCATCTGCTCCGCTGTTGCTGCCACAGCCTGCCGGGGTCAGGGGCACGACAGGGACAGAGGCCCAAGGCCAGGCTCACTCCCCCCACCCTTGCCCCCACTGCTTTGAAGCTGAAGCCACTTCTCCCACCCTCACCCAGGGGTCCGGCAGGAACAGAGCTCAGCACCCAGCCCTGCAGCCCCTCCACAATTTGGGCCCGACTCCATTCTCCTCCCATGGTTTGTGTTCAGGGCCACTCCCCAGCCCCCCCCCAATCGTTTCCTCCATGGAGCAGGGAGGGGGGGCCAGGCCAGCTTCCACCTGGCCCCAGCTTTTGCCTGCCCTCCCCCCCCCACATCCTCTCTGGCCCACCATAACAGTGGCGCTCCACCACCTGCTGTCCATTCATACTCTAATTGGTTTCTGAGACAGAATATACAAAATGAGTATATTGACCCATCCCAGTTCCCCAGGTGAGGGGCCTGAGACTTGGCCCCCATAACTTTAGCTGTTCACAAGTTTACATATATACTTAATCTTAGTACAGAACCACCCAGATTCTTTGCCTGGTTTGGTTCCTTGCCCAACTGTGAAGATGAAAGTTTTCAAGTAACTGGGGACTTAAAAAGCCACACAGTTGCACAGGGCCACTGAGGCACTCCAGCTGTTTGCTGTGACTTATTTCAAAGGGCTCCACTTTAATTAGCCAAATAGACAATCTTCAGCTGAATGGGGAAGCAGTATCCTTTAAAATACAAGCCAGAGCAAAACACATGAGTAGCTCATCCTCAAATTGATAGCCTCCTGCAAATTAAGTAGGTTTCAAGCCGCAGTAGAACCCAGATCCTCATGTTACCCAAGTTGGGCTATGGATGGACCCTCCATTTCCTGAAGGCATACTTAGACTGCAGACTCTTAATTCACATTATTTAGAATTATGCAGCCCTTAGGGTCCAGCAGTTTTGATAGTGAACTGCACAGTCTCAAGGTACCCAACTTACATTTTCCTGGCCAGAGGATGACGATGGTTCTGCTAAGAGGAGCCTCTGATCAGAGTGGTCGTGGTCATCTTCAGAAACAGACTGCCCTGATGAGTCGGGCATGTGTCCTTTCCTGAGCCGCAGGACTGGCTCTGGAGAACCAGTGTCATCGAGATCCGTTGGTTCATTCATGAGACCCTGGGGGCCTTCTCAAAAAGTATTACGCTTCCTCGTTTGGGACTGGTTTTGCCAACAGTGTGATGACTCTGAAAAACAAAGAGAGTTTATGTAACTGAAAGGTGAAAGGTTTCCAAAGAAACAGGCTGGCAGGGGGAGAAGGTTTTTAGTTTGTGTTACCACAAGCTATTTCATTTAGTTATTAGATTTCTATGCCGCCCTTTACCAAATGGCTCAGACTGTCTACTTGAAGAAAACAGGTTTCCCTCATCTGTGCCCATGCTCCTGTAGCATCCATAAACACGGAATAGAAACTGAAGTTATCATCTCATACAACTAATAGTTTTTAAGGTTAACTGCCTTAAAAAAAACAAAAACTACATGAGTAATATTTCACCTTCTCTTGTGTCTTTTACCAGGTGACTAAAAGGGAGTGCTATTTTCCAAACGAGTCAACAAGTTCCTCAGCATATATCAGTCAATTTACAACACATGAAACAAAACAAACTTTAAATAATTTTTTATTCTCTTCAGAAGAGAGACAGTTTTCAAGCTAAATCTGTGCAGCTAGAAAATAAAAATCAATTTGTCAAGCTCATTCTAGAAACTTCACTGTCCCCTTCCTTCCCCCTGCCCAGGAGAGACATGGCCATTTTTGGCACCCACATAGGAGGTTATAGCATTTAAGTTATAATTCATTTCTTAGGTTAGAACACAACACAACACTAGGGCCACTGACAACAACCATGTTCACTACATTTTGCTTACCTGTTTTCCCACCCACGCACATATCTAGACCTATTCTGACGAACCGACTCATAGATATTATAACATAAAGCCACTACCTGCTGCCCTGGTTGGTTATGGGAGCACATCCACACTAGTTACCATCATTGGGACTGCACCCAATAGCAAAGTAAAGAGAGACTATCATAGACAGATTTAAGTGGCATGTCTTCCATCACAAAGAGAAGCAAGCCCTTACCTTCCTGGCTCTGAAGAGCTGTTTTGTCTTCTCAGATGTCTATTAAACATTCAGAAGGAAATTTGCACATACGTGGTGTTGCAGAAAAAAAGTTGAAAACTTTGAAGTCAAGGTACTAGTTTTGTTATGCAAAGTGGTAGGTAGTTAACTGAGGACTCAGGTCAGCCATCACCCTATACCTCACCTACCCAAGAAGTATTATCTACTGGCTTATTTATCTTCTACATCTACACTAAGAACTGCATGCTAGGCACTTCAGAGCCAAGGTAACAAGAGTCAAAGTACCTAGAGATAAGATAAGCAGGGTGGGTTGATGGGTTTTTTTGTCTGTTTGTTTGTTTTGGGGGGGGGGGGGGACAGGACACGAAGACAACTTATAAATTAAGTAAGAAGTTCAAAACAAAACTCCTACTGTAATAGCTGAGCAATTAACACACATGTAGTTAGTCATGAGTAAACGACATAATCAAATAGGCTTTAACTTATCACAGGGAGTATATCATTAGATTGGGGTTGTAACCTTAGTGGCTGATGAAACATACTAAGATGATACTTAATTCCACATCTCACATACCTGATTTACTACCCATTCTGTATTATATTATAACACTTCCCTTAAAAGACAAAACAAAATGACCAACCCACACACACTCAAAGAGTTACATTGCAACATCAGAACTCTTTCAAGAGTTAAGAAATGCCAGGATTAAAATACTCTGTACGGTACATCAAAAGAAGCAAGCCTAAAAAGGTATATCTTGCTTCACCTAGAAAAAGCATCCCTTGTTTTTAAGGACTAGGGATATTAGGCTAGGATTATATCTGGCCCATTTAAAGTTAAGAATTCTGCCTGCCACCTCCCTGAGAGTAGGTTTAAGCAGAAAACAGATTTATGTAAACAAGAACCATGAATGTAAACTGGCTCTGCCCAGATTATTGAAACCTTGCCTGCTCCTGCTCTGTACAAAGCAGCTAATTCCCAATTCTCACGTGCTATACCAGGTGGAATTTTCAGAATATACACGAGAAAGTTTAGAAATAAAGCTGAGAGGAAAACAGTAGCAAATAGTCCGTATTGTTTCTAATAACACTTAAAAATTGGGCATCTTGACAAGAGACCATTTTAGAAATTAAAACTCTAATGAAGCATGGTACATAAAAGTAGAACAATAAAACCAGAACTGGTTAGTAAAAAAGTAACAATAAGAACGCACCACACAAAACGGGGATAATATTCAACATTTATGCCAGCTGATTGCATTTCCCACAAGCTTCAGGTAGTCCTTAATGAACACCTTGTAATAGATCTGGTAGCATGTAGATCTGCATAACCCCACAGTGGCCAAACCACAGCTCACAAGCCACACGTAGTTTGCCAGCATGATACTTGCAGCTCTTCGGAAATTGGCCAAAGCGTCTCCCAGAGGCAACTCCAGGGGACAACGCAGCCCAGCACCTCCAGCTGCTCCAGCTTTCCCTGGGGGGAGCATGCCCCAAGCCCTCCCTCCTCCTCCTCCTCCTCTCTTTCCGGGGCTGCTAGGGCAGGGGCTGCAACCATGCCACATACCACCGTTGTACATGAATCCTCTTTTCAAGATGACCCAGGAGAGGGCATCAACTTAGCAGACATCCAGATGAGCACCAACACCCTGAGATACTTGTATAGTGACAGAAACCAGAAGAGAACTCGGGTGCCTTTATGAGAAAGGCAGAAGCATGGGCAAACAGGAAGAACTGGCTCTCCTTCCAACAGACAAGGAATTTGACCTCATTGGGTTGACAAAGACCTGGTGGGATGATGTGCACAATTGGGCAGTGGATATAGGTTTGGCTATAGGTTCTACAGGAAGGATCACATTGGGAAGAAGGGAGGGGGGAGAGGACGCATAAGGACACATATAGGCAATGAAGAAAAGGATCAGCAACCAGAGAAGAGTTTACTTATATAACCAAGGTCTGCAGACATGAGATACAGAAAGCCGAAGTAGGCATGGAGATCAAGCTAGCATCCAAAATTAAGGACAACAAAAAGTCCTTCTACAGGTACATGGGGAGTAAAGGGGAAGGGGGGAAATTGAGCTCCACTGTGGGACCTCTACTGAATACAGACAGGCAGCACACAGTAGATCCACATGAAAAGGCAGAGCTCCTAAATGGTTACTTCACATCAGTATTCCAGAAAGCTAACAAGAGCTGTGCACCTGTCTACAGGCCCAGGGAATATGGGCAAGTCGACAGACAACATGAAATCAGCCCCGACTAGGTGAGGGTCTTCTTAGAACAACTGGACTTTTCAAGTCTGCTGGGCCAGACAACCTTCATCCAAGCGTCCTAAAAGAACTGGCTGAACTCATAGCAGGGCCTTTGGGAAAGATGTTTGAAAAGTCATGGAAATCAGGAGTGATCCCAGACAACTGGAAGAGGGCCAACATAGTACCCATATTTAAGAAAGGGACAAGGCATGACCCTCCAAACTACAGACTAGTCAGTCTGACTTCAGTCCTATGAAAAACTTTTGAAAAAAAATTGTTAAGGAGGCCATCAGTCACAAGCTTGTAACTGATAGGGTATTAAGAAACAACCAGTATGGCTTTGTGGACGGTAGATTAATGTCTCACAAACCTGGTGCCCTTTTACAACCAGGTAACAAACCAGCTGGACAAGAGACATGGAGATACACATCATTTACCTAGACTTCAGTAAGGCCTTTGACTCAGTCTCCCAGGAAATCCTCTGAATTAAACTGGAGAGTACTGGCCTACGGTGAGGTGGGTGGATAACTGGCTTAGAGGCTGGTCCCAGAGCTGTAATTAATGGGATGGCCTCATCCTGGAAGGCTGCCTCTAATGCTGTCCCACAGGGATCAGTGCTTGGACCCATGCTTTTTAACTTATTGATGGATGTGGGTGAAGGGGTGGAATGCTCTATGATTAAGTTTGCCAACTATACCAAATGCTGGGGAAGTGTGGGCAGACCAGAGGGTAAAGATAAAGATCCAGGACAACCTAGACAGACCGGTTCTATGGACTGATCAGAATCAGATGAGGTTCAACAGGGAAAAGTGCTGGCTCCTTTATCTGGGTAAGAACCTTCACCATACCAATAGGATAGGGGGTAGTCCACTGGTTGGCACAGCATCTGAACAGGGAAAAAAAAAAAAATCAACCAGAGGATGAATATGAGCCAACAGCACAACGAAGACCCTCTCCCCTACCTTGGGGGTCTTTAAGAGGCGGCCAGACGTGCACCCGGTTGGGGTCATTTAACCTCAGCAATCTTTTCTGCCCAGGGCAGGGGGTCAGATTCGATTTCCTGGGGTCCCTTTCAACCCAAGCAGGGCAAACAGAACTCTGGCATGCAGCAGCTGATGTGCTGCCAACAGATCCAGAGAGGTGCTCCTCCCCCTCTACTCAGCATTGGTGAGGCCGCAGCTAGAGTACTGTATCCAGTTCTGGGCACCACACTTCAAGAAGGATGCGGATAAGCTCAACAGGGTGCAGAGAAGGGCCACCCACATGACCTGGAGGATAGGCCCTAAGAGGAGAGACTCCAAGAACCAGGCTTGTTCAGACCGAGTACGAGAAGGCTGAGAGGTGACTTGATAGCCACCTACAAGTATGTCAGGGGGAGCACCAAGATCCAGGGGAGCAACTCTTCAGGAAGGCACCCCTTGGGAGGAGGAGGACCAATGAACACAAAGTAACAGAGGGAAGATTTAAACTGGAGAGTAACTAGAACCTGGAACACACTCCCAGCAGAGGTGGTGCCGTCGCCATGCTTGGAGATGTTCAAAAAAGGAGGCTGGATAAGAACTTTGTTGAGCTAGTTTGAGCTCATTAACCTCCTGCCTATGGCAAGGGACCAGACTTGATGATTTTCCAGGTCCCTTCTGGTCCACTGATTCTATGATTCTCAAGCACCAACTTCTCTCGACCGGACATCGTGTGCATCTGACCAATTCTCGACTCCCAAATCAACTGCTCTACTCCTAGCTTAGTTGTGGTCTGACAGCTCATGGCAGTCAAAGGAAACACTACAAGGATACACTGAAGGCATACCTCAAGAAAATGGATGCTAACATCAAGAGCTGGGAAAAGCTGGATGCTAACCAACTCCAAATAGTACCCAACTTCAACCACGTGGCAGCCTGCTTCAAGGTAAAGCATCTTCCCCTTGAAGCAGGAGACGGCAGATGAAAGGAAAGTAGAAAAATCCTGGCCTACAGCCTACTATCCCCTGCAGCTTCTGTGGACAGATCTGTGACAAGGATTGGACCCTAAAGTCACTACAAGACCCACCAACAAGCCATGGTAGAGAGAATCCTCAAACTGAGATTGCCGCCACTGGTAACACACCATATAGATCTTACCCGATTAGTCTACTTGCCTTTAACAACTGTAGTTGCCAGTGCTGAAGTTAAAACTGCAAAACAGTTCCAATTACTCCTTCTTCTGCTAGTCTGTTGTTCTATTTTGAATGTTATCCTTGAGGCTGAATTTTTGAGCAAAGAGAACTTTTAATTTTTTGCTGTTGCACAGATGTTTGAGTTGAGAATCGTTTAAATTATACCCCAAAGATAAGAAACCTTTCAAATCCTTGAGTTGAGAATAGTTTATACTGTAAGCCATAGATAAGAGCACAGCTGAACTTTGAAACTTGGCATGTAATCAGCATTTGTAGAGCTTTTTCACAGAAAAACTGCATTTAGAAGTCCCTAATATTGTCATAAGTATAATACTGGTTAAGTAGTCCTGCTCTCGCTGCTCTTTTCCTGCAGAGAGAATACATAAGAGAGATGAAAGGTAGAGCAAAAGCACTGCTGCTAAGTTCTTAAATCCTTTTATTTAACAAAAATAAATATATATTAGCTAAAAAAAATTACATCCCTCCTAAAAATACTTTTCTGTATTAATAAACTGGCAGTCGCCACAGGGATCTGTGATCACAAGCAGGAGAGAGATGAAATTATGAATATGACAAGTGGCAAAAAGGCTTTCTATTAAAGCTGTGGTCCTTGCTAGTGTTTGAGAAGCTAACATGCCAAGAGGGGAAATAAGGGGAGAAAGGGAGCAGGAAGGGGAGACAAAGAAACTTAACCATGTTTCAGAGGCAGACCAGGACAGGGTAGATTCAGGTCTCAAAGTGCCCTAAAATGTCTCCCAAAAGCTGAAGCACTTTAAGATTAGCAGCAAAAGAAAAAACAAAAAAAAACCCCATGGATTTAAAATAGAACAGAAGTCTCAACTTAGAGTTTCCAGAGTTTTACGGCAGTCTGCAATCTATGAAATGACAAGGAGAAAGGGGGTGGAGGAAAGCAAGCAATCAGTTGCCAAGATACAGCCAAACACCAAGAGAAATCTATGGTATCCAAGTCATTCAGATACCATGGTAATGGCTACTGTATAAGAACCCAGACAGACAGAAACCAGTGAGCCCCTGCTGTGGTTAAATTCAGGCTTTAGAAAACCATCTAGAGTCAAAACAGTAATGAAGGAGGTTACCGCTAAAGATTAGTATAGGAAGGGCTTTAAATGTTTAAATTAACACATAGCCAAGTTTGCTTTCAGTTGAATGGCATGGTAGACTTGTAAAACACACATAACATGCTTAACACTACATTAATAGCCGCTGCCAGTTGTCTAAACCAACATGCATCTTCCTGCCACCAGGATGCAATTATACCGTTTCTTCAGGACCCCTTAACTAGTCCTTGCCACCAGATCCACACCTCTGGGCCACGTAAGGGAGGAAGAAATAGTCTGACTTAGCAACTAAAATTAGTACCAAACCCCAAGTTGTTTGAACAACATTTCTGCAAAGTCCACCACGTACTGGACATTGGGTTTTCTCATTAAACCTTTGAAAGCCAAGATGAAACTAAGTAAGAAACATGCTTAAGGGAATTTAACCACACATTTTTTAAAGTATGAGAGCTGTAGATATACAGAAGTCAAGAGTTCTGAACCCCACATTCTGTTCTCATCCCAACCAAAACCTTGGTACTGGTCATTATCCTTGAGCAAGGTAGACTTCCTATTACTTTCACCGTCTCCAGCAAGTTCTGCTTACAAGTGGCAATAATTGCCACTTGCTTAAAATACCTTTATGATCCCTTCATCCCAGATCTACCCATACATAATTTTTAGTTCAGAATGGCAGCTACTCCCAGGTCCTGACACTTGCCTTCAGCCCCAGGCCCATTCTGCACAGAACACTGCTTTGCTAGGGAAGGGGAGGAGGGAATTTTGGGGGGGAAAAATAGAGGTGTACTGATACATCTGTCTGATATCAGTTTGGTACCAATATAAAGAAAATTTGCTGCATCAGAAAAATTGGCCCAATGGGGCTAATAATTTGGCTGATAAATGCCCATGCTGCACGCAGCTGCAGCACAGAACACAGGCAGCGAAGAGCAAAGGCAGAAGCTTGGAGAGCTGCCTCCAGCTGTTAAGTCCATTGTGGTGGAAGGGGATGGGGCACAGATCAATGCCCTCCATGTTGAGGGAGGGGACAGGGGCAGGTGCTGCCTAGCTGGGGCGGGGCAGGCATGAGACAAAACTGTGCCTTGTGGGGGGCGGGGGTGACTCCCACCACTGTTTGCAAGGGGGGTTGCCCCTCAGATCTGCACAGGACAGGCTGCAGCAGTGGGCTAGAGCTGGGGCTGTGTGGGGCTCTTTGCACCAGGGGTGCTGGAGCTACCCCAAATTTCAGCATAGCCCAGCTCCCAACACCACTACCTCTCACCTCGCCTTGCATGGCTCTGGCTCTTCCCAGCACATGGGTGGAGGCAGGGATTGAGCAGGGGCTGCGCCAGGCAGGTGCACGGCAGTGGTGCTGGGAGCCAGGCTATGACAAAATATGGGGTGGCTGCAGCACCCACCCCCACCCCACCCCCGTGCAGCTGGCACCTGCTCCAAGCCCAGCCCCCAGCAAGAAGATCCCCACACAGCCCTGGCTCTCACCCACCACCCAATGCAGCCCACCACCCTCCCCACCCTGATCTGGAGGTCACAGGCCCCCCTCCCCCTGGGTGCAAGCAGCAGCAGGAGCCACCCCCTCCACACAAGTTGCGGCTTTGTCCCGCACCTGCCACACCCTGCCCCTGCCCCCTCCCTCACTGTGGGGGGTGTTGACCCCCATATGTCCCTTCCCCTCCACTCTGCCTTTCCACAGACTTACCAGTCGGATGCAGCTGTATTGGAAAAAAATCAGCCAATATGCCTCCTTACATACTGGCTATTGCTATCGGCCCCCAAAATTTCTATTGGTGCACCCCTACGGAAAAAGGAACTTATTTTTTCAGTAGAAGTTAATATCTGGTGTTTATGTAACCTAATGGTTTGCTCACTATTACACCTCTTCAATGTGTGCCACATGCTACTATGAGCAGCATCTAGAATCAAAGCAACTTAGTCAAAATTTAGACTCGTTTTGACAAAGACATGGATATATTAGAGCAGCACATCAGTTACAAAGAGAGAGAAAGTCACAGTTAAAAATTATAAACCATTATGGAGCAGTGTTCTCAAAACACAGTTCACAAATTTAACCAAGACAATATCTTGAGAACCAAATCTCACACTATGCTGTGACAAAGAACAAACTGACTGTAGTTTAACATAGCTTCATCCACTCAAGGCAGTTACGCTCATACGTACAATTTTAGTAACAAGCAACTACTCCCACCCCCCAAAAGTAGTTCTACCAGGACAAAAAAAATTTAGAATAGGCCTTGACTAACAGAGTAGATCTGACCTGTAAGCCTGGGACCAGCTCTGTACTGGAAATACTTTACTGTACATAGCAGCAGTAGCCAAAGCATTCTTAGTATGAACACAGCTTATTCAAAAGTTTCCTCTTCTGCCCATGATTTATTTCATCCCCCCGAACAAAAGCTGTAGTTATACCAGAAAGAGCAGCATCTTTACCAGGGGTAGGCAATTATTTTGGGCAGAGGGCCACTTACTGAGTTTCGGCAAGCCATCGAGGGCCACATGACAGGCAACCCAGGGCAGATAGCTATTAATTTTCTAAATTTTTTAGGGGCCCCGTGGGTCAGATAGAATGGCCTGGCAGGCTGCATCCAGCTCCCGGGCTACATTTTGCCCACCCCTGATATTTAAAGTACATCTATATTTGCCAGGAAATAACAAATTATACCAACTAAACTTCTGCTGGCACACCTCTGTTGAAATGGAAATGTGGCCTGGTTGAGAAATGGCTGTACTAAAGGAAGCTAAAATTTACCTATACAACAGGAGACGCCTCTCAGCAACATAAAAATTATTTAATTTTTAATGGGACTTAGAAACAATGACTTGCTCTCTTCTCTTCATTATGTATAAAGAAAACCCAAAAGATATAAACAAAACTTCTACTGTATTGGGGTGATATTTGAATTCAGAGTCCTGTCTATGCTGGGAAACAATAATTGAAGATTGGCAATCCCTCACAGTCGAGGATGAGTCTTCCATGATTGTCTTATCTGTGGGTCCAAAGATGCCTGACAAGGTCCATCTGTTATCAACAGACTGTTACAGCTCAGGCACACACTTCCATGCAGAATTGGTGGCTCTGGGTTTTTTGTTCAGTCCACGACATGCTGTTTCTGCCACTCCCATTTTTATGTCTCCTGCTGTCACCGAAGTTTCAAAATACTGAAATCTTTGCAGCAGACTCTTCCTCTATTTCGGGCAGTCCTGAGCAATACTCTTTCATGAATGGATATCCAAGCTGCATTTTTCCAAGTTGGCCTTAAAGGCAACCTTGAAAGCATTTTTTCCTGTCCTCCTCTCAAGCGTATGCCTTGACTGAGCTGGGAGAATAAAAAACTTACTTCTCCAGCAACATGAGGCGTTTCTTGTACAATATCCACATCTCAGCTCCATAAAAGTAAGGGAGGATCACAACTGCTTGATAAACCATGAGCTTGGTTTCAGATCTGAAGTCATGATCTTTGAACACCCATTTCCTCAGGTGTCCGAAGGCTGCACTTGCACATTTGAGGCGATGTTGGATTTTTTGGTGATGTCAGCCTTCTGCAAGAGTTGATTTCTGAGGTACAGCAAATACTCATTGGTCTCTAGAGTCTCACCATGAATCTAAATTATCGGAGCTGGAGTCTGCTCATTAAGAGCCTGTTGGAGGACCTTAGCCTTCTATATGTTAAATGCCAGTCCCATTTTTTTTTTTGTTTTTTTGCGTGCCTTGGTAGAGATGTTGACAATTGCCTGAAGGTCTGCTTCTGAGTGAGCACACACTATACCAGTGGTCTTCAACCTTATAGTGAAGATCACATTTTATAAGTAAAGGGCACCCAGAATCTATCACCCCTACCCCACTGGCCCCTGCCTCCCAGACTCTGACCCCATTCACCCAGCCCAGCCCAGCCACGTGTGTCCTGCTGCTCCTGATCGTGGAGCCTCTGACAGACTGAGATAGACTGTCAGAGGCTCCCACAAATCAGCCAGTTGATCGAGATCAACTGGCTGATGATCACTGCACTACATCATTATCAGCATACCAGAGCTCAATGATTGAGGTTGTGCTGTTCTTCCTTTTCATAGACGTAGGGTCAGAAGGGACCTAAGTAGATCATCAGGTCCAACCCCCTGGCCTGGGCAGGAGAGAATACTGGGCTCATGTGACCCCAACTAGGTAAATGTCAAGCCTCATCTTAAAGACCCCCAAGGTAGGAACCAGCACCACTTCCCTTGGCAGTTGGTTCCAGATCCTAGCCACCCTGACTGTGAAGTAGTGCCTTCTAATGTCCAGCCTGAACCTACTGTGAAGCAACTCATGGTCATTATTCCTTGTTACCCTGGGAGGTGCTCGGGTGAACAGGGTCTCTCCCATTTCCTGCTGTTCCCCCCTAGTAAGTTTATAGACAGCCACCAGGTCCCCCCTCAGCCTTCTCTTGCAAAGGCTGAACAGGTTCAGGACCCGTAGCCTCTCCTCGTAGGGTCTGCCCTGCTGTCCCTGGATCATGCAAGTGGCCCTCCTTTGGACACTCTTGATGCTGGCCACATCTCTCCTAAAGTGTGACACCCAAAACTGGATGCAGTACTCTAACATTGGCCTGACCAGTGTTGCACAGAGGGGGAGGATCATCTCCTTGGTCCTGCTCATGATGCCTTACTGACCGCATCCTCACATTCACAGCCCATGTTCATTTTGGAATTTTAGCTCAGTCTGCCAGGGTTAAACAGCTAACCATTAATTTGGTAGTTTAGCTCCACTCTGACTGGAAGCTTGTTGATGGTCAGATGTAGCATGGCGGTAAGGAATATTGAGAGTTGAAGCAATGATACGGACACCCTAACCTCAAAGGGATTGATCCGTTATTGAGAACCACCACTTGCATACCACCACGAAGCAGGCAAAGAATGGTAATGAATTTCAGTGGGCACTCATATTACATAAGGATCCTCTACTGCACTTCTTGGCTGACAGAGTCAAAGGCTTTCATGAGGTCAAAGAAGGCCATGTGGGGTACTTAGACACGAGGGGGGGAAAAAACCCACCAGCACTTTACTTTCAGCTCAGTATGCCCCCACACCAAGCACAGAGCAATTTCAAAAGATAAGTCATGTCAATTTGATCCAGCTCAGCCACTGTCTGTATAGCTTATGTACTTCAGTGGGGCTTTTTGGCACTTTTATCTAATAGCCGATTCAATCAGTTATTAAATAAAAATGCCAAAAAAGCTTTGCTGAAGCATGGAGCCATACGGATGCTGGGGAGCATGGTGCAAACTGAAGCAATTCTTTTTCCCCCGTAAGAGTGCTGTTTTGGGAGGGTTTCCCCTGCTCTGTCTGTCAGTACCCATAAAGAGATGTTGGTTCCCGGCATTTTCTGGCAGTTGCCAAGCAATAAAGATCATGTCAGTTGTGCCTGCAGATGTCCTAAACTCACACTCAGATTCCTGGAGATCTTCAGAAAGTGAAAGGAGACAGTTCAGGAGGGTCCTTGCTATGATCTTTCCTATGGTGGACAGCAAGGCAATCCCCAATTTCCACGGTTGGACTCATCTCCTTTCTTGAAGACTGTCATGATCATGAGGCAATCTGGGATTTCTTCATCATTTCAGATGCTTAAGATGAGGGCGTGGAGCTGTGATGTGAGCTCCTCTGTCCGCTTATTGAAGATTTTGGCAGGGATTCCATCAGCTATTTCAAGCAACTGAATAACTAATGAAACAATAATATCCGAGAGTAAAATTTGGGAGTAAAAAAAGCTGAGTGCACAAAAATTGAAGCAGTCCAGAAATTCCTTCTTTTATTGTTTTGGTGTTTAACAAAGGAAAAAAGTTAGGCTAATTTAAGAGAAAGAAGAATATATTTAAAAGATTCTTGCAACTTCAAGGCCTCCAAACACTCTCCAGAAAAGCCAGAGGTGGTAGGGGAGGGAAGGAGCAAGCAAATAAGGCTTCACAAATCTTTTAAAGTCTGAAATTAGAAAAGATTATTATAAGTATTTAATATCTTTAGATTATAATATATATATACAGTATATATGGAAAAACAAAACAAAACAAAAAGATTCCAATGGGAGGTGCTGGATAAAGAGAGATAAACAGACAGGTTTGGTTTTTTTCCTCCATATCCATATAGCTATATCCATATATATTATGGGGGAAAAAATGGGCCCAATTGCTAAAGGTGACTTGAAAAGTATCTCACAACCTGAAACAGATTAAAACAAGTGCATCTCTTCTTCCTCATTAGTAGAAGCTAATTCCCCCAGAGAGAGAGAGAGAGAGATCTACAAAACAAAGATAACAGCCTCCTGCAGAGGGTCAATGGGGCCAAAGAACTGCCTTTGTAACCTGTGAACTGCCACTGGACTCTGCAAACTGAGGTCTTGCACAGCAGGCTACAGAGAGAAATAAATCAAGCACATTCCGAGTATTCAGATCCAAAGAAAGGGGGAAAACAAAGGCTCGTCTACATTACAAACACCACCTTTTTAGAAGACCCTATTACACTGCTAAACACTATTGCAAATTGTACTGCCAATGGGAACTTAGTGTCATGGACCAGGTGCAGTCTGTAGACTAACCTGGCACCATTTATCTGATCTGAAAGATGGCAACAACACTAGCGCACCCATGCATTCACACAACCACCCCCTTCCTGGTTGTACGAGTGAAAAGTGCTATCAGTTTTAATCCAGAAGTGTCCCGCGTATCAAAAGTTTGGGAAACACTGCTCTAGGGTAAGGTGAAAGCTCAGTACCAATAACGTTGCCTTGTCCACAGTGTTTTGAATAACCAGCGACAACTAGAGAGGTACGTATCCATGTTAATTCAAAACTAGGCAGAAGGCAGGGTAGGGTAGCATCTTACAGACTAAACGATTCAGAGAGGCATAAGCTTTTGCGGGTGACAGCACCATAGATGAGGGCTGTTCAGCTTCTGAATAGCTGGAGCCACACATGTCATATCCCCCCTATACTGCTGTCCCTACTGCACTGCATGCCCCACCTCACCCCTAAACTCCCCAGCCAGGAGTTTATCCTATGGCATCACTCTGGGCTGTGGGCTCCCCCAGCTCTGTAGGCTGCACCTCCCTGCCCCCTTGGACAGTGAAGGATGAGGGAGTGGGAGCCCCTGGCTGCTTCTTCACCCAGAGCAATGTGGGAGAGGAAGGGGGACAAAACAGAAGTCAGATAGGATCCCAGGAGCTGCAACTTAATCTCTTGCAGGTTGAGACTTGGACAGCCCCATCATAGATGACAGCAGTTGATGAAGTAGGTTATTACCTATAAAAGCTTAAGCATCTCTAAACCAGTTAGTGATAACTAGTTTCACAAAGAAAATCTCACAGGCACAGATGATAATTACTTTTATTCATTAACCATGTAGGGCATATGGCTATGGTGTTTGTTTATGTAGGCAAGTCCAGACCTCCATTGGTCACAAACCCATCTTTTATGGCCTTGCCCATTTGTAAGAGGGCTTGCCAGTATAAATCCAGTGGAATAGCCATACTGCCAGCTCTCACTACTGAAGATGTAGCTGTTTTTAAAATCAGGAAAAAACAAACAAACAAAATTTGCCAGTACAATTTAACCAGCTCCCCACACAGCAAGAGCTATAACAATAAGAGCGTTTTCTGCTGGTGTCTGCCCTAAGACTTTAGAGGACAGAGCTGTTCTAGGTGAATGAGAGGTCAACTGATAACTTTGTTGTCAAGAATTCAAGGTGAAATGCATTAAATTTAAGCACTGTAACACAAACTATAAGCCCATTTTAATTTAAAGGAAACTGAAAATGCATCAAATTAACGTTTTAAGGGTCAATACCTAGATCCACCAACTTAAGCATCTAGACAGTCTAGGACTATCCCAGCAAGTCAGCCAACCTCACTGGACAAACTCAGCCTTGCCTGAAAGGACACTACAGGAATCTTGGCCTGTGTTCCAAGAACAGCACTTCAGATTCATAAACTCTTCCTGTAGAAGGTCCTAGTAACAGTCCTCTAGATTAAGCGATAGAGTAACCATATTTCCCCTTTCACTATCTTACATATTTTTGTATTTCATCCAGACAGAAGAAAGCTGTGTTACCAGTATAGTAGGATAAGGCTTTGCAGGAACACTCTAGGGGTGGCACTCGACTAGAAGAGAGAGAGATAGTTAGCCAGGTTCGTCTGAAGTCAGGCAGAAGGCACCTTGTAAACTAACTAAATCAGAGATGTACAGTATAACCTTTAATCTGAGGACATAAGTCCTTTGCTTATAAAATGCTATGATATACATCTCTGATTCAGTCGGTATATAAAGGTGCCAATCTACCCCACCTTCTGTCTGATTATGATCACTGTTAGTTTGAATTATGCTAACTGGCTCAGGCATTTACTTTCACAGGATTTTAAGTTAGGCTTTGGTCACCTATTTTGCAGTGAGAAGGAAATATAGATTTAGCATGGAAGGAATTGTTACTGGGTTTTGGGAGGAAGACACTGAATAGTGACAAGCAGGGATCCAGGTTTTCCATTTCCACTTTAAAAGATAAAATCATGGGTTTCCCCCTTTAAGAGGAGAAAAACCCAGGAAACCACAGGCTGCTTAAGGCTGGGGGGAATGGGATGAGGGAGATCAGAGGGAGGGGATCAAGTGCATGTGTGCACAAACACATGCAAGTGGTTGGCAACATAGCCAGGCAGTGTGATGGAGAGCAGCTCCATGCAGGTAAGTCTATGGGGGGATGGGGGACATAGACAATGCATGGGGGGAATGGGAGGCCATGTGCCCTCCCCCCTCCCAGGTTTCTGTGCCCAAGCGAGGCATGGGACTGCAGGCTGGCTGGACTGGCATTGGGCAGAAGTCACCTCTGCAGCCCAGCAGGCAAGACCCAGTATAGGAGGGCAGTATGGTGCGGAGAAGCTTGGTGCTGCTGCCACCAGGAGCACCACATCACTATGACTGCCAAGGTGAGGCACTCCCTGTACACCTGGCAACAATGTGTGTGTGTGGGGGGGGGGGG
>NW_017728931.1:34897823-34921568 GCF_001723895.1 Crocodylus porosus
CACACACCACCCGAGTACTCCATCCCACTCTGGCTGGGCAGCGCCTGCCCCTGCCCCCTCCCTCACTGCCAGTGGGGGGCAGGATCTGTCCCCCCTGCTTCTACCACAACAGACTTACCAGCTGGAGGCAGCTCTCAGTGCTGCGGGGCTCTGTGGTCCTCGCTGCCTGCATGCTGCACTGTGGCTGCATGTACACATGAGCATTTATTGGCCAAATTAAATCAGCCCCATTGGGCCGATTTCTGATACAGCCAGATTTCTTTATACTGGTACCTATCTGATATTGCACCAATGTATTGGTGCACTGCTAATTACTATTATATGCAAAATACAAGCAGTAGAGTCATAAATAGGAGAGAAGAAAGATGGTTCCAAAGCAGATGGACCCAAAAGTTAATCCTACACGGAACCAGCCATTTATCTCACCGTCTTCTAACAAGAAGAATTCACGGCAAAGCAAGTAAAACGTCTTGTGCCTACCTGCCCGAAAAGTTCACCTGCAATCTAGTAGTTACAGGAATCTTGCTTTATTACTACTGGAGAAGAAAGCCTACCACTCCAGAACTGCTGGGACCTTCCAGTCTACCATTAGGTATAGAACATTAGGTCCCATCCACACTAGCAATATGTATTAGAAAATGAACTGTACCCGATTGACATAAGACATTTACTGTGGATGGATCTCTTCACCCTCCCCGCTGAAGTTCTGAAAATAGTTTCTAAAATTGAAGTACTTTAATAAAAAGTTGCCTAGTTCAGGGGAAACTACAGCAAAAGCAACCAGGCAACTAAGTTGCAGAGTTTATACTGTACCTCTAGGTGACAGTTCTCCTACTAAAGCTCCACTGCCTTCAGTGTCAATGTATCTTGGTTCCCTACTCCCCCTTCTGAAGCACTAACAGTTCCGTGATGGCATCTATATATAGACAGAATGATTATAGCATTAACTCATGCTATCATCTGTGGTTTCTAATTGCGCAAAAGAATGGTTCAAAAGTCATGCAGGCAACAGTTTGCTCCACTGTACTGAGGAAACTGAACGAGTGCTACTTTGAACAGAAGATTAAGGATTGGCACACTTGGCAAAGCACCAAGGGGGTGAGAAGGGAGTTACCAGGGAGAAGCAAAAGTCATTCAAAAAGCAGCTGAACAACGTTTAGCATACTATTTCAAACCCTAAGTAGCTAGGGTCTAGTTTACATAAGTTTTGTGCTGCTGCAAATATTCTTGTTGGGGTGCTTTGTTTTTCTTATCAAGATGGCTAGAAGCCAGTACAACCCCTCACGTATACTAGTATATCAATGCATTTACAAGTTCCCTATGCTAGTAGAATACATTCCCTTTCCTGTAAAGGAATAAGCTATGCCACCTTTATACCAGATTGGCCAAGTCCCTACTAACAGTACTAGCCTTATATCACAAATTTCAGATCAACACAAGCTGGGATAATAAACCACTCAAAGAACCAGGCTTCCTGCCTATGTTAGATCAAAATATCAAAAGAGAAACAGTGCAACTAAGCTTTATTCAGGACCTACCTGTCACACTCGCTGTAGTGCAGGCAAAGAAAGCTTGCTCTGCTTTGGATGCTACCTTTTTCTGTCTATTTCCCTGTAAGCATTTCATTCCTTGCACAAACTCTCATATTGCACAACCTCTCTGGGCTCCTCCATTTACTCTTTCAAGTTTTATTGTCTCAAGTAATGAGCTCTGGAAGAATTAGTTTTGTCACATATATTTCACTGAACTTTAGAACCAACAAGTACTTTGGTGGAAAAAATTTTACACCTTTGGACTGTTGTTTCTGATTTACTGTAGACTCAAAATAACTTATGTCAATTTAATTCAGTTTAATCTGTTCAATGCATTAAAGATTCTCTGCAGCTAATGACACCCAAGAAATTAAAATCAAATGAAATTCTCAAAAACTTGCTTGCTTAAGTGCACCATGTCGCATGCCTGGTACTTACAACCCCAAAAGGATTCTGCATAGCAATAGCCCTATCTATTAACATTGCTTTTATTCCGAGTATAATAATACTATATCTAAAGTGTTTACTGTATATGATCCTTCGCAAAACAGTAAAGGTACATGAGAAGATGTATTGCAAAGTTATTGCAAATAACCTGACACACTTTGTGAGTCATAAGGCAAAGCTGCTTCCGTAATTCAGCCATTAGTACCCCTGCTCTGTACAATACATAACACCTGACAAAGCAGGCTGCTGCCTATAAAAGCTTATGCCACTGAACAAATTAAGTCTGAAACAAGGGTAGGCAACCTTTTCCTACAGCAGGCCAAAATGACTGTTCAAGGTTAGCATTAGTCCCTACAGTGGCACAGGAAGAAAGCCTACAGCTGGCATCCATGCTTGTGAATGCCACCCAAGTCCGCAGACCAGATCCAAAGGTCCTGCAGGCTGGAACCAGCCCGCTGGTCATATGTTGCTGACCCCTAATTATGAGGTGCCAACCTGCTCTGTTTTCTGCTTAGCATCAGACCACAGGACTAATTACCTCAACTCAAATGCACAACCCAGAACACAAAATGACAACTCTCTCCTACTGCTGTTTTGAGGGGAACAGAAAAGCAACTATGCAAAAAAAGGAGTTAACAGACTAATAAATACATTCTTATAAGAAAAATTGTTCTTAGACTGAAAATGCATTGCACTTGTGGGTTTGTTGTTGAGAGGGGTTTTTATATTATTATTACTACTATATACCAAAGAAACATATTGACTACTACACTCAAGTATTTAAAAAAAACCCCACAGCTTTGTGCAAGAAGCAGGGAGGTCAGGCACTCATTTCTTTTACTTTGTATCTTATGTCTATTTCAGGGATATGGTGGGCTAAAGGATTTTGTGAAGTACTTAACGAGACCCCCCCCCCTTGCAGTAGCATCTTCCTTTTATTCTTTTGCTCCTAATAAACCTGAAAAGAAGAGTAAATCCAAATGGAGAAAAATCATACACCTGCACTAGCTCAGCTCCTTTGCAGTTATTTCTCCACAGAACTTCAAGTTGCAGGGCTTCTCTAATAGCAAATGTAGTTATCTTATTCAAGAGAAAGGGACTAGACCCTCCATAAAGTATTAAGTAGGAAGTAGTCACTAAACCTGCACACCAGAGATCCATTTGATGAGGAAATCTAGCTGAGAGGGTCAAATGTAAATAGGGTATAAAACACTTGCAGCTGAGCACTCAGGTTAAGTGAGCACTCAGAAAAGATCCCTAGGATCACTGCGGTCTCTCAACAAAAGCTTCACAAAAAAATAGGTTTTTTCTTTCAGGCTTCTCTGCCTGTTTAGCATACTAAGGCTAAAAACAAGTGAGACTGAAATTGTTGGAATGTTTCAGAAAATGAAAGCCAAGAATCAAGGTGCTCGGATACAGCCAAGTAAAAGCCTGACTGCACCAGAAATGTAATCAATAGATTTCTATAGTGGAGGGGACAGGGAGGAGGAAAGCATGCTTGAATCTAAGGATCCTAGAAACCTGATCAAAAGAACTGTCCAAAAAACACTCAGATGGTGGTGTCTGATTAGAAGTTATAGGCTGTCAGCAAGAAAAGCTTACCCCTAAGCCAATAATTATAGGTTTGAGTGCTCTCCAAAGCTGAACAAAAGTCGAGTACCTATTTTAAAAGCTGCAAAATTTGCTATACTGAAGACTACAAAACCCACCACTTTGAAAATGGGTTGCCTGTCCTTGCCAACTACTAGACAATGTATCAAGTCTAAATTCCCATTCTAGAGGCAAAGTTGGAATTCCAACTTCGCAAGTGGTATTGGGTCACACAGAAGGTCTGTTTTGTTCTGCAGAACTACAATAATCTTTCAGAGGACATTCCAAAAAATTACACTGTGAAGACGTCAGCAGAACAAAGTCCTTGTATTGAAATTTTGCAGATTACATGGACCCTACTTTCTCTGTTGCAGAATTTTCTAATACTAGTTTTAAATCCAGAGCTTGTCTACATAAAAAAGCTTATCAAAGAACTTGCAAAATGTGGTTTAGAATAAACAAATGCAACTGGAATAGAGGCTCTATATCAGGGGCAGGCAAAACGCAGTTAGATCTGACCCTCCAACTGGCTAGAGCCAGCCTGCAGCACTCCACATGGGGGTGAGTCCCACTTACTCCCACCAGGGCAGCCCACACGACTATGCCACCAACACCAGCCCCAGCCAGCACTCAGCTTCTGGCAGCACTATTCCCAGTGCAGCTGCAGCCGGCTGGACGTTCCTTTGCTCCTTTCACCTGCAGCAGGAGCAGCTTGGCTGAAACCCCCCCCCTGCATGGAAGGACGCAAAAGGGCAACAACAGGAGGAGCAGCACCCAACCAGATGCAGCCACACTAGGACCAACCCCACTGGAAGCTGGCCGAGATCAGCAGGGCTGTTCTGCTGCCCTTGCTTCCAGCTGTGACTCCTACAGTCCTGCTGTGCTGTGGTACTCCAGGTGGGTGTGGGGGGAGCTACAGCCAGGCACCTCCTGCCCCAGCACATCAATATCTGGCTCCAGCTTCCATTCAACTACCTGCTTTGCCCAGCCTCGGGGGCTGTTCATTGCACTGGGCAGCTGGAGCAGGTGGAAGGCAGCCAGAAGCTAGAGCTGTAGTGCCATTTGCTGGGCAGAAGCCTCCGGGCTGAAGCTTACTACCCAGAGCAGCATGGCAGGGGCAGGAGCTTAAGAGGAACAGAACAGCCCCACTGTCCTCAGCCAGAGCACAGCTTTTGGGGCAGCTGCAGCTGGCTGGGTGCTTCTCTGCCCCCCCCTTGCCTCCTGGTGACAATGCAAGCCCTGCCAGCTGCAGCCACGCCAGGAAAAGCTGCAAATGGAGCACTGCAGGGGCAGGCACCAACTGGACAAGCTCTGCTGCATGTGTACCCCACCTTCCCCTCCCCCCACAACTGGCACAACAGACAGGCAGTAGTCCCAGAATCAGGTTTTAAAGATCAGAATTCTCCATAAAGATTTTTTTATTGTAGCAATGAAGTAACTATGTTTTGACTGTACTGTCACGCCTACCGTCTTCCTTTAAAGACGCATTTAACCAGGCTTTGTTTCCTCTGAATTAGAGCTCTGACCAGGGCAAAAATAAAGTGCAAGATGTTCCTATGCCTAAACTATATTGGAGTCTGATGGTTACAGAATCCAGAAGATGTCTGTTGAAACTGTCAAAGGCAACATTTCAAACAGTAAATGTTTTAGGTGAAACTGCAGAAGTTCATATCATCACTCAGAATAAAACTAAATCACAATCCATTTTCTTACTATAATCCCAGAGTTTAAATTCTTGGCCTTGTGTTACAGCTTCTGTCATGCCACTGCTGCTATTGGGAGCAAATGGTTAGTGACAGAATGCTTTTTTTTTTTTTTATTCAAGCTTTCACCCCAAGTGGATTTAGAATAAACTATCCTTGCCATATCCTGGAGACAGGACATTATACCAAAGCAACCAGGATCCATGTGGGAGTCTAAACAGTTACCCACCCAATATGAACAGAATGTATTAGCATAAGTGGTTTTGAGTAAGACTACTTTAATTCTGGAGCCAATTTTCTACAATTCATTCATTGAAGCTCATATTTAAACTGAGAACCCAATATAAGGCCATTCTCCACATAAGCTTTTCCCTAAATAGGTGTTTTGGGTTGCCACGATTTTCTTTGGGGGGGGGAGGCAAGGAGGGCAGGGGAACAGACATTGAATATTTGCTTATCAGAACAAGTGGTCTCCACACTGACAAATACATTATAACGAATATATTAACTGATACACATTACATTTTAGTTGCATTTCTCCTCCTGTGAGACCAGCAACATCTAGTAATTGCTTAGGAGATTATTTTCAAGAAAACAATCTGTAACAAAAACTGATCCACTGAGATAACCCTATCACCTGCAAACTAGCCATAAGGCTCCTTCATTAGAAACTCTGCTATTCCAAGAGAAGAGTATTGCTAGCTGCAATGCCTAAACAAGGAATAAAAAACAGTTTCAGACTGCAATTTAAGGTTATAGGCCTGGCAGCTAGAAGAAAAACCGCTTATGTTTACTGAATAAATATAATGAGTCATGGAAACAAACTTGGATTTCAACAGTTTCACACAAGACTGAGTGAACTGAGAGCACAGACTTGGAAAAAAAAAGAAACAACAGGATTTCTCAGATTTTTTGAGTCCCTCTCAGAATAATGTAATCCTTCTTAGAGTTATTCTCTAACTAGAGACGCTCAGTACGTCAGAACAGTCGCATCTTAAAACTTCTCTTCTCCAACACTCAAATACAGCCTAGCCAAATTCCAGCTTAAGTAATTAAAATTTCATTGGCTTAAATTTCCTTTGCAACTTCAACCAGATACATTTAAAGAAGGTGAATAATTCTGTATAGGATACACTATACAGTATTGAATAGCTACTGAATTTCACAGCAGAGGTAGATAAGTTACTACATAGCTACCTCACAAGACTTTGAAGCAGGTGTTACCATATTTATCACAATCGTAGACAAGGTTTTCTTCTCCATTCAGAACGGGGAAAAAAAAAATCCCTTGTCTTAGATTCGACTAAAACTTGGAGGCTGGGGAGGAGGGTAGGGGGCCTGTGGCTCTGATTTTAACACCAAGGCCAGGGTCAGAATTGGAGCTGCAGCCACTGCCCCACACCCCACCACCCACCGTCCACTACTCATCTCCCTATTGCAGCTCCAGCAATAACTGTTGCATGGCTGGACTGGGCCTGGAGGCAGCCGCAGCCACAGCTGCAATAGAGAGATAGGAGGCGGCAGCAGGGGTGGAAGGGAGGGGCAAGCCACCAGACTTCCCCGCTGCTTGCTCCCCCCAGCTCCCAGCCACTGTTCACTGCAGTGGTGGGGAGGGACAAATTTAAGATGATCCTCCATTAATTAGACACAGAAAATTATAAACACATTTATAAAATTTTCCATGTCTAGAATTTGAGGGGAGGGGCATCTTAAAATCTGAAGTTACCTTGGGTTTGCGTAAGTACAGTAATTTAGAATATGCAGGGGAACAGATTAAATTAACATTATGCACGTGAACTGAAGAGCTGTTCAAATCAAGACAATCTACCTAAGGTCCTTAAAAGTTGTTAAATACATGGGTTTACAATTTAGGATCACAGAAGTGTAGGGCTAGAATGTAGCGCAGGCCTAGCCAGCCACCCCTGCTTAAGGCAGGATCACTGAAAAGTTTGTCTAGCCTGTCCACCTCTCTTGTTTGCCTGTTCCAATGATTAACCAATCTTCCAAATCAGAAAGTTCCTCTACCTAAGTTTCTTCTGCTTCATTTTGAGGCCATGGTTCCTAACCATGTTCCCCAAAGCCACAGAGAATAAAGATCCTCTATCCCCTTCATAAAATTGCCCTTAAGGTATTTGAAGACTTATCAAATCCCCCCAGTCTTCTTCTCCATACTAAAATAACCCTAGTTCTTTTCAGCCTTTCCTTGTTAAGTCATGCTTTTCAGGTTTTTAATAATCTTTGCCACTCTCCACTAAACTCTTTCCAAACTGTCCACATCTTTCTTGAAGCAAGGGGCCCAAAACTGGACACAGTATTTTAGGTTAGGCCTCCCCAGTGCCAAAGGGCAGAAGAATCATTTCCCTTGATCTGATATTTATGCATGCATTTTTTTTCATCCTAAATGCAGGACTTGGCATTCGTCAAAAACCACAACAGACTGAATTCAAAAATAACTCTTCCTCCCATTTTTCCAGGTAATTCTGGATTGTAGCCCTGCCCTCCAGAGAATCGGTAACTCCACCCAATTTGATATCATTCACAAAAATCTTCTAAACTCGCTCTCAATCCCATCCTCCAGATCATTAGCAAAAGACTTCAAACAATAACAGACCCAGGACTGACTCCTGGGAAACTACCCGATTCCACCTCCAAGTAGACAGGAGGTGCTGAGCACAATGATCCAAACAGTTACACATGCACCTTACTAGTTCATACAGTACTTTCATTAAGTCATAAATAATTTTTTTTCTTCTCAAATGTTCAAGCTGCAGTAAGATGCATTTGGCTGGGTTTTTTTTCTCCCCCAGACAGCTATTATTCTGATCCCCTAGTACAGGGCTGGGAACTACATTTTCCTACTCTTTTAGATGCTTGTATTTCATTTAATACAAGCTAGCAGAGAATGCTGAACTAACACCGTTTAGTTAGTAAACAAGGGAAATTTTCAGTGTAATATATATGGCTTAATAATTTCAGTAGTGCTGTATGAAATTAAATCTGAAATCTGATACACTGATTTTGCTAGGGTGGAGGTTGGGCAGGGGGAAGGGGAAAATCATATTTGCAGCACAGAAAGAGACTATTATTAAGATGGACCACATGAAACTACTGGAACACACCAATTCCAAGTCCAGATGTTGAGAACCACTGTTTTTTGACTATGGGAAAACAGATTACTTTTTCTGTTACAAAGAACTCAATGTTTTTGAGGCTATGGATTCCATTATGAAATTTCTGGATTTATCTTATGAATCGTGTGTAGGCATTTGCACACATATCATTACTAATATTGTATGGCACTTCATAGCACCCCTAAAAGGATCTCACACCATTCCACAATGCCATGGCATCCTTGTTAAGATTCACTACTCTAGTTTAAGAGATTTATCTAATCACACGACTTCCCTTTGCCTCAACTTACTCATCTGTAAAAAGAACCAGGGTTAAATGCAATCCAAATAAGGATGATACCGCTACAATGTGCATTTATAGCAGACTATTACAAGCCACTAGAATGCAGAAGAGCATAGTGTTCATGCTCCGGGTGCGACCTTCAGGCATCAGAGCAGCAGTGTGGACAGGCCTTGTATTAAGCCATCTCTTCTAATTCACTAAGGAAGAGCTGCTATTAAGTATTGAGAAAGAACAGCTGCACAGAAACCTTGCCTAGTCTGACTCAATATTCAGAATCCCAAGCAACACACCAGCTAAGACTCTTTACATCACAATAAATAACTTAATTTACAAAATGCACATGCTAAGAACAGGTATAAACATTAAATATCTTATTGCTTAGACAAGATATGGAGATCAGATCCTTGCAGAAATTATGATGCAAACTGAAATACATCACAATTAAAGTACTCAGAACACACTGTCTCTATCTAGCTATACTAAACTACATGTAATTTGAATCCAAACTTAGATAGAACACATGACACAGGATGCCTGGAGGCACAGGACTGAGTATGGAGACAATACAGATAACTGAAACCAAAAAAAGACACCAAGATGAAAGACACCGATGAACTAGATCACCAGTTTAAGCCTGGTGTACACACACACACACACACACACACACACACGCGCGCGCGCACACACACACACACACACACAGAGTTTAAACGCAATCTGTTTAAAAAAGGTTTTCTTGCTGTTTATACAGAGCTCTGGCAATTCCACAGTATCATCTGCAAAGAAGTAATCAAACTAATTAGCTTTACTAAATAGAATTAGCGTTTTATACTTTTTATAAGTTACATATTGCAGATTTAGGGGAAAAAATGAAGTATCAGCATGAAGAAACATGCACAGCCATTAAAAGTAGAAGGTGAAAAAAAAAGAACAAGTATGCTATTCCAAATCCAACACAAGATGGAACCCAACAACATCAGAGGATAAATGATGAGAGCACCATGGTGAATACCTGTAGCCATGTTACTGAGTTAACGATGGCTGCAGTTTTGCTTCTCATATTAGCATGACATGCCACTGCAGTCATGTATCAGCATCTAACGCCTGTCTGACAGTTCTAATCTACTGCTCACAGGAGCAATGTTATAGAAGATATTTCAAGAGGACTCTGGGGGTATTTGATCATTTACTAGTTCTTCCCTCACAGTGAAAGAAAGCATTTAAATGATCTGGCAAGAAGAACATTCCTAAGACAAAAAAGTGTTTGCCTTCCTAAAACAAAAAAAAGTGGAGGCCAACCTTTTTTGTAGACATACCACAAATTAGGTCCATGTGCTCCTTGAGTGCCACACTCCCATCCCCTTCCTCCACCAAATTGGCTACTTTGCTTTCCATTCCCTGCCCTGTGCTCCCTGCCTGATTGGTACTCTGTTTTCAGCTCCCTCCAATATCTGTTCTTGTGCTGCCCATCTACTCAGTCTGTTGTGCTACAAATGGCATGGGCAGCATCTGTGTGGGGCAAACATGTGCTGTAGGTTGGCATCTCCTGATATAGGCTATTTGAGGAATACATGTAGGGCAGACAGAAGAGCAACCACTGCCATGGTGACCAGAGGTAGGCCATAAATGGGAGGAAATTGAAGAAGTACAATCTGAAGCTGCACAGGAACCCTTAATGGGACCCATGTATCCTTTTTAAATCTTTTGGAAAGGGATAATGCAGGAATGCATTACCAAGAAAAGGTAATGCAGCCCTTAGCAGATCTTAGGAGCATTTTAAAGTAGCAACAGGGCAGTATTGAGGTGCATGCTCTTGGTAATCAGGGCTGTTTGCTGACCCTAAAGACTTCAGATAACTAATGTAGGCAAGTTATACCCACCTGCCTTGTTTTGCATGAAATATTAAAGTAAAGTAAAGGCAAAGTCCTCAGTGATAAATAAGGCTGGTCTAGCTGTTTGGACAGTTTAACCTACAGACAAACGGTTGTATGCTAAAGAAACTAAATTTGGAGCAATAGTGTGACTCAAGATGTCAAGTAGCTGTGCTTTTTAGGTATCAAATACTGTAAAAAGAATAGATTTCATACTTATAAGAGTACCAATTACTACTAGTCCCCATTTTGTTTTTCAGAAGGGAGCTGTTTGTTAGATTATTTAGAAATCAACCCATTTGGGGAAAAACAAGATTATATTTAAAATCTAGTACTGATGAACACTCTTAAGATACAGGAAGAGTGTTCAGTGAAACATGAATGTTAAACCTATGTTCATAAAATATCAGAATGGCAAGAAGCTATGTAAAAACTGAATACCAAAAAAACCCCTATCAACTTAATGGAATCATTCTGAAAGACATTTTAGGCACTTCACTGAACTCTCTCACCTTTTTATGACACCTTTTGCAAAAAAATTAAAACCCTTTGCAATATTTTGCCACGTTTTACATGCAGATTAAACATGATACAAAATATAGGCAATAAAGCCAGTTATGCATGGGTGTTTGCGTTGCAATTTTTAACTTTTCTCCACAACTTAAACATGTGCTGACCCAAGCTGTCAAATAGATATTGTTGATATTGCAACACTGCTGCTTGAGGTGAAGGTACTACTCGAAGTGTGAAAGGAACACCCCAACCTCCTACCACCAACCAAATGCACCTACAGTCTATAGTAGTGGTTCTTAAACTTACTAAGACTCAAGGAACCCCCTGGAAAATTACCTTAGCTTCACTCTTCTTTAGTGTACAAACATGCGATGAGGTAATAAGTAAGGCTAACAGCACTCTTTGAGTAAGTAGGTGCATCACAAAACAGGTCTAGGGAGGTGATACTTCCCCTCCATGCAGCACTGGTCAGGCTGCAGCTAGAGCACTGGATCCAGTTTTGGGCACCGCACTCCAGGAGGGATGTAGATAGCCTGGAAAGGGTTCAGAGGAGGGTCACCTGTCTAGTTAAAGGCCTACAGAATAAACCCAATGAAGACTGATTGAGGGAACTGAATCTCTTCAGCCTCTGCAAGAAAAAGCAGAGAGGTTATGGGGGGGGACAGCAGGAATTAGGGGATACAATGTTTACCAGGGTGCCCATCAAGGTAACTAGAAACAATGGCCACAAACTGAGGGAGAGCAATTTAGACTGGACATCAGGAAAAAACTCTTTACAGTGAGAGTTGCCAAAATATGGAATATACTTCTATGGCAGGTGGTGCTGTCCCCTACCCTGGAGATACTCAAGAGGAGATTGGACAAAAACCTGGCTGGGGTCATCTGACCCCAGCACTCTTTCCTGCCCAGGGCAGGGGGGTTGGACTCGATGATCTAATAGGTCCCTTCTGACCCTGAAAATCTATGAAATCTATAAGAACTATTCTTTTATTACAAAGAACTGAAGAGAGACCACAAGTCTGGGTTTAATCTTGCAACTACATGTTAGGCTTGAAGAGTTTTACAATTGAAGCTTGAAACAACCTTAAAAAGATCTCGTGGCATCCCAAGGTGCCACAGCCTCCTAACACATTCCTTGAACTGAAGAAATAAGTTTTAAAAAAATTTTGAAAAAAAAAAAAATCTCACTTTACTGACTTTTTACATTCTCCACTATCAGCCACCAAAACCAACTTACAAGAAAAGCTAGCATGAGATGTCATTCAGTTTAAAGTGGAACTCCTTTTGCAACCTCTACAGGAACAGCCTATAACAGAATTTAGGACTCTGACATGACAAACTCTAATTAAAGTTATTCTGCCACACTGCTTTTCAGTTGGATTGTATATACTGTTATCCTAACCACTAACCCATCCTTCTCTTAAAGCTTAGAAGCCATGATTCCTATTTTGTTGGTTTGCTACTACCATCTAGAAAACACTTCCTTAACCAAGTCTTTCCCAGAAAGTTAAGTCCTTTTATACAGAAAGAGAAATTACTTCTTTAGTTTCAGATCCAAGCTAGGGATATGCAAGTCTAGAATGCATCCTGGGCCAAACCCCCAAATAAGGGGTATGATATGATTGCATATAAGGCTGTTTCCAAGTTCTTACACATGAACTAAAGTTTACACAAGAAATAAGCATCCAGTAGCACACGTGATTGAAGTACAAATTATCCTTAAGTTACAGGAACACATGCTAAAATAAAGGTGCTTCAGCAGAAATGACGATTAGGATGTGGTTTTGTTCATGTACCCAATTAAATGCATCAGCCCCATCTTAAAAGTCTACAAAGTGCATTAAATTAATCTGGTGACAGCTACATTTGCTTAAGGTTGCTACCAATTTAAAGTCTGAAAAAGGCAAGAACAAGTTGCCCAGGTTTCTTGCAAGCTACCTACGTGGAAACATTAACAAATGCAAGATATTCCGCCCTTCATATCTTATTTCCATATTGTTCATCTTTAATTGGTAAGGCATGTCCTCATGCAACCTAAAATAACATCACAGGAAGTTTGTGCTCATGTTAGTGAGACCTTTATCATTAGTTTCATTACACTGAGCATTTAGTTTAAAAACTGAATACACACTCTATGCATTTGTTCATTACACAGTAACTTCAAATCACAACACACCAGTCTACTAAAAAGGGGGGAAAATGTTTTAAATATGCAGAATTATTTGCAAAGAAAAACCCTTTCCCAGAATTACTAATGATATCCATCTCTATATATGGATACAAAAATAAACATATATAAATATAAAACCATTAGGACTAGTACCAAATCACATTCCTAGTCAAATCTGTTTTGAAACTTGAAATATGGGCCACAGAAGCTTTGCATCTTCAAGCCCACAGTTGGAGTTGCTAGTCACATTAGAGGGGTGAGTGATATTCTAATGTAAATAGTCTTTACTCCATAGCATCCACCAGATGAGCCTGGACTCCGTCACATTCTAGACCAGTGGCTCTCAACTTCAGTAGACTCAAGGAATTCATTGGAAAATGCCAAACCCTCACTCATTTTTCACTACAGGAAAATAATAGCAATTCTTCTGTTACAAAGCACTCAGAAAAACCAAAACAAATCCATCTCTGACACTATGGATTTGAAATCTCTGGCTTTATCCCATGAATCATCCATAGGTGTTCACGCACCTAAAAACTGATGTCGCACTTACAAGGATCTCATGGGTGCTGAATCACCCTGGTTGAAAAACATTGTTCTAGGCCAGTGGTTCCCAACCTTTTTTATACTGTGGACTGGCATGGGAGCAAGACGGGGCACACAGGGTCCACTACCTCCCCCCGGGGCTGCTCCACTGCCCAGCTTTAACCCCTCATGCAACTGCTGACAGCAGAAGCTGGTCACCCGGGTGGACAGACAGAGGTCAGAGCAGGGGGTTCATGCCATGACCTGGCAGCCAACCTTTCATGACTGGATACCAGACTGCAGCCTGGTGGTTGGGAACCTCTGTTCTATGCAAAAGAGTCAACTGAATGCCCTGCTAACCTTATCATTCCCTTCATAATGAGCTATTAGTATAATGTATTCCCTGCAAGTTTCCTTAGTCAAAGTTGTATTGCATGCCATGACATAGGCGCACTAGATGCAACACCCCTTAAAAGTAAGGCAAAACTTCAAAAAGGCAAGATTCTGTAATCAATGCCCTGTAATTATTTTATAAAAAGCCACACCTCCCAAAGACATCCATCTTCACCAACAGCATAATGTCCTGCCCTTAGTGCTCTGAAATTAATTCCATGGTTCAGAAAGACAGAAAAATAGACCCAGCATACCCAGTGCGGGCACATGAATCCTTTCCTTGTTAGCAGATATTCCGTAGGCATACTTTCTAATTTGGGAAGGTTTTTGGGTAGATGTGATATCTTATATTAGATCAACTGAGTAGTTGGAAAAGAGTTCTTTGCAAGCTTTCAGGCACAATGACCCTTCTTCAGACATAGGAAGTCTCCGCTGTTCTGAGACTCCAAGGAATGGAGTTTAAAAATGTCCAGCTTTACCAATAGTCTCCTTCCCCCCTCCCATCAAGCAAAAACTACACAAAGAATCCACCAGATCATTAATATACCTGGAGTTTTCAATAGCACTGAAAATACATTACTTGGATCAGTCAGCAGCCTTCAAGCAAGTGTCATTAACCCATGTATGCTCTCTCTCATTCTCCATGAGAAACCAATTTTACCTGGAACTCTGAGTTTGCCTTTATGACACAAAGGAAATACTACAGCTCTTGACTTCAAAATGTGGGATAAAAGCTGAGTTAGAAACAGAATTTTACAGCTACAAAATAAAGCCAGCCAATATACTTAATATCTCTGCTATCCCAATTCATCTCTGACTGATTCTTAATCTTGGGGCTATAGTTTCTTTTCTAGACTTAAAAAAATTGTTTACATTTTATTATTCTACCTTCCACTCTGAGCTGGCACAATTGCCACAACACACATGTAAATAATCCGAAGGGAGAAATGGGTGTATAACAAACGCTACATTTCTGCAGAGCAATTTACAAAGGAGTACTGAAGGAAGAGAGAGGGCCCATTATGACAGATGCAGAATCAAACTAGAAGTCACCATGATGGAAAAGAGTAAAAGGAAAAATTACCAGGATGTCAGGAAGACTTCAGACTCCTCTCCCCACACAAGACACCCTGAGAAGCACCCCATAAAAAGGTTTAATTTGTAATAAGCAAGCTCTCAGAAGTCATCATGATGTTATTAGCAGGAATGGCACAAGCTCTTGGAAAACATTAAGTACTGGAGCTACAGCAGTAAATGTGTAAGAACTGACAGAACTCCCAGACACCAAGATGCCTTTCAGAGACAATGACTGACTATTTGGACACTATGTTGACTCCACATTCCGTATGTAAAATATGCATTTTCCCTTAACACCGATTATGAAGCAGGTCAGACTTTAAAAGACAGGCCTTTGGCTGTCTTTATTTTGCCTGTTTTCTTCATTTTGGACATTACTCCCTTCTCAGAAGCTAACCACAGAGCTTGTTATGCACCCAAGGGAGAGAGGGCTGAAAGCCAGTAGCTGGCACCTTGCCACTTAATTACTTAAGTGATGTCCAAACAAGTTCTCTCTTTTATTTCTACCATAATGTCCCATTTACACACAAGCTGTTTACCTAGAAACTAAACCATGCAGAGAACGACAGGAAAGCAGGCACACAGGCAGCCTGGCATTTTTACCATTCACCTAACCCTCTGACACTGGTGCACAACTAAGGACCTGAACATACATTTCAAAAGTATAAAACCAAATGAATACATTACTTGCAAATACCCTGTTCTTTAAAAATCAGGTCAGCACTTTCTCAGCCCATGATATCAGGAAGCAACATATTCCAGTAGGGGCACCAACTTTCACACTCAAATGTGCCTAGAAATCCACCAACCCAAGAAAGCAAGACAGAGTATTAAAACTTTGCATAAATACATCTTAACTGACTGGCTTTCTTGCATAGGCACAATGGCTGCTTACCACTCCACCCAGGAAGAGCACAGACCATCTGCAGATACTTCCTCAGCCTGACAAAGGGTGTTTGTGCCCAAAAGCTTGCCAAGAAAATTTTTTCCAACTATTTGAGTTGGTCGAAAAGATTGGGTAAATCTGATAAGAACCTTGCTTACATAAACACAGTAACTTTATGTACCATATTTACTTGCATTTAAGTCTACCTTAAACTTAAGATGCCTCCCTAATAATTAGATTATATATATGGAAAATCCATAAATTAGTTATAATTTTCTGAGTATAGAATGTAATTATCAGAGGACTGTCCTGAATTTGTCCACCTCCCACTGTTACAACAGGGAAAATAGTGGCAGGGGAGAGCAGGGATATGTCAGTCAAATTGCCTCCTTGCCCTGTGCCCCAGCTCCACTTCTTCCCACTGTAGCCTTCCTACCCCAACCCCAGCTCCCCAGTCTCTGCCCCTTCCCTCCCATCCCCCCCACTGACCAACACTGCTGGATTCTGTTCCCTCCAAGAACTCAGCATGTGAAAGCTCAGTCCTTGCAGACCACAGTGCTGTTGGCACTCCTGATTGGTTGGGCAGGCAATGCAGCAGTGTCAGCACTACTGATTGGCTGGGTAGGGGGACTGAGTTTCCATGTGCTCCCTACTTGGGCAGGAACCCAGCCAAGAACCAAGCTGCTCCTGATGGGGGTGGGGGCTGCAGAGGGCAAGCAGCTGGATCTGACTCCAGCCCTGACCCCAGACTTTGGGCCAATCAGGGTCACAGCAGCCCCTTCGTACACCAGCGTAAGATAAAGGGCTTTTTCTCTCCCACACTGATTGGGGGGGGGGGGAGAAACCTCATCCTAGACATGAGTAAATACAGTATTATATAATGCTGCAGACTGCAGCCAAGGTAGGAAGCAGATGAGCTTCATAAGCAGCCAACTGTGAGATGCCCCACAGCAGATTTAACTATAAAAAATAAGCATCAGGTACTAGCTCAGAGTAAAGAAATGCACTCAGACAAACCTTTAGTTTTAAACCCGCTACCAACCTCCTTGCTCCAACTACTGAATAACTTTTTCTTTCAGATAAAAGCCTGCCAATATTCTCGAAACAGAACAGCTGTGGCTAGACCGGGGTGGGCAAGACATAGCCTGCCAGTCCATTCTATCCGACCTGCAGGGCCCCTAAAAAAATGTAGAAAATTTAGATTTATCTTCCCTGGCTGCCTATCATGCGGCCCTCAATGGCTTGCCAAACCTCAGTAAGCGGCCCTCCGCCCGAAATAATTGCCTGCCCCTGGGCTTAACCCATGTTTTGCACTGCTTTCTAAACTAATTGCCCTTAAAGATTAGCAAATCTAATCTTTATTGTCATTAGATTCACAAAACTAAGAGTTACCCTAAGAAGTGCACATGCCTCTTCCTGTCTCCTAGCTTTGAAGACTGCATTCATTTTCATAGGAAGATCCACGATTTGGAGGATTACTTTCAAAAAGCAGACAGCAAGAAGCAATGTGGGTCTACGTTACTGGAAGTTACCCCAAGCCCTATTCTAAAGCTTTAATGTACAGGCAGCAAAACACAAAGACATGCCCCTTCACGTAAAAACATCAGGATTGCAAGAAATATCAAAATTATGCAAGATAGAATGAGTCAAGGGAGTGCCTCATTATCACACAGTATCTTTTAAAAAAACTGAATATTGCCAAGCTTACTTGTACACATAGATTTCTCTTGTCACTCACAGATTAACAGAAAAATATTCCCATCGGTAATCACTAAAATTTATTGAAAGGAGACATAAAAAATAAATCTGCAATAGGGATAAGGAAATCTCACACACACGCACGCACGCGGTGGCTGTGCTGCAGGTGGGAGCTCTGGCTGTGCCATCTGTGCATTGCTTCTCTGGCAGCAACCTGGGCTGCTGCTGCAGGAGCTGGGGGCCATGTTGATGGGGCTGTGGGCAGCTAGGATCCCAGCACTGTTGGTTGCTCACTCTTCCCAGGTCCCAGCCGGGGATCAAACACCAAACTCCTGGTGAGCCTGGGCCAGCCTGTGTGATTGGGGCTTAACAGGAGTTTGGCCCCTGCCCCAGTCGCACAGGGACGGGGCCAGCCAGGGGCTCTGGGACCATGGGGAGAGGCAGCAGCCTCCCAGTCAGTCTGGGATGGGAAGCAGTTTCCCACTCTCCTTTAGGGAACAAGCCCCTCCTGGGATGGCCACCGGTAGAGGAGTGACCTGCCTCCTTGACAGTGATGGTCTCTTGCCCCTCTAGACAGCACGGGGCAGTGGCTGGGCCGGGCCAGGCCAGAAACTATGGGAACACAGGGAGAAGCAGCATGCTTGGGGCAGGGTATATGGGGTTTACCCCAGGGCCCAGTCACTGCCCCTGTGCTGCCTGGAGGGGTTGAAGGGTGTGGCCATCAAGGGGCCAGATCACCCTTCCGCTGGTGCCCACCATTCAGGGCTTACCCCTTAAAGGGCCACAGTCTCTCTCCATGTTCCCAGAGCTCCAGACTGCTGCTGCCTTCCTCTTCTGCTCCCTGCCCACCCAGCTCTTTCCTGATGAATGAACAGAATGATTTAAAGCAGGTATTCACTTTTATATGTTTTAACATGCAATTTTATAGCACTTTGAACAATATACTGTCATTATTAAGTTGTCTGCCTCCTATACCCCTAATTTCATGCAATCCTGAAAATTTAAATTTACATACATAGGTACGTATATGTATTATCAATAAAATCAAAAGAACAACTTAAAAATAAACATTCGTTTTAGGCCTCAAAATTATAGAAATAAAAATTGAGTTGTGTCAAGCCTAAGTATCTTATGCCTAAGCCACAGATGTAAATGGCTATAGTCCTACAAACATAACAACAGGCACGTATACATCTAGCTTACTGTTCATGCTGAGTGCAAGGTCACAACAGGTTTCTTTTAATATTCTATCCCAGCAATAAATAGATATCCACATATAAAACAGCTGGATGACAGCATTAGCCTACTAATGTTGTTGTTTTAACAAAAGAAAAAACAAATACAAAACACCATCAAGAAAACCTACCCAACCCTGCTCTTCCAGAGCAATAAGGCAGCTTTCCCCCACAGATCCAGTAAGGAGAACAGAAAATACCAGACTCCTGACACCCATCTGAGGAGTCAATGGGTAATACAAATGGCCTTACCTTCAAGCATTCTCTGTCCTAAATAGAGCAGTAGTGAAATATTTTCCATCCAGGAAAAGCTAAACAATTCAGCCCATTGTAAAGAGTCAGTGCCAAGTCCAGGCAGAGCACAGGTAAGTTTGGAGGAGACACTAAAAGACAAATCTGATTAACTGGTCAGCAAAGGGAGAATAGTGCAAAATTCAGTTCTGAGGTGGGGAAAAAAAAAAAAAAGAGAACATGCACGAATTTGTTATATGCAGAAGCAAGCAAGTGTACCCATGCTTGTATGCATGGGCAAAGGTGTGCATGGCTGCACTGAGAAAAGATGGTTGGGCAAGTTGTTCTATGTGGTAAAAGTGATAAGTAGATTTTTGCCTGGCTTATTTAAAAAAAATCTTGCAAAAAAACTAAGATTATGCAAGACATCCTTATCACAGTCCAATATTAGGATATGCAAATGTGAATATCCATTGCTTTATATACAGTATTTTTCACTGGAAAAATAGTGAGGGGAAACATTGGAAGCAGAGTTTTCTGTAATAGGTTGTGGCAGAAGATGCTTCAATGCATTTAGAATAGTTACCAAGACACAATAATAGCCTTTTAAAGGTATATAGATTTGATTATGAACTAATTCACTCAAATACTGTTTTAATATCGTGAAAAACTCTACATTGCCAAATAGCTTCAAGATTTCCTAGAATGTAAGCGTGCATCTCCATCTCCAAATCTTACTGGCCAACATGAAGCCACAATCACCTACCAACATCATCTAAAACATTTTTTTTCCTCTGGCTGAGGAATACAAGATTGATTAATTGATACCATGCTCTCCGATTATGGCATAATACAGCAAACGGTTTCTTTCAGTCCATTACTTCAGCTCAACCATATGCTCTCCTGTTTGGCACTAGGTAAAGGTAGCCATTAGCTGGCTTTAGTTGTTCCTGCTGCCTCAAAACTTCCTTGCCTCTTGTTAGCATTTCCTGACTACCTTCCATTCTCACAGGGCTTGATTAACTTTGCTAATAGAGAGTTACAGCAGCTTGCACATTTCCAGAGGACTCCATTAGGTTTCATGGCCACTGAAAACTATTTGAATACTACTGTAAATTTCTCTATGCCAATATAACACATGCCAACCTACCGGTGCAAAGACATTTTTATGCGAGTGATCTACAGCTTTAAAAACCAAGTGATCCCCATTATCAGTCAGCATCCTGGATTCACAAACAAACAAACATTTTCAATGTTTTTTTCTTGAGCAGTCTTGAACTCAGCACATTGGGGAATCTTGACTGGTTGGAAAAATGGAAGGCCAATTCTCTTTCATGAGGAACACTCTGTTACAAAAGAGCTAAACACACAAACTGTAGGAGATAAGAACTATTACAGGAAATGCCACATACATACAGCATCTAATCTGCTTAGTTATTTCATTCCTATATCAGACAGTTCCTACTCAAGCAGTTTTAAGAGAAAAATCAAGCAATCTAGAAGCTAAGATTTAGATGGGGAGAAAGGGAGAATGCTCCCTTCCTTTCCTCATCATCTCTCCCCAACTCAGAACAAACAATTCAATAAAAAATAGTGAAGGTTTTATACCATTCCATGTGGTGTTGGAAACCTAAAACAAAACAGCACCACATGTGTGTTCAAAAATGAGGAAGTACAACTGACTTGTAAATTAAATTTCTGTTTTGACTTAACACCTGTTATGAGAAAACTATTGTGTTGACAGTGGCCCCATAAGCTTTGAGGTCCTCAATACTACCAGTGCCTGCCTGATTAAGTCAGTTATTCATCACCTCTTATAGTAAGTAAAAGCAGCCTCAGTAGAGGAAACTATTTGTCAAAAGAAACAGCACCTCACACACCAACTGCTACCTCACAACACAAGAGAATTGGTGGTTCTCAACCTTTTTAAACTCAAGGAACCCCTCAGAAAGTGGCAGGTTTTAGTTCTTATTTTTTGACTACAGTAAGAAAAAAAAAAAAAAGAGACCAATTCCTCTGTCGCAAAGAACTCAGAAAGACCACTGCAGGTCAGAATTTTCTGTTAATACTACAAAATCCCATTTGAAACCTCTGGGTTTACCTCATGAATTGTGTTTGCCACATGGCACCCTGGTTGAGAATCACCACACTAGTGACTTACATTTACAAAGAAGTTTTTGCCAGGCTCTGTGCTCTCACAGTAAACCTTGGAGCTTAACCCAGTTCACGCTGACAGGATAAGATGAACATTTAATTTTATGTCAGGTCATGCAGGTGGCATGTCTAGTCAGTATTTATCTTGGCAAGTTTCTTCTGTGGCTCAGTTTTGTGACCCAAGTGTGTCAGGAAAAACACTGCATCACACTTCACTAGCATAATACAAACATTTGTTGAAATTGGCATTTGAGGGACCAACAAACCAAAAAAAAAACAGGTAGACAAGAACTAACAATTTTTTGGCCACCTAACTTTAATCCTTTTTCCAAATTTACCTATTTATAGGTCTTGTTTGCCAAGGCAACATCATTACATGCAAGAGAAACTTTAAAGCCTTTATTATAAAAAAGTTAAAAAAAGGTGAAAATTGCAAGAGTGACCCCCCCATCAGGAACAAAATATCTGTATCACCAGTAACTGAAACCTCCCTCCCCCAACACACTTCAAGGGGATTACACATTTAGGACTAGCCATCTGTCTGCCCCCTTGCACAATGCCCCTCAATAAGCCCAGCATGATGCAAACTTGTCCACATTTTGCTGCAAGATGAAGTGTCCAAACTCAGCTAAGACCCATGCCTGGTCCAGGAAGTCAAAGAGTTAGAGCCAGTCCCTGCAACTAAAGCGACACAGGTTTTCCACCAAACATCCAGCTAAAGAGCTTTCATAACCACTACCAAGCTATTGCATTCCCTTACGCAATGGCCTCAGCTTCCTACACTTGTGTTACTACCAAAAAGGCCACCTAGGGACTCCATATCCAGGCTCTCAAACCTGGAACATTAGTCTTTCTGTTTATAATCCTGTTTTTACTTAATCATTTCATTTATTGGTTACATTACAATTACTTAAAGCAAAGCCTGAAAGCTTTCTGACAAAGGTTCTTTGACAAGAAACAAGGGTTTCCCATGATGCAAACAAATCTGCTTGTTTCACATCAGAGACAGCACAGTTATACAACCATACATGCTTAAAATGCCTTTTAAAAAACAAACAACAACAACAAAAAAAGCGAACAAGAGAGCCATTAATATTCCAAGGTTTTATATTTTTGTTGGAAATGCTTTGTAGCTTTCATATCTACTGGAAAGAAGCAAGATCACCAAAACTCCACATCCTTATCCCCACATGCGAACTCACAATGACAATATGGTGCCAAGTATTATGCTCCCTCCACTACTGCTTCAGAGTATAACAGCAGCTCTATACCTGTGCAAATACAGGCTTCTAGAGGCCCATTTTGACTCACCATCCTTTTTACCCACTGTAAAGAAGTTGGACATTGGGTAAGTTTTTATGTTACTGGCCTACGCTAGCACCACCACTACTCATAGTGCAGTTGCACTGAGGAGAAGCTGAACAACATCCAGTATTTCTTTTTCAAATCAGTACTCATGAGTCTAAAAGGTACAAGACTAATTTTGCCAATCATGCAACTGCATCCTAGTGGTCCTAGAATAAGCATATCGTTAGCCAGCAAGCAACAAATGTTACTGGTGTACTTAAAAAAAGAAAAGAAAAGGAAAAAAGTGACTTTGACAATAAGAAACTTTTCATTTTAAGAGGTATCATCTATTTGCCATGAGATAGATTCAGTTCCCAAAAGTCAGACTGCGTACAAAGAACTCACCTTAACATTCTCAACTAAGAGCATGCTAAACATTAATTCCTCCCTTTTACAAGATAATAACTGAGTAGCTATACTCAGAAGTCAGCTTGGAAACCTGGATGAGCAGAGACTGTTTGTGGGATGTGGAGCTTTTAACCTTTACAGCATCAGCTGAGATCAAGACCTGTTTAGCAAATCTGCCTACCGAGGGATCAGGCCAAACACAGCAATTTTTTGTCTACATTCGACCAATTGCTAATTATTTAAGCCACTGATTTCTTTAAACAAAGTTTATCTTTGTCACTTAAGCCAGCAGTAATCAATGGAAATGATGCCAACTCCAAATGTTCTTAAACTTCAAAATGGCTAGTTCTGTGGGAGTGTTATCTTATTTGGGGTGGGCTAGAAAGGCAAGTGTACACTGGTGTAAATACAAAGTGTAAACTGGTGTAAAAGGAGATGCCATATTGTATAGCTTTGTACAGGTATAACTAATAGAAACCAGAGGTAGTTTTTTGTCCTGCCCTGACTCCAAACTATTTATAAGTGCACCTTAAACTAAGTACTTGTATATGGTGGGCCTGTACTTTGACTTAATAGAATAGCGCAGAGGCAGAAAAGGATCTTGGAGTCAT
>NW_017728931.1:34921879-34927111 GCF_001723895.1 Crocodylus porosus
ATCTGGAACCAACTTCCAAGAGAAGTGGTAATGGCTACTACCCCAGGGGTCTTTAAGAGGAGGCTAGAGGAACACCTTGCTGGGGTCAGTTGACCCCAGTGCTCTTTCCTGCCATGACAGGGGGTCGGACTCGATGATCTGCTCAGGTTCCTTCCAACCCTACCAACTATGAAACTATCTGGCAGTTTAGACAAGGACAAGTCATCAGCCAACACCAAACTAGTAACATGGTTCTGAACATTACTATACTAGTAAAAAACAGCACCTCAGTGGCTGTTAGCTGGCAGGTCAGCTAAAAGACTTTAATAGGGTCCATTTACAGTAGCAATACGTGTACAGTGCTCATGTAATAATGCACTAGTGATACATTATAATAGATTATGTAAATTTATATTATAATATTATTATAATAAGGGAGAGCTGAAGGACAGGAGGCAATGGTGGGGGTGGTGCCAGGTGTCACAGGGAGGCCTGGACTCATTCCTCTCTAGTATAACAATAATAATATATATTAGGCCTGAGCTGCCTGCCACATGCTGTCAAACAGCCCCCAAGACATGCGAATTTAAGTTTTGTTTTGTTTTTCTTCTTAATAATATATTTTATGTTCCAAGTCAAATCAGACAAATCCATTCCAAATTGCATTCAACGGAGCAAAACTTGATCATTGCAAAACCTGTACTGACTGAGCAGGCAGAACTCAATCGTTCCAAACACCACATACAGCACTGCAAACAGCAAGCACCTTCCATCCCAGACTTCTCACCCTACGGCTTCAGATATTCCCAAATCAATAGGCAGGCATCCTACATGCAGGCCCAAGCCCTACGTGCGGGCCCCGAACCCACGGCCCCTGGGGCGCAGCAAGGGAGGGGGGGCGCCTGGACCCCCGCAGCCACTACCCAGAAGGTCCGTGTGACTTGCCGTGCCTCGCATCCCCTTACCTGGCCCCGCTGTCACCCCATCTCCTCTGGCCGCCGCAGGAGCAGCCGCCACCGTGTGTGGCTGCCCCCAGATACTACAGACAAACTTCCTCCACCCCAAACTCTTTAGTCCAGGGCTTCAGATACTCCCTATGCATGATCTTGGCCCACAAGTATCCAAGTCCAACAGCAACTGGTCCTCCAGCACGCCAGGGAGGGAGAGTGGAAGACAGCCAGCCTCCCTCATGAAGGGGAGTAAAGACCTTTCACAGGCTCGCCACTCTTTGCTCACAAGGAAGGGTGACCCACCAGGTGGTGAGGGAAGCTGGGGTCCTCTTCACAACCCCTGAGCAGGACAGCTCCTGGCTCCAGCCCTGCAGCACTCCAGCCCCTCTTCGCTGCCCTGCCAACTGGCTCCTCTCGGGGTGGACACCACCTTCTTCACCCCTGCGTCTTTGAGCACCTCCAGTGCCCCTTGGGGGTGTCAAACGCTGGTTTGGGGGGTGCCACCCCCTCGGGCTCCTCTCTGCGGGCACCTCGCCCGCCCCGCGCAGCCCACTCCCAGCCCAGCCGAGCGGGGACAGCAGAAGTCCGGGCGCTGCTCGCTCAGGCAGGATTTTTAAAGGGGGGGGGGGGCGGCGCAGAGCCATGTCTGGCGCGACAGGTGCGCCTGGCCGACTGCTCAGGCAAAGGGGGCCAGCCCGTGCCCCCCGCCTCCTACGTCCCGCTGCAGGAGCGAGGGCGGCGGCTGGCCCCGAACCCGCGGCCCCTGGGGCGCGGCGAGGGAGGGGGGCGCCTGGACCCCCGCAGCCACTACCTGGAGGGTCCGCGCGACGTGCCGTGCCTTACGTCCTCTTACCTGGCCCCGCCGTCGCCCCGACTCCTCCGGCCGCCGCAGGAGCAGCCGCCACCGCTCCTGCCCCCGCCCCCCCTCCCTTATTGCCTCCTGCCTGCCCTATAGCGTCATCATCGCACGAGGCCGTGGCAGCCAATGAGAGACCGGGTCTGTCAGGAGGCGCGCGCTGCGCGCCGTGCTCCAGGGGCTGCTGGGTCTTGTAGTCGGGGCCGCCGAGAGCTGCAAGGGGCAGTGCGCATGCGTGTGTCGTGCGCCGTGGGCGTGAGCCGCCAGAGCATTTTCCGGTCCTTCACCTTCCTTAGCTGACGCAGCTGACGTCACGCCGCTCCCTGCGGTCGGTTGTGAGCCACGTGGCGTCCGGCCCCTTCTGATTGGCTATGGGGAGCTCGTGACGTGCGCGCGGGCTTTTTGTGTCCTCTCAGCGCGCCTCAAGGCCGGCTGACCAGGTGTAGGAGGATGCTGGGTTGCGCTCCGCTCCTGATGTGTGGGGAGCCCGCGCTGTGTTGAGGCCACGGCTACGCCCATGAGGGGTGGGTAATCACCCTCACAAAAGTGTCTGTATATACACGTATGCGTATGTGTGTTGGGTTCACAGGAGGTATGTACGCACACACACATACATACATACAGATATATAGATAAACAGGGGTAGAGACATTGGTGGATTAAGATTTATTGGGGCCCTGGGCAAAAAGAAAATTGGAGGGCTGCTCCCCCCACCCACGATTAAACTGCTATCAAAGACAACCTGCAGTGGCTGTTGCCCTCATGGGCCCATGCGTTAATCCACCTCTGGTAAAGATGCATCTTTATTGGTTAACTACATTATTTATAGGTATATATATGTCAGCGCCAATCTCAGGGTTGAGGATCGCTGCCATGGGTCAAGTTGTAGATGAGTCCACAAAACTGGGGGGGGGGAGTGGAGCACTGGAATAGGCTACCCAGAGAAGTCTTGGAATCTCCACCCTTGGAGGTTTTTAAGACCAGAGTAGACAAAGCTTTGGCTGGGATAATCTAGTTTTGATGGCTCTGTTTTGAGCAGATTTGGACTAGATGTGACGAGGTTTCTTCCAACCCTAATTTTCTATGAGTCTATATATGTATATCGACTAGACAGGGTGGATATACCCTTTTATATCATAATATAAAGAGAGATGGGCAGAGAGAAACAGTAGACTGGGTAGAGATGGACTAACCAGGGTAGAGGTGAATCTTTATAGTCTAACTAAATAATATATATTTATTAACTTATTTAGTAAGACTGACTTCAGACTAAGTTGGCTAACTACTCTCTGCTCATGGGTTAGACTGGGGGGCAGGCCTCTATTTAAGCATACCAGAAAGGAACCTGGAAACATTAGGAACAAGAGAATGCAGTAACCCACTTTGAAAAACAAATTGTGTAAAAAAAACCCCTGAGCCTTAAAGAAGCAGGGTGGTGCACATGGCGGCAGCATGTGCTGCCAAAACAGGCACCTGGCCAGCTGGAGCCACACTATAGCTGCTGGCCAGGCTTTGTGCAGCTGGATTGCCATGGCTGGAGCCCCCAGAGGCCCTCAGGACCCCAGGTCCAGCCCAGGAGCTGGCCCCAGCCTCCCCTACGCCACCCAGGAAAATGTGCTGCACACCAGAGAGCATCTGCATGGGCAGTTCCTGGGGACAAGCAGCAGTAGCATATATTATGCTCCCACTGTTTGTCTCTGGGGAAATGTGCGTTCCCACCTGTGAGATTGCGCCCTCTGAGCGCAACATCACTGCAAGCATGAGTTCAGACCTGAACACCCTCAAATCAGACAGTTGGTTTGACTGTTTTAATCTGGAGGCCATCCAAATTAAAATAGTCAAGCTAGTCAGGTGGTTTGGAAAGTTGGACTTTTGAAGAAACATTAGAAATTGGTCTAATAGACATAAAATTGGTCTATATGGATTTAGGAACATAGAGACACTTCAAGTCTTCAACGACTCTTCAAATAACTGAATTATGAGAGAGAAATTATTTTGGGAAGTACTATGCTGAATACCAGGGAAGCCTTTCTGACAGCGAGGTAGTGCCCTGGAGAAAATGAGGTTAACTTCAAAGCCTGAGACTTTTAAAATTAAAGTCATCCCAAACTACAAAACATCCTGTCAGCAACAATCCTGTACTGGTATATGTATGAGCTGCATGATCTGGTAGAGATTGCCAATCTGCTGCAGCAACATTAAATAATATCAAGCCCAGTATGCCTGCAATTTCTGTTTCCAATATGCAAAATTTTCATTTATCCTTACATGGCTGTGCCACAGCTTACCTCCTGCAAAACCTGTCTAAGTCATGCTTACATGCTTAAGGAGGAAAAACAGGCTTGGCAGAATTACTGTTTCCTTCCTGCAAATAAATGGGAAGGGCAGGGAAATAGGTGGCCCAAATATGTTGGCCAGCAATTCTGTACCAGTTTAAGAGGAAGAGGAAATAACCTGCAAAAAAAACCCACTTCAGTAATTTACACACATACCTCTAAAACCTGTGTGTATTGTACTATTACATACTGACTTATGTGTATTTGTGAAGCTATGAATTGCTCAGATGTGTGTCACCTAACAGCTTAACAGAGATCCTCCTGCTGTTCAGCTGGAATGAACACAGTAACAGTGCTGACTAATTATCATAAGAAACTAAGAACAGAGAACTTTTGGCTCCTGTTACTGTATATCCAAGGGGGGCACCCCGTAGGTGTTATATCACCATGCCCCACTTTTCTCCCACCCCGAGGGAGTGCTCAGGAGATTAATGTTCCAATTAGATGCAAAGACTCCCCTTCTAAGCATTCTCATGGATGGGCTGTAGTTCAGACTGATGTTCACAGGTGACCAAGCCTGTTTATTTTTAAACGTTATGGAAAAAAACTTGCCCCCTGAATGCTTCTTTCTTTGAAGAATCCAGACTCTAGAGCTGGTGATAAAGTCTGAACAGGCAGAAAGTATTATCTGGTTCAGAACCAAACAAATTGGCCTGTTTCAAATAGCTCCTCCCTGCGTTCCAACTAGGATTCTGAACTCACCCCAGACATCTGATGCTTAAAATAAATAGAGTATTTTCTTTTCTTTTTTAAAACAGAGGGAAACTGAAGAAACGACAACTGTTGTTATGTCAAGAGGCTGCCTGATCCTCAGCACATCTTGCTGCAGAGGCTTTACAAATCTTAGCACCATAGGTTTCATAGACATTAGGGCTGGAAGGGACCTCGGAAGATCATTGAGTCTAGCCCCTCGCCCCAAAGGGCAGGAAGTCAACTGGGGTCATAGGATCCCAGCAAGATAAGCATCCAATATGCTCTTGAAGGTGTTCAATGTAGGTGCTTGAGCCACCTCTGATGGCAGGCTGTTCCAGACCTTGGGGGCTCAGACAGTAAAGAAATTCTTCCTTATGTCCAGCCTGAAACGATCTTGCAGGAGTTTATAACTGTTCAA
>NW_017728931.1:34927211-34948647 GCF_001723895.1 Crocodylus porosus
TCTGGTTCAGAAGGAGTCCAGTGTTGCCCTTGCTTTTCCTCTGGCTCACCACATATCTGAAAAAGGACTTTTTATTGTCCTTGATGCTAAAAGCTAGTTGGAGTTCAGTTGCAGCCTTTTCTTTTTCCTGGCTTGCTCCCTGCAGGACTGGACCGTGCAGAATATTCCTCCTTGGAAGTAAATCCCATCCTCCATCCTTTGTAGGCCTTTTTAGCCTCAGGAGGCCTACTAGATCCCTGGAGAGCTAGGGGGGGCTGCTATATTTCCCACAGTTTCATGGCTCTGTATTTCCCACAATTCCATTTGGCTGAGAGAAAAAGTCTTTTCTCCCTCCCCACCTCAACTTAAGACATTGGTCCATTTTTCGACAGACTTATCATCCTGGTTTTTCTCATATACGTTTAATCTCCAAAACCTTTTCTTTATTTTGGCATTTGTGACCATTGAGCCATGAGTTTCTCCTTAAGACACAACCCTGGAAATAGGGTAATATAACCCTGCAGACGTTCCTCCCTGCACTTACAAAACCAGTGCATCTCTTTACCAGCTTGTAGCTTCATTTTCCCCTTTCCACTTGGAAGGACTCTCCCTTGTACCCAAGAAATGAAAGAAGCTGCCACATTCCAGAAGAAAAAAAAGAACTGCTCCTGCTTCAACTGTTATTCTCCTTCCACTTCACAAGATCCCAGTGTGTGTTTTTATACCCTCCACTGCTCTCCTAATGGGAGCAGTAGATATCCACTGCCATCTGAAGAGGAATAAAGAGACTGGCGACGGAGAGATTGAACAGGAGAGGTGATCTCTATACTTTGTTATATTGATGTTTAAAAATATTCTTGTTCTTGGGTTTAGGATTGTTGAGATCTGGTTGTTTTTCCTGGTACGTGTTTTGATGTCAGTATGGATTTTTTTTCATCTTTGACACACTCCACCTTAATGGGCAGGAGATTGTAGTCCAATGAACAGGGCACATGACTGGGAGTTTGGAGTTCTATTTTCAGCACTGTTGCTGGTTCACTGTGACCTTGAGCAAGAATATTCAAATCTCTGGTTTCAGGAAATCAAGGCTTACCAAACCTGATGTTACCCAGCTGAGCCATTACCTCCAGCTCTGCCTGGGATATGTCACATCTGCTTACGTGTATTTCTGGGTATATGGCATATTTCTTTACAGCTTGCCATGTGATGGAACTCTATGTCACACAGGCTCTTCCATAAAAAAATGTAACCTGAAATTACATGAATGAGAAAGCATGTGTGGTTATACAAAGCTGTGCCTGTGATAGCCACTTTAGAATAACAGATAGCCTGTGCTGCCTTCCAGTAGGTAGAAGTCATCTCCTGCAGTCTCTATGCTATCTACATTTCTGCAACCACAGATTGTTACAAATTGCTCCCACGAGGTTGCCTGAGCTTATGAATGTTCACCCCAGCTGGGGTCTGGTGAGGCAGAGAGAGACCATCTGGATATGCCTACTGCTATTCTCATTCAATATTAGGATAACCCTGAACAAATTCCATTTCATTCTGGTTTTGTTGGAACTGCAGGAAGTGGGATGAGATCTAAAAGACAATGCGAAGTTGTGATAGATGTTTGGGCTCAATGTAGCTGTTTCACTTATGGTAAAAGGCTGAAGCCTCATTACCAGATTTATATATGCAGAAAACTGCAGGATTTCAGTGGGGCAGATATGAATTGGAAAAACTGAACAATGCAGACTGGCTCAGTGCCCTCTGCCATCAAAGGGTTAGTTCATTTTAACTTTATCACAAACCCAGTTGTCACATCAGCCTGCCATAAGTAAACACAAATGCATGTTTTCATTACCATTGGTTCTATTCCTCCCCTTTGTGATTAGCTATTTCTAAGTCTGTCTTGAATCAGATTGTAATAAACAGGGATTTCCTAAGGCCTCATTCATGAATTATATACCCTAAAGACTACTAAAGTGTTAAAATGTGATAAATGATTTAAATCCTATTCTCTTAATTCCAGGAGCTGATGTTGTGCCTGTTGACTGTAGCAACTAGACATGTATATAATGACTTTAATCTCAATATGTTTTACAGACTTACATTACATAGCAAGGATCACTCAATTCAGTTCAGACACCTCAGGGTAGGAATGTGGCAGCTTGTTAAAAACACACTACCTAAGAGCTCAGGCTAGGTTCTTCATTTGAAACTGCAAGCACCAGTTAAGTAAATAAAGGTTTGGCTCAGAAACCAGACTCATTTTACTATTGCTTAACCTTACAGAGTACCATGAGATGCATAACAATGATATATGAACAACTCTGTAGTTTCACATTTTATTCAGAAAACAGCACTTCAACACCATGCTGGTGCACATTTTTGTTTAACAGAGACTGAGAAAACAGAGCACTTCCTGCTGAATCTGCAACACCACCTTATTATTGATTCCTGTCCCTTTGTGCAGCTTTGACAGAGCTGTGATTCTTACAGCACAATGGTGTATGCCTGCGTGTCTACAAGAAGTAATAAGTCCTAGTTCTTAGATGGCACTTTCACCTATATATCTCAAAGGACATAACAAGAGAAAGTAAAAATCGTAACCCTCTTTTTATTTGAGGAGACTAAAACACAGAGGGTAAAGTGACTTGTCCAAGGTCACGCAGGTCATCAGAGGAGCGAGGAATCTCTCTCAACTCCCCATTCTGTGCCTCTGGACCATACTTCCTATCTATTAATGCATAATGTAAAATTCACTACTTTGTCCCTGTCATTTGAAAAGAGCAGTTCATCTGCCACTCAATTTCCATTCGCTTTGCATACTTACAACCACTCAGAATGTGTTCTCATTGACATTCTGACTGTTAACTTAAAGTTCTTTTATGTACAAGCTTCACTAAAATTATCCTTTAACTAGAAATGAGATGAACCAGATTGCCGGACCCAGATTGCCTGTATTTTGGGAAAGCTGAAAGCTAATTAATTTGGGGGGAAAAACAAAACAAAACAATGTCAGTTCTCCAGAAAGCTGAGAAACTGCCCAAAGATTTTTATTAGGCACCCTTGTGAACTTTAGGGTTTTTAAAAAAATAAAATTCTCGATGATCAGAGCCTCTCCAAATTTGCATTCCAGGGAATAATTCAAAGTTTGAAGGCCTCTTAAACTCATGGAAATCCCTCCAAGTACTTTCCCCTTCTCAAAAGGCTTCCCCTGCTATTAACTGTTTTAAGAAGACCAGTCCTCTGCTTTTTACCTGCTGACATCTTTATGGAAAGGTAACATGCCTGTTACTACTCCAGCTTCTTCATGGGTATCACCCATGCTGTAACTGGAGGAAGGTGGGGCATCTCTCTTGTATGGATTCTCCCAGAGTCCATGCCATCACTTCTCACAATTTTTTACCTCCACAAAATTAATTATGGGGACATAGAACTACAATCTGAACTGAGACTCCCATAAATGTGTGGTCTTTTGAAATGAACCAAAAATTAAAACATTCTCCATGTCTGGATATATTAATAATGCCTGTGGGTGCCATATAAAAATGTCTGACCCCTTCAAACACTGAGGTGGTAAGGATGGGGGAGAACATGGGGTGAGCATGCAGGATGGAAAAGGGTTTTTTTGGGAGGGGCAGTTGGGTTTTTTTGGGGGGCGGTGGGGATTTAGGTATATCCAAGGTAGAATGATTTTTATAGCTGAGCAAGAAATGTATAGTATCCCAAGTAAAGAGTTCACATCTGAACATCTGAAGTGATCTTGGGCTCAGTCCAGTTCCCACTGAAGTTTAATGGGAGTTGGACTGGGCCACCATACTCACATTTTTTCCATGCATAGAAAAGTATTTTCATTCCTTTGAATTACTATACCTTTGACTTGTATTTTACATAATAAAATAAATCTAGGCCATTGTTTATATTACAACAAATTGCACTCTGCAATGCCAGCAAATACATTGACAGTTGGATAAAAAAACAAGATAAACACTAGAAACATCAGTAAATTTAAAAAAAAATTATTATCAAGCATCATTGTTCTCCCTCTTGTATTTCTGGACCCTTCAAATAATTTAAAAATGAAATATGAATTTTCAGTTTTCTCTGATGGGTTTTGTAAAGTTGCCATGTTTCATCAGCAACAGGAGTTGTAAAATCTGAAATGTAATTTTATGGTTGATGGCATTTTTCTACTTATTGGCAATTTTTGGACACAAAAACTATCAGTAAACAATTCAGAATGTCAATAGAAAAGGGGAAGCATAATAATAAATGTTTATATTTTGGCACTGGCTTCTCTGATTGCTCTATGCTTATAAATGAACTCTACAGATGGTGTGAGGCCCAGGAAGTGTCCTGTACTAGAAACTACATTTGTTCTACATATCTATATAAATTTAAGCCTAGTAAAATTCCAAGAAATTAACAGATTTTGCTAATGGACCTCTGTCCTGAATTTTATTTTTCTCCTTTATCACCAAATGACAGCACAGGATAAGACCTCACTCATGGAACATCCTTCCCACAGACTGGAGACATCTTGGTCTTTGGTATAACTATACTGACTGCAATGTGTTTACCCCAGGGAAGAGTTTGGCCCCTGAACTATAAAAGGAACAGCAGCAAAACAGAGTAAAACACAACATCCAAACCCACACACGCACAAAAGGGACAGAAACCTCAATGAAGGGCATTTAATGCTAGAGGGAAACTGTACAGCTACCACAGAAATGGCAGACAGATGAAAAGACCTGGGCAAAGTAACCATCTGTGTCCACTTCAAAGGGAAAATATACCAATAGTGTGAGGACTGAGGTGCATTTTTGTTTGGTCCCCACTGTGTGTGTCTATGTGTGCATGTGCGTATATGCATGGGTATGTATGCATGTGCGCATCTCTCTCACCCCATTCACTGATAGACACATGAAGCATATTTCTTTCCCAAACAGTCCATTTAATAGGTTTTCCTCTACAAAGACAAACTGGCTTTGGTAGCGGGGAAAAAACCCTCCTTCTTGGCATATGAGCCCAGGCAGGTCTTTAGCAGATTTCCCTTTTGCCCTAGAGGTACAGAAGAACAAGACACTGGATTCCCTTAGACTGGGCAAGGCAGTAGTTCCCAGAGAAGATCATACCTTCCTTTGTCACCTAGAGTAGGTGGCCTTTCACCACCTTGCTCTATTCCATACACTGTCAATGGAACTCTGTATTTTAATCCATAGTCTTGAACATGAGACCTGAGTGACTTTTCCCTCCAGTTTGACAAAGCCCTAGCGCTGTCTTTATAGAGACCAAAAAATGGCTCCAAGTCCCTGCATGTTGTTCATTCAATGGAGTAATAGCTGAAACCAGAATATCTAAAAACTCCCCTATGTCTGGCTGTAACTCCAGATGTCCAAAGCCACATACACAGTTGACATTTACATGATGAGACAGCAAAGAACCCTCCCTTCACCTCTTCTCTGGCAACGAATCCCTTGATTGTGGTGGGGGGAGGGTTGGGAGTTCCTTTGTTAGCAACTCCTTGGCCCCTTCACCCCAGTTGGAATATCCTAGGGAAGATGTGCGTAAGGGCAAATTCTCGTTTTTCTCTCCAGCTGAATCAAAGAAGCGAAGAAACAACCAGTCTGATTGGGAAATTTCAGAACCAAAATGTCTCTTAAATAAGCTTCTTTAATTATCATCATCGATTTATTTATACAAATATAAAATATATTTATAGATTTATATAATATAGATTTGTTGCTTTGGTGGGTCTTTCATTTACAGACGTACTGGTCAACGATCTTTGGGCACTGTTTACACTTGACATAGCAGCACCAGTGGAACTTGCAGTTGCAGCGCTCTACCTGGACACTCTTGAACTGGTCGTAGCCCCGGCCACAGCACATCAGCTCACAACCATCCATGCCTTCTGAGGTCTTGTTGCACAGCCGGCCCTGAGTGCCCAGTGAGCCAGTGGTCTCATTGCGCAGGCAGTAATCGGGGCTGGGGTCAACATAGACCAGGTCCTCTTGAGTAGGCATGTTGAAGCGGTTGTTTACCAGCTCTAGCTTGCCCTTGCGACTGATCCTCATGGCAGCTGCACTGTCATACTTCTCTTTCAACAGGTCACCCACCTTGCGGAAGTCAGCCAGTTGCAACCAGCAGGTCTTAAGGCTGCAGGAACCCGACACACCGTGGCACTTGCAGGCCACATCTGCTAGCTTGTATACCGCCTGCAGGAAAAATTGCAATCAGACAATAGATGTGTTAATTTTTATAGCACAGGTCACTGGCACAGTTGTATAGAGTTCCTCTCTCTCTCTCTTACCTGCCCTAATTCTCCCCCAATTCCTGATCTCTCTTTCTCCCCAAGACAAAATCCTTCCTTACCCTATTGAAATTACCCACCTTAGTATAGTTGGGGTTTTTTGGCATTTCTAGTTGTGTTCACAGCCCTCACAAACAATCTCCTGCTCCTACTACATTTCCATTGGTAGTTCATGACAGATGCCTGGGTAAAGAACAGGAGCATCAAGGAGGAAGAGATCTCCATGTGCTATCTCCTGGTGAAAATGCTCCTCAACCTCTTGGACCAGCATATTACATCCCTCTCTCCTCTCAAAGCCCATAGAAGCAATTGGTGAAGAGAAGAATTTCCTAAGATAATGGTGCTACAGTTCTAGCATTGTATCTACATCCTCTGGAACCTGTGAACCCAAGCCCCCTCCCTCTATTCCAGTTCCATGGTTTTGTTCATTCTAAATACAGTTCCTTTAGGCACAGTAGGAATGGGAGAAATAGGACAAAGAATTAATATATTCATACCAAATAGCCACATCCAGATGAGCACAGACATTTGGTTCCCCAGGGACAAGTATCTGCAGCGCACCTTGCACTGCAGATACTTGTCCCCGGGGAACACCTGTGCCACACATGCTTTGACACATGGCAAGCTACCCAAGGCACTCCTAGGGGAGGCTGAGGCCTGCACTGTGCTGGTGCCAGCAGCTTTACCTGGGGTCATCCCAGGGCTGTGCACGTACAGATAGCGCACCCTTGCAGCTCAGAGAACACCTGACTGCTGTATGTGGGGCTGCAGACGTGTTTGTGGCACCACATACCACATGGCCATGCTCATCTGAATGCACCCGGTGTATACAAACAGAGCATCCACGCTTCCAGGGCAGTTCACATCTCTTCTATGAGCCATCAGTCTGTGCAGCGATAGTAAGACTAACACAGATCTAAAGCCCTATCTGCAAGCTTTGCACCACCTAGTGTCCAGTTATTTCACTTATTAAAATAAGTCCAAGCTTCCTCAGACTATCTAACAACATAAGATGGCATACATTTTAAAAAGCAACCAGTGCCTCATATTCTAACCTGAGATCATTTGGGCCTAATTTTGAGAAGTCAGTGGGAGCTACAGGCACCCAGATGGCTCATGAGTTTTCAAGTGGTACAGCCAAAAATAAATAATCACTTGAAAATGTAGGGCTGTCACTCTCGGTAGGATGTTTGCACATAGCATGAGGGAAAAGAGTCATGATTCTTTTTGCCTTTACATAGCAGGGGTGAGGGGGAAACGGGAGGGGGAGAAAGATTAAAAGAAAAGTTAAAAACCCGTGAAAATGAACTGAAATACAGGTGATGTCAGGCAGGAGCTGGTTCCACTGTAGCCCTCCCCAGTCCAACCCCTCCCATGCTTCCACCTGTGTGCCCCTGTTTCTGGGAGAAGCAAAGGGCAGGACAAGCCAGACCAGGAAGGGCTGCACAGCTGGAGGCAGTTCCTGCCTGCTTTAGGCTAATTACAGCCCTAGTGCAGAAAGAGCATGTGCATACGGGGCACTTTTCTCTGCAGGCAACATAACCCAGCTGAGAAGCAGCACCAATGGTGGCTCTTAAAACATGGTGGAGGTGGTGCCCTGTCCCAGAAAAGGTTGCAAAAGACTGGATTAGAGAATTTGCTCAGAAAGCAAACGACTGAGGCTGAGAGGGTTCAAACCCACATCTTCCTTTTCCTGAGGAAGTACCATAACCATTGACAGGGCTATGAGATAGACTGAAGGTGTTCTCCACCCCTCTTGTTGAAGCTGGGCACCTGTGCAGAAAAGAATGCAAGACTCCTGGGCCCAGATGGAGAGAGCACAAGAAGAGTTTACAACCCTCTTGCCCAGTAAGGAGGACACTCCTCTGGGATGTGGGAGTCCTGGAATCTCCCAATACTTATTATAGATTTACTCCAAAGATTCCCATGCAAAATGCATAAGTAGCCACTAGAGCAGGGACCTGACCCCAGGACTTGCCCTCATTATGTGTACAGATTTGTGTTCTTCAGGGGCCTCAGATATGAGGGACCCTCATTCACTAACCACAAAGGTGGAGATAGACACCAACGCTGTCAACTTAGCCACGAGGCTGGTGTCTCCCAAAATATGCAGCAGTAAAACTATGGCTCTTAAAGTTTCTTTGTGACAACACAGGTTCCAATGGACTGTCAGACACCACAGGGGTTAGGCAGTGTTTCCACGGATTTTTGTTTAGATTTGTGTGTCTAACTTCTGCTTAAAGTTTAGGTACCTAAATGCTATTCTTCTTTGGACCTGGTCCTAAGTTGAAACCAAATTCTGAATTAGCTTAGACAGACCACGTTACTCTTGCTAAGACTGTTAGGTATACAAGAGGCAACAAAGGCATACTACTATGGACCGCTACTGGAAAGTCCGCTTTAGTCTAAACAGTAAATTCTATAGGGCCTAGTCCAATACCCTAAGAAATGAATAGGCTGAGCCCTTATTGCTGAGAGACTTTTTTCTGTTCTTGTCTGTGATTTATTGGTGACTGTCCTTCATAGTACAATGTAACAGCTGTTGATCTGAAGCCTCTGGATTCGCCTTGGACTGGATTATAACTGTGGAACCAACCACGCTGCTACCTTAGGATCCCTGCTCTATTCTACAAGATGGAGCTACACTTGAATTTCCAGACCACCAAACACTTAATATATTCTGACTGATTCGCCAGCTTGTTATAAAGCTTATGCTAGGACTCCTTGGTTATTGCTGTGTCAAAACCAGAGCTATTTGCTTGCCCTTAAGTATGTTTTTATAAAGTATTATGGTTCTCCCTAATCCTGGGCTTTGTTCCTTTCCAAAAAACACTGCAACTTGATTCCCTCAGTTAATGTCATGGGACCTTCTGAGTTTTCTCTGACTTAGATCTAAGTGGCTGATGCTCAAAACATCTGTGGGTCATGTGGAATGCGTATACTACCAGTTCATCACTAACTCTTAAGGACAGTTAAGCATGGTGCCGCTCAGCTTACATATATAGCATTACTCCCCCCCCCGCATTAGTCCTTGTAAGCCTCTCCCTGAGCTGATGGGATGGGGAGAGTTGAGGTAAAATTGGTGGGCTCTTTACCGGCTGATCCAGGATCAATGTGAAGAATAACCTGACATTAAAGTAAGCTCTAACAGCTGAGTCTGATCAATTACCCTGCTCAGAATCAGACTGAAAATACCTCTAATGGAAATAATTAAAGTCCCTTACCCAAGCCAGGGGAAGAGAATTAATGGAGCATTCCGGTGTGGTTAATTAGTCAGGTCCTTTCTCCATCTCAACTGGCAGTGGATGGAGTGACTGATGATTGAGACTTACTATATGCTGAGTGGGTAAACAGTGCAGGGGGACAGACTGCTGAAGCCAGAGAGACAGATAAGGAATGAAGGGAAATAAAAGAGGGTAATGGAGACCAAGTGGCAAAAAAGACAGATGGAAGGAAAGGACATGTTGAGATAACAGTCAAAGATAAACAAACAAGGGCAATAAAGCTAGGAGTCAGCACTCAAAAGCTCGGGAGTGGAGTGGAGAGGTGATGGGGTCAGGAGTGCCCAAAACAGAAAAGAACAGTGTTCCCTTCACTTCCCCCAGCTCCTCCTGGGAACCAGAGAAGGGCAAAATTCCCCTCCCACCATCAGAGCCCAGGATCTGGAAGAACTCTCTTTCACACAAATCCGATCTAGGAACAAAGGTCATGGGGGCATAGGAAAACTCTGCCCAGAAATTAGAAGGGCAAAATCCCTCTTCCTCAATGTAAGCTCTTGCCTAGTAACCAGAAGGCAGAGTCTCACCAACAGCAAAAAAATCAGAATGAGGTAGAAATCAATAGTCACTTGTTAATGACCATTATCTGCTCCAGGAATGAGCACTGCACATGGCCATGCTAGCCATGCTGTGGTTTTTATATACAGTCTCTGGGAACCTCTAATGCTTTTTCCTATTCCTCTCTTCCTCATTCCAAGTATATGGAGTGACACAGTCTCTTGTTAGTTCCAGCTTTCAAACAAACTCTTTTAAGTAAAAAATTCGCAATAGGTACAGTATAAAAAGCTACTACTTAGTACAGTAGCCAAAGGATAAGCAGGCAGATTGACTGATTGCTTCACGAACAGTCCATGGAGGTAAGATGCACAGCACGCCAGGTCCAGAAACACGCAATTTTTTTCTCCTTCTTGTCTATTCATGTTCCAACTTCATAGTTTCCAAACTTGAGAGGAACAGCTTGAGTCACTGTCTAGGGGACAGGCCCTGCTTTTAACTGTGTAGTAGGGTTATGTTTTTGTTTTGTATTTTCATCTGGTCATCTCAGATAACTAAATCTCTCCAAGCACCTCTATTCAAAAGGATCACGGTAGGTATTTGTTCCAAGGAAGAGATTTATGGAAACTGGTGTGTTCCCCTTCACTACTGGAATTCAGTCCCATAAGAAACATCTACTGACCCAAATTTGGTCACTGTCACACTGGGATGTAAAATCCTCCTCTAAGACCAGAAGGGACCCACAGATTTTTCACCCAATGATTCTTGCCCCTGTTCAATTAACATGTGGTTGATCTATGGCTTATCTTTTAGAATAACATTCAAGGACTCCAAGTGAAGGAGGATATAGCACATTGTTTGGTAAAGCCTATATTCAGACTATTTACTAGCTGCAAACACTGAAATCTCATCCTTAAAGCCCTGTCTACAAATTCAGCTAAGCGAAGAAACCAGGTGAAACACGAGTTCAGGATGCTATGTTGTAACATACATGATTCTGTCTTGAGGTGAAGATCCAATTGTTTTTAACTACATTCCTAGAACACGCTATAGCTCTGCCTTAATCAAAAATGTAGCATTATTTAAGTTCGCAACACAGATACTCATCCAGATGACGAGACAAAATAGTCTTTCCCTCTCAGGGAAGCAGGCTTGACAACTAAGAAGTACATAAAGCATTTTCTCCTTATTTTCAAGAAGATTTTCATTTATAGCAGTTGGACCAACCCACAGTGACCCTAGATATTAATTTAAGATGCACCTTGGGAGTTCTACTGAGAATAATGACATTTTACAGTGCCTGTTTAATGAAGAAACCTAAATCCCTCTAAAGAGCAACCACAGTTATAATCCAAGTCCCCTACCTCTCCCAAGTTGAAAAGAAATGTGAATTCCAGGGCTGTGAATCTGATGCTTTTTACCAACTAACTCTAGGTTTACCCCAAAACTGGCCTTCTAAAAGGAGTGAACAGGAATGCTGAAACTCATTTCAGTTTACATGCCTGCCACAGAAATATGCCATTTACAATCAAGGATAAGAATATCTCTAACAGCCCCTCTTGATTCAGTTGCAAAGGCAAGCAGGAATTACATATAAAAAAGCAACATAAAAATGGAAAATGGAGAAAATACATAATAATTAATATATATGGGACACTATGAAAGAGAGAAAGTTGATTAAGGAAGCTAAGCACACCAATGACAAGCCTATGGCTGGCAAGCCTAAGACAAGAAGAAGGAAAATTTTAAGTACATTACAAACAAAATCAATATTAGCTATCATATAGAGCTACTACTTGATAGCAATGGTAAACAAGTTACTATTACTATTAAAATTCTGATCCTTCTGCTCTACAGTTGGAAAAAAGGAAGATAATATACTCAGTTAATTAGGAGAATTATGTTATTTCCATTCCATTAGAAAGTGAAGAGAATTCTAAGTTTCTACTAGGAATATCACACCTGGATAATTGTCACTAAGGAGTCTTTAAAGAATTGGCTAAGGAGATCTGGAAAAACTGATGCTCCATTTTAAATTTATTTTATAATATTTTCCAGAGAGCATTCAAGAAAATTAAAAGAGCAATAATGTACTAATATACCAAAAAGGAAGAGCAGGATGGTCTAGATACTGCTATGACGTCTATATGATTTCCCTCCTGGTCCCAGGTCCACCACTAGCAAAATAAGCCTCCCCCTTTCCTCTCAGGTAAGCCAGAGCCTGGCAAATGCAGCTGAGAGAGGAACTGAGTTCATCTCTTCCCTCAGCACTGCTCTTAATCTCTCCTGAGATACAGAATTTGATCATAATCAGGGGCATACCAGCAGGACTGCTTCAAGTGCCCTACTCTGCTTAAATAGACCACTCAAGTAAAGAAGAATGGGCCAGGCTTACTTTGTCAATGGTAGACCACAGGGTCAGGAGGGAAGGCTGTGTAGATGTGCCCTATAAATTCATCAGTACTAGATAAAAGAAAGAAAACTAACAAAAAATTCACTTAGTAAAGACTTAAAGGCAGGCATATAATTAATACCAGTCAATACAGTTTTACAGAAAACAGGCCTCTCATCAAAGAAAACTGAGTTTAGTCTTTTATGAAATTATAAGTCTGGTTGATAAAATAACTGTATAGATGGAACAGATTCAGACTTTTACATCCTGTTTGACATGATTGACGGACTGACACTGCAATTTTACTAGAGGACATATTAAATGGACTAAGAAATGAACTGATAGACGTGAAAAAGCAGTTGTCAATGGGAAAGCATCACTGAATGAAGTGTTCCTAGTTGGGTCACAAAGAGATTAACTTTTTCATCAATGATCTGGAAGTTGGTATAAAAATCATTGCTGATGAAACTGTTGACAACACAGGGATTGGAAAAATGATAAATAACAGTGAACACAGGGCAGACAAATGGAACAAGCTGAGCCCATTCAAACAAATGCACTTCAGTACAACCTAATGTCAAGTTACACATCTGGGAACAAGACATGCAAGACACACCTACAGAAGGGTAGACTTAATCTTGGGAAGTGGTAACCCTGAAAAGGCCTGAAAGATAATAGTGGACAAGCAGCTCCTTGCAAGCTCCCAATGTAGTGCCAGGAAAAAGAGAATAATAGGACAACTGGGCATATAAAGAGGTGTTAGTAAATGGGAATAAAGGGATAATTTCACTTTTGTATACAACAATAGTGAGGTTACTACTAGAATGCTATATACAGTTCTGCTATCTACTACTTCTAAATATGTAGAAAAGAATGGAGTGGGAACAGAAAGAGGCACATAAATGGTTGAAGGACTGGAAAAATATATTATAATGACAAACATGAAGAGTTCAAGCCTTTAGTTTGTCAAAAGAAAATGTGAGAGGTAATTTGAGTCCAGTATATAAGTACCATCATGAAGAGATAATACCAGATACTAAAGGACTCTGGAACAAACTATCAAGGAAACCAGTGGATTCTCTGTGTCTTAATGTTTTCAGATCAAAACTGGACTACTTCATGTAAGATGAACTTCAACTAAACTCAAGTTACCAGGCTCAATATAGGGGTAACAGGCTGCAGTATAATGACCAGATATACAAGTCAGATCTAATAATCATCTATGCCCTAAAGCTGACTGATTCACTGAATGACAAAAGTTAAACAAATTCAGCGTGTCGAATGAATGATCTGTCCCCTACCATCACATTCCTATTTTAGCAACCCTTGTGAGGTTTTTGTGTTGGGAAGGAAAATAACTGAAGCTGAAATCCCACAGTATGCCACAGCAGCACAAAGATTATTTTGAGGATTTAGCCTTGAGTGCCTGTGTCAGCCAGTTTAGCAGATGAACAGCTTTAGACACAGCCTGAAGCACCTCATTGACCCAAACTCACCTGCCAGTCAAACAATACCTTCCCCTTGCCAAACTGCACCTTGCCTGTGCGATTCTCAGAGGAATGGTGAAGCCATGACTGTGCACCCCAGGGAATTAGGTGCAGAAAAATTCAGTTTTGTGCAGAAAAATTCAAAGTTATTCGAAATGAATTACTTTTTTTAAACAAATTAAACTAAACATAACACCATTTGAACCTTCGTTAGAAATATATGCAGGTATACTTTGTATGGCTGAAGTGTGGGTATGGGGTGTGTATGTGGAGGGATTTGTGAAGATGTGGGGGGTATGGATGGGTATGTGGGATCTGTGGGCAGGTGTGGGGGTGTGGGGTTTGTGGAAGGGCTGTGGAGGGGTGTGGGGCATGTGGGCAGGTGTGGGGTTGTGGGGTTGTGAAGGGGTGTATGTGTGAAGGGGGGTTGTAGGTAGGTATGGCCCCCCACCACACACATTCCTCCACCATGGTATACAATGCCTGCCGCTGGCGGCTCAGCAGCAGGCAGTGGGCCCTCAGGGTGCTCATGGCTGCAGCAGCAGAGCCCCTGACAACACACTTCTCTGGCTGAGTCCCGGGGCCTGCACATGCTGGCATGGAGTCACCCTGGCCCATCGCTGTGCACCTTCGCACCAGACCAGGCTGGCTCTGTGCCAGCATGTGAGGCTTGTGGCACTGCAGGAGGGAGCCACATGCCATCAGGCTGAGCAGGTTCCATGCCTCCCTGTGCAGCTTCCTGCTGGAGTGCAGGAAGTCCCACACAGAGGCATATAGCTGGCTGGCCCAGCTCGATGGCGCATCAATAGGGAGCTGCACACCACTGGGCTGGGCAGGCTCCATGCCCTCACGTGGACTTCTAGCATTCCAGCATGAAGTCGCAAATGGAGGCAAACATGAGCCTGCCTGACCCAATGGAGTGACTCTATGCCTCCACATGCAGCTTCCTGCTGGAGTACTGGAAACCCGCATGGAGGAATAAAGCCAGCCATGCTAGCCCAATGGCATGTGGCCCATACCCACCCACAAACCACACACCCACCCATACCCCCTACCCCAGGCCCATCCACAAACCCTATGCACCCCCAGGCAGGAGCTCCCCTCCCCACTTACCAGCTCTCCAGGCACATGGCTCTGTGAAACAACATCATGGAGGTGGAGGCACAGAGTCTGCCACAGTTAAATTATGTAAAATTATGCAATTATGCGCAGTCATGCTTTTATGTGCAAAATTGCATGGGCGCATAACTGCATAATTCCCCAGGGTGTAACTGTACCAAATGCGTCAGTGGGTTACGTTCTGGTTCCTCATTGGGTAACTGACTCACTGTTCCTCATAACTAACTGTCCCTCCATAACCTAATATTCATAATGAACGCACAATGAATTTCTGATCTGTCTCTGCTCCAAAAAAAGGAAGTGGCCAGCAACTGTCTTACCCTGCGGCCAGCCTCATTGTTCTGCAAGTTCATGAGCATGCGAGCCTGCTCCTCTGATCCCTTTGCATAGTTCTTCTCCCTCTCCTTGGCATCCACAAACTCCTTAGCGAAACGGTAGCCATACTCCACGTTATCGCCACAGCCACCCCACAGCCAGTCTCGAGGCAAGTCCTTAGGGCGCGCTGTCCGACTGCAGCCACAGCTGGACAACTCTCCTTCACGGCAAGCACGACTGATGGCATTCACCACCCCTGCAGCACTAACAGCATAAGTAAATGCAGTCTCTCGACTACCTAGGAGGGAGAGAAAATGAAAAAAATCAGCAAAAAACTAACCTCCTTTGACAAATACAACCACTCTCAGGGAGAGACTGAACAGCATGTACAGCAGTTGAAGACGGTGTGAGCTGAGGGGTTGAACCATGCATTGGATTATAGAGTATAAGGAACAATCCTGCCCTGGTATACAGGCTGTGACAAGATGGGTAATTCAAACAGGAGATGCCCACAGCACAGGTTCACATTCCATTTTGCTCATATTTAGGGTGCCCAACCCCATGAATCCAACTACCCTTCCCCAATAGTCTTAGTACCAATAGCAGTTCTGATTCCCTTGGCATACTTTAGTCAAGAAGTAAGTTCCTTAATAATTATACATGCAGCAACCTGCCCACCCCCCACAAAAAAATGTGTAATCTCTTGCTTTAGGGAGGATGAGAAGCATGTGTGTATAGGAGCTGCTGATCAAAGGTCATTATTATTTGTATAAGAATAGCACTTGCTCTGTTGAGAGCCCTGAAGACTGAGGTCCTTGGTCCATAAAACAGCTGCAGTGTGGACAGCAGTAGCCAAAACTTCATCCCACAACAAACCAACAATATGCTTCTAACCTGGAGGGAACACTCACAAAGGGAGAAGGCAGTCTGTTCTCTACGAAAATTCAACTGCTGGCCTATCTGGTGTGAATGAACTAGTGAAGAAGGCACGCAACTGGGCTTTGTCTACCCAAGAAAGTTGCTCCCATTTAACTATAGGTGACTTTAAATGAGTTCAGCTAAACTGGTGCAAACCCTAAAAGGACACCACAATATCAGTTAAAACCCAGCTTATTTTTGTTTAAATAAAGTAAATGCGAAATTGCTTTAACCTTAACCAAAACAAGCTACTCTTACACCTAATATAACTATATTTATAGTACTCTACTAGTCCAAGGAACGCCATTTATTCATATAAGCTATAAAGATTCATGTGTAGACAAAGCCCAAGTTAAACGTCTCCATAAATTCTCTCATGCAGCAGAGACTTTAGTGACAAACATATGAGCATTAAGGGGAGGGACTCAACGCTTGCTTTGTCAGATGACCTACTTTCTATCTGAGTCGTATTGCCTGTCCAGCTGACATTACAGCCTGCTGGGGTATGGATGTCTCCATCTACATGCTATATTGTCACCACTCAGTACACCAAAGTACTGAACTGACACTCTCCAAGCCATTACTTACGTGCCAACAAACAGCTTTCAGATGCTAGACAATGATTATTACTGATGCTTCATTTAAATGAGTATTTTAAACATGAACAGTTGCGAGAGCCAGCCCCAGTACCAAATTAACCCCTAATACTCTCAATCATATTGTAATGTCATCCAATCACCGATGGCTTTGTAACCTTGAGGTTAGACTGCTCCACTGTGCTATATGTAGGGCTGGCCTTGAAGACCATCATACATTCACTGCAGCTGCTGCAGAATGTGGCAGCTCACCTGCTGATCAAAGTTGCCTTGACCACATAACTCCAGTGCTCCAGAACTGCACTGGCTCCCAAGAGCTTCCTGGGTGCAATTGAAGGTGCTGTTTTTGATTTATAAGGCCCTCAATGGTCTGGACCCTACATACCTAAGGGATAACCTTCTCCCTTATGCCCCATAGTGAAACCTAAGGCCAGCCAAGTGCAACCTCCTACAAGTACTGGCAGTGCGCCAAGTCTGCTTGGCAAAAATGTGTGGGAGGTCATTCTCAGCAGTCACTCCTCAGCTCTCACTTCCCTCTTGACGTGCACCAGAGGTTTCAGAAAAACTGTAGGACCTACCTGTTTGGGCAGGTGTTTAGCAAACAAAGCTAAGCTGAACTACTGTTTAGGGGGTCCCTGTTTATATTCCAATTCCCTTTCACAGCTCTTGAGCTGTTTTGTTCTCTTGATATTCTACTGTTTCGTAAGTTATCCGTTTTTATTGTAAGCTATCCTGAGCCTTTGTTTGGAAGGGTGTCACGTAAATTGAATAAATAAATAAATAATACCCTAGGTAGACTTCATAAGCAACAAAGGAGGTCAGTAAGCTCCCTCAATAGGACTGTGTCAGTGCTTTGGGTGTCCCCTTGTTCCAAAATGCATATACATTTTGCACCATTGTTATTATCAACTTATCACCAGTGGTTAATGACCCAAGACAAAGGCAGGACTGTGAAGGGCACCACACTAACTGAGAAAAGTTTCAAGGCAAACTGCTCTAATTGAAGCCAAGTTGTATACTATAGAGTTCTTCCAACAAGGCTGACAAGTGTGGGGTTTGAAGAGGTGTGAACCTTAACCAATATCACTGTGGCAATGCATTTATAATGGCGAACCTGTTCTTTTACTGGTATGCCTTGCTTTGCTTGTGTCGGGGTGTCAAACTCATCCGGCCCCGCATGCAGGATGATTGGCTTGGGGCCAGTCCACGTGCCGGACAATCCAGCACACACCTCATGCAGCATTTGTGTCAACTCCAGGACCCACGAGCAGCACCAGGGGCTAGATGATGGACCTCTGGGCTGGATCCAGCTCACAGGCTGTATCTGTGACACCCCTGGCTTGTAGGGAAAGTTTTTACTATAATGGTACAAACTACAGCTTTGCCAGAATAGCTGTGTCCACAGGAGGAGCTCTGGTGCCTCCTCTTTGAAGCTCTGCTGCCCTCCAATGGTCACTGCTTACTACAGAAAGTATGGAGAATAACCCACCATGGGGATCCTGGGATGGGACCGATCCAATGATTATGGGGAATACTTGGAAAATACTGGCTGTATATGCACCTTTCTAGTCTCAAATGGGAAACAAATTTAAGGGAATTAAACAAGAGGAGAGAGGAGACAGAACTGAACTCAGTGGGGAGGGTATAGCAAAGGTAATTGGACCTGATAAAATAGTGTCATTCTAAAGGAAATGACACTATTTCAAATTGTGTATAGAAAGTGTTTGCTTTATTTAAAGTTTCCAACTGAACAAAAAAATTTGAGAACTGTTCTGATTTTTTTCTTATCAGTTCCTTCTACCTTCTTGTGTCACTCTTCCACCCCACCCTGTGCTGAAAAGGGAAAGGGAAAAGATAAAGCAAATCAAGACCCAGAATATTTTCATGAAACCTACCAGCTCTAGAAATGATAGGGCTGACTTGGTAACAGGGAACAGCCCAACCAGGCAGGCAGAACTATGCTGGGGTGGGGACAGAATATGGTTTCTTCTCAGAATATACTCCCAGCAGCAAACTCTGATGCTATATTATCTGCTGCTTTATGCCTCCCCTGAAGAAATGCAGTTGAAAGGAATGTATGAGTTCTCTAGTGACAGCACAAGGAGCAATTTCTGAAGGGTAATTTCTCTCCCTCACTAACCAGAGACCAGGCTAGACCAAAACTTAAAAAAAAAATCCTCACAGAAACACAGTCACTGGGAAGAATAAAAGACAAGCTTCAGTGCTTGAAATTCTTCCACAAAATCTGACTGCTTCACCACTGTAAAATACACAAAACTAAGGTAGACGCACTGAATGCAGACTAACCATAAATTATGACCCCTGATTTCTGACCTGCAGCCAAACCAAGCTGTCATATGAGAGTGAAGGGAAAGGGCAGTTTCACACCACCTGTACACTTGCCTGATTTTGGACTTGAGCAGACTGGTTCAGCTCCCTGCATAATTCAGCTCAGCCCAGGGCTGGGATTTTTTATATCCCACTTGTAGCAGGCAGCCCAGAATTTTTATGAGCACTGTATTCTGCATATAACTTCCCCAATACTTATCTCTGCTTTCCCCTACCCACACACTGGCATGCCCTTTTACCACTGGGGGTACCCCCCTACAAAAGAATACATTTGGTTTCTATCCCCTTCAAGTCACCCGAACATCAGAAAGAAACAAGGCTGCATAGTCCTGACCTGGGCCCTAGAGGATGAAAGTGAGAGTACACAGCACAAAGCCAACTTTACAACCAACATGCCACTTCTGAGATCAAAATGGTTTGCTTTCTATTCCAAAATAAAACAAAAGCAAAATATTTTTACAGTTTATCTGAACTTCCGAAATATTCCCAAATGAAAAACCAGACAGGACAAAACTACGTATGCCTCAGGAGAAAAAAACAACAGAAATCTCATCACCCTGTGCACTAACTCTTCACAAAGAACTAGATCAGAGGTTCCCAATCTGTGGTATGGGTACCACCAGTGATACTCAGACAACCTGTCAGCGGTACACATTAACAGATTCATTACAATTACTTTATATGACAAAAATTTGCTGGTGGTACTTAAGGTTGTATAGTTTTAAATTGGTGGTGTGCAATCTTTTAGAGTTTGGGAACTGCTGAACTAGATAATATTGGTCAACAAATTCATGACACCCTAAAGCTGACTTCGGCAATACATATCTAACTTCCTTCCCCAGTGTTTTCAATTTGGATGGGAATACGAACCCGAAATGGAAAACTGCTTCCTACTTCCCACTGGACTAAGGCAAAGGGGCCAGGATCAAGTCACTTGCTTAGAAACTAACCTTTCAGTGGCAGCTAAACTTGATCTGAGCCAAAAGGCCAAGAAGTGACAAATCATGTCACCACCAACCATCACACCTTATCACCAGACGGGGCCTAGATACATTCCCATGCTACTATATGTACTGGAGCCTTTGAAAGCAGAAACACCCACTACAGTTGCCAGTAAGAGCTACACCTATCCCTGGCACCTAACTGTAGACCCACCACTTTTCCTCCCTCAACCCAAATTTGGACCTAATTCAAGTAACAGGATAAATTCCAAGAGGCGAAGGACCTCCCATGCCTTCAACCCATCCTTCATTATCTAGTTCAGATCCCTCTTCCCAGTTTGCTGCTCCCCTGCTCTTTCTGCCCTTGCTGCATTGTTGCAACATCATTGTCATGCCCTGGATCCAACTGAGGGAACAGCAGAGGTGCAGGCAGGGCTGTGGGAAGGGGGGCTTTTCTCTCATCCTCCTCAAAAGCCACCTTTCCCTCCAGGACTCACTCTCCTGAGGCATGGATTCCTCTCAGCTCTCCCGATCCATCTGCAGCGCCTGTGCCCGCCCTGTGGGGACCTTCCTCCCTCTGGGACTGGAAGAGCCCAGCAAGGTACCCACCCAGCTTTCTCTGAAGCCCCAAGAGAGTCCTGGCCAGGGAAGGAGCACCCCAACCAGGTGGGAAGGGGCAGTAATCTGCTGCCACTCCACCTGTGCCGGCATGGGTGCCTGCTGGCCCATCCGGGCAAGGAGCCTTCTTGCTTTGCTTCAGGGATGTCTCCCTCAGGGCACCCTGCTCCTTCTGAGACTGGGCAAATGCAGCACCTCGGGTTTCCCTCTGCACCTAGTCTTGGGTCCCTGACTCCCAGGACTGGGGAAGAGCAATGTCAGGGTGGGGGGAGCAATGTGGGGAAGTGGTGGCTGGTGGGGTTAGCGATGGTGGAGGAAGTAATGGTTCAGGGGGAAAGCAATGGGGGAAGTAATGGCTGCGGGGAAGTGATGGATGAGGAAGTGATTGTGGGGGCAGTAATGGCTGGGGGAGTGATGCAGGGGAAGGAATGGAGGGGGTGGGCTGGGATAGGGGGTAGTGATGGCTGGAGGGAGTGTGATGTGGGGAGCAATGGATGGGAAAGTAATGTGGTGAGGTAGGAATGGCTAGAGGAAGTGATGCGGGGGGAGGGATGAAGGGCAGTGATGGGGGAGTAAGGTGGGGTGAGGTGGGATGGAGGAAAGTGATGGCTGGAGAAGTGATGTCGGGGGAGGGGTGGAGAGCAG
>NW_017728931.1:34949562-34955059 GCF_001723895.1 Crocodylus porosus
TCTGCCTCCCTGCCATCACCCACCACCACCTCCCAGGCCTGCGAACCCCAGTGCCTGGTCACAGTGGCCTGCCCAACCTCTGCCCCCCGTCGCCCTCTCGCCTCCCACAGCCAGGGCACCTCTCCAGCAAAAGCCTCCCGGCACCCCTACAGCCACCCGCCCCGTCACCTGCTCAGGCCTGACCTTGCTGCCATGGAGCTGCAGTTCTGCAGCAAGGTTGCAAGGTCTCAGCAGGCTGAATGCCCAGTTCCCCTCCAGTGACTGCCAGGTTGTGACCACACCGTGTCTGTTCCAAGCTCTGCAAGGACCTGCCTTTCTCATAAACACCACCGGGAACATTAATCACCACGCTCAGCAGTTCAGACCGCCGAAGTATTTTTTATTGAATTCCTCTCGCCCGCTACAGTGCAGTTGCTGTGTCTGTTTGTACCGGCCTTTGCTTCCTCCACAGCCCAGATGTGCTGTACCTGCACCTGGGGACCTGTCTCACCTGGTCAGCAGATGTGAGGCTGCCAAACGCCAGAACTAGTCCCAAGACAAAAAAGGCCTTGTGTGACCCGCAACCTCGAAAGGAGGCGAGATGCACTGCCCAGGCACAGCAGGATTCATGTTAGTAGAAAACAGGGCTACATTATTCACATCTTATATCCCTTCCCTCTTCCTACCATGTCCTTGTGTGTGATGGAGGGGCCACAAGGGGGGAAAAGGGGACAGGATGGGTCTGTTTCTATAGGTGATAGACAGCTTGGAAAGTTTCTCTCTTCCAGTCTGGGGAGGAAGGAAGATGTGCATGGACGCGTGGCTCGTCCATGACAAGTGAGGAATCGGCATAGAGGGGGTATGATGTTGCCAGAAGAGTTTCCAGCCAGCTTCAGGTACAGAAACCCCTCTTCCCTGGTGGAGGAGAGAATGCCTGCTTACTGAAAGCCTCCCCTCCCCTTTCACAGCAGTGAAGAAAGAAAGAAAGAAAGAAGAGTCTTCATGTGCACTGTGCTCTAGTTCAGGGGTGGACAATTATTTGGGCTGAGAGCCACTTAAGGAGTATTGGTGAGCTGTTGGGGTGGGCCTAAGGTGCTGACCCAGGTTTGGCTCCCCATGACAGCTGTCTAGTGTTGGGGGAGGTACCAGCTGATCCTATCGGTTGCAGGGACATGCAGGGAGCAGATTGTGGCTCTGCCCCGGGCCCCAGCCCTGTGCTGTCATCATCCTATGATCCTGGCCCCATCTGCCTGTCCCATTCCCAGATGCTGTTCCTCACCTGTGGCCCTACCCCATCCACCCAGCAAAGCGCACCCTGCCCACGGGGCTTCCCAGGTCAGTCTCCATGGAAACCCTGCCTGCCCACCTGCTCTGTCTAGTGGTCCTCAGTGAGTACAGGGTGGATGGGCTGGGATGCATGGGCAGCAGAGCTGGGGCCAGGTCTGGCAGTAGCAATGGCAACAGTCACAGTGGCAGCTGGAATGGGTTGTTGCTGTGGGGGCCACCAGGAAGCCAAATCTGGCTACCACACTACCCCCACCCCACCTCCGTGCTGCCTGGGTCCACAGACTACAGCTCCCAACACGCCCAAGAGCTGTGGTAGGGATAAGGTGGGCTGCACTCTGCACTAGCTGATAGCTCCATGCCCCGGGGTAGCTCAACTAGCCACACATGCCACTGCCCAGATTGCCATCCATGCCTGGGCAGGTGGGTCCAAGGGACTGACTGCAGGCTGGACAGAATCACTCGGTAGGCTGGATCCAGCCTGCAGGCCATATTTTGCACCCCCTTGCTCTAGCACATAAAAGACTTATCCCAGGAGAGGAGTAACTCTCAGCTCTATCATAATCCAACACTTCTTGGAGAGCCGCGTCCTGGAAGAATGGGAGTGGCATGAACTGTGGGCTCCCCACAAGCCATCCTCCTGACCCTTCCTACTGGCCAAGTGGGAATGGGATAGCTGATACATTTTCACAAAGGCTCACAGACAGGACATGCATGTGAACTTCTGTATCTGTGGGCATACAAACTGCAGAAATCTAAAGCACAATGATGGAACTAACAGACTTCCTCTGACTTTAGGTCCAGGCCTTAATTTGTGACATAGTGTAGCTGTCAGGCATAGCTCCTTAAAGTCTGTAGCGTCTCTGAGATCTTTGAATGAAAGGTGATACAAGTCAAAAGCATTCATTATTGCATTCTTAATGGTTACTTATTAATATTTAAACAAAGCTGCTGATGAGGAGTAACAGAAATATCCTATGTTTCACTAGCAGCATCCCAATAGTCAGTATCTGAAAACAAAGCAGTGATCTTCACTTTGAAGCTCAGAACCATAGAAATGGCCATAGTGGCTAAAACGCTGAGACATCCACCCCAATATTCTGCCACCAGTTCCTAGTGGGTATTGTAGAGTACAATTTGGCTGCCCCTCCCCCCACACCCCTATCCCACCTTCCAGCCTGTGACATACACATGTCAATTTTTGGCACTCTTGTCCAAAAGTACAAGGATCAAGTAGGCCTGGACACTGAGCTCTCTGCCTCCTGACTGAGGCACAAGCAAGGCAGCAGGGAGAACACTGTATTGCTGCCTCTGCTCCTGTCCTGTAAACTATAGTACTGCTGTAATCCAGTAGCTTTCACTAGAATGAAACCGTCTTAAACTTGGACAGAACAAAACGTTGCAAAAACAACACTATTTTAAATTTCAATTGAAATATGAGATAAGTATTCAGCAGCTTCCAGAATTATTTAAACCTATTATTTCTTCCTCAATATTAGCAAATCAATGCACAGAAACCCTGCTTTTAATAGACTAGATTGCAGCCTCTTGCACTGTTACTTTTAACTGCATGTCTTTTTGCAGCATTGTTCTAGTTGTATGATATAACATTTAAAATGTGTTATCTGAAAATAAAGCTGTCTTCAAAGTAATGCATTTGTTATATAAAACTATATGGCTTGGCTTTCATTTTTGGAATGCTTTTCTTTAAACTTTATTAGTGAATCTAACCCACAAACTAACAGATTTAGCATTCAAAAGCCTACCCAAACCTTCAAAATATACATAAAGACAGACATTAGCAATGTTGTTTTAATGGAAACTCTAGCACACTTAGATCTCAGACCCCTGCATCAGCTTTAGTATGGCTTGGTGCTTCACTATAGATTGCCAGTGTAACTGCCTATTGAAATCTGCTGTAGATACAAATAAATGTATTGAAAAGCAAATTTGCAGTATTCAGTGTTCTTTAACTTGTATACAGGCCACCGCAGCAGCATATTGGCTAACAGATTCTGGAACAGAAATTCAGTAACAACACCAAAACCAAATAAAACCCAGTGGCCCATACCAGATGCTCCAAAGAAGTAACCCTGCAGCTGTGAATTCTGCTGTGATTACAGTTGCACAGAGGTAGGTAGCCCAACAGTTCTGTTTACTTAAAATGTGAATTGTGAAAGTGATTCCCCCTTCAGATCCTAAAGATAACTTCTTTATTGATTGTGTTTATGGTCTCAGATAAAGTGCTTGACCTCTGACAGCAGCTCCCAAACTTTGAGATGCAGACCACTTGGGTGGAGGTCTGCAAAAAGCTATTAGGCCATGTTTTTAAACTCTCTCTTTCTTGCTTCTGAAGTTGTCTTCAGGTTCTTTACTGCAAACTTTTAAAAAATAACTTGTGATAATTTACAGTGGCACTTCTAGTCCTATTTAGATACCTAAATAAGGGGCCTGATTTTCAGAGATGATGCATATGGATTCAGGCAACTAACTTGAAGCATCAGAGTTTGAGAACTGCATTCTTTTTCATTAAATGCAGTAGAAAATCCATCGCTACTTTCCTAGTATTCCTACTGCTGCATTAGGAAGATGGAAGTTCCATGGCTGTAGATAGGCCAGGGACTGTCCATGTCCATCTGCTAAGATTCAGCACACATTATGAAAAAAAGTTGAACTCTTGCCCTGAGCAATTAGAGAAGGAGAATTGCTCATACAAATTTATCCTCTTTGTTTTGCACTTGGGGCTTCCAACAGTGACACATAGCCTTATCATGGGTTGTAAACAGTGGTGAAAGAAAAAAAAAAATCTCTTTCCATTGTAATTTGCATCATTCCTGCATTTTGTTCAGTTTCTTTCAGACTGGGAGGGACTGGTGACACATTCCTCCCTTAAGATCTGAGCCTCTCTCGCAACATGACCCTGGTGTAATGCTTCTTCCTATTGGTTTATCCAATGTATCCAAGAGCACGCACATACTGTGGTTTAGATGACTCCTCTGTCCCTCCCAGTACTGGCAACAGACACATTTTTTTCCCCTGATGAATAAAGTTTCTCATGAAGAAATCAGGAACCAGCAGGGATTCTTAGGGATCCATTATCTAGAAAGGAGACTCGCATATATACTCACCTGAAGCCAGAACGCTTCAATCTCTGTCACAGGAACTCTGAATTTCCATTATGAGAGGCATCACAGGGTGCCTTGAGCCCTGGTGTAGACAAGGTTCCAGCAGCCACTTGTTTTTACCACTCTTTTGGTGGAAGACTCAGGATTGATGTCTAAATTAGCCCTCCCACTATTTCGTCTAAGCTTATGTTAGAACAAGTAGGCATTCATTAATTTATTTTTCATTTCTTGAGGCCACAGTATCTCTACCACCCAGCACTCTATCTAGCTGTCGATTCCTCTGGTTGTCCTGGCCTGTGCTCTTCAACTGTTCTCATAGATACTCTTCATCTGATAGCTCTGTAGCAACCGTGGAGTCTTCCCTGTGAATTTTTCTGAATCTAAGCTGATGCTTTGTTTTATTTGTCTTTAGGTTTTATTAGCCAAACACTACCAGAGCTGACTACACTATTCCAGCTCCAGGTTGAATTTAATGAGGGTGTAATAAAATCTCCTGAAAATATCTCCAGACACAGATCCTCCAGACCTGGCTGCCTTGCCATGATATTCCCCTGCTTCTTTATATAATCTGTCCATTTCCACAAAAAGGAGATGGTCTTCCTATCAAACTGCTTCTGCACACATTTCTGCTTCTGCTTCTTTTGGTACTTCCATTTTTTAGGGGTGCTCATATTGTGCCTGCTACACCTCAGCACTAGGCAGCCTCTGTGGCATATCTAGATTTTCTTTCCGTACTACCTTGCTTCTCCTTTACTGAGCTGCCTCTGGCCTGTGTTACTCAGTCTCACAAGTAAACAAAGAATGGAGGTATATAGTGAAAAAATAATATTGTTAAAAGCAGCCCATGTAGATCCAGATACTAGGTAGGATACACCATTTTTAACCAGCGTACTTAAAAATGCCATAATTGTTTGAGTAAGCTAGCTTCTTACTGGAAAAAGTACAGGCATACCTCAGAGATATTGCGGGTTCGGTTCCAGACCACCGCAATAAAGCGAGTCACACAAATTTTTTGGTTTCCCAGTGCATATAAAAGTTATGTTTACACTATACTGTAGTCTATTAAGTGTGCAATAGCATTATGTATAAAAAAACAATTATCTTAGCTA
>NW_017728931.1:34955689-34970523 GCF_001723895.1 Crocodylus porosus
AGCAAATGCTGTTGGAAAAATGGCGCCGATGGAAAAATGGCGTCGATAGACTTGCTCGACGCAGGGTTGCCACAAACCTTCAATTTGTAAAAAATGCAATATCTGCGAAGCGCAATAAAGTGAAGCGCAATAAAACGAGGTATGCCTGTATAGAAGTATACAGGTGCATGTAAACATTTCTGGCTATAATCCCATTCAATCACAATATATTACAAGCCATATGTCAAGATCACCTGCAACAGCATCACTTCATCTGCTAAATGTAGCCAACTCTGGGATAAAGCTGGGATATTTTATGGCACGACTCAAGCCTAGTGGTCCAAGAAGGAACACTCTCCCCATGCGACCCATGATGCAAGCTCAATAGTGTATCCCCATAGTGGATCAGAGCCAGGGTCTGTGTAGCTCAGTATTCAGTCACTGACCATGTCCAGTGCCATAAACTTTAGAGAAAACTTTAAGAGACACAGTAAAAAACAACACTGCAGTCAGAAAAGCTGGATAAAAATACAAGGTCATCTTAATACTTAACACTTCTACCTAGACCTCCAATTATTTTACCTCCAACTAAGTACCATTACCACCTCCTCTTTTTAATAATTTTTACAAAAGTGGAAACTGAGACACAAAGAGATTCAGCAACTTTCCCAAAGTCACACAGCAAGTCAATGAAGGCCAGGATTGATTGTTTGTTCCTCTATTCCTTTGCCAAGCCCTGGAGGCTGGGTGGATAGGAAGCTTTTAAATACCTTTTCTCTTCCCAAATTGTTGACTCAAACTGAAATAGCCAAGGTTCTCCTGTAATTGCAACATTTTCCTAGAACAGCCTACTACCTAAGAGCCACTAGGGCTCAGAGCATCTGGGCTGTGTCCTCAGCTTCAGGATCTGAGAGTGGGAGAGATGGTATGACCACTGTACACCAGTCTGGAACCCGTTTACATTCAATCGTTCCTCCATTCTGACTGTAGGGGACTTAAGTCCCACTTTCATGTTTCCTCCATGAGACCCCAGCTACGTATAGGTCCAGAAGACCTGAATTAGGAATGCTGGACTCATGGATGAGATGCATTCAGCCCAGCCTTTGAACTTTACTTATTTCCGTTGCTGTGAGAATGCCTGTATTTTTGGGGGAGCTGTATATTCACTCTAAACCCAGACTGAAAACTACTTAGTCTTATTTACTAAAATGAATAAACCATCTACGATTGTGAATCAGTCACAAAATGTGCATGTGTAGCCTACAAAATTACTAAATGCACGTATTTTAAAAAGTAAAATGTTACCATCTGACTGTTTGTATTTAGAGTCCCAGTCTAGTTTCCAGTCACACAAGCTACCAATTTCCACTAACTAACCCCTCTTCAGACGGCTTCAGAGCTCTCCTCACACTGGAGAAGAGACGCATCACATCAGGCAGGACTGACCTCTGGTTTAAGACAGGGCTGGGAAATTTGCAGTGCTGCTGCCAGCTGCCATCCGTGTTCTATACACAAACGATTCCGGTCCTTAAGGCCAACTACCTGGTACCTTTCATGTGTGTTAAACTGAGGTAGAGGATTGATCAGGTTAACCTGTTAAAGAGGGAAAAAACTGAGAGAAAGAGTAAACTAGTTGAACATAATTTCCTCCCCATTTACCAGCAGCTGAGAATGGGAACTGAGGTTCTGCCTCTAGCAGTTGATTATATACACTAAAGGATCCCTCCAATAGTATAAGAAATACCACTCCCTGCTCTGCTGGAGACCTGTTGAACACAGAGACGTGATCTCAGATTCTATCAGGTAATAAATACAGCAGTCACCTTTAAGATGAGGCTAGAGAGTAAGGACACAGTTTTGTACATTATAAACATGCAGAAAGTAAAATATGGTAAGTTCTTCTGCAGAGATTCAAGAACAGGTCAGAGAAAGGGAACGTGCTAGATGACCTTACATAGGTTTTCTTGCTCCTCCAAAGGTATTGTGAGCCACTCCTGGAGGTGTTCAGCATGTGAAACTTCAGTTGAAGTCAGTTGGAGCTGATGGTAATGAACCCTTCTAATATCTTACAGGACCAAGCCCCAGGTTTTTTAAGACAGAGTCATAGAAAATTAGGGCTGGAAGGGATCATCTAGTCCAACCCACTGCCCAAGTTAGATCATTCCTATCCACACCATCCCATACAAACATAATTTGCACTTTATGTAAAGTGCCCTCAACCATGACACAACATAGACCTAACACCCTAATCTGCCACAGGTAAAGCAGGAGAACCATGGCAGCCAATGTCCTGCTCCTCTAAAATGTTACTATATTTTCAAGAGGCCCTGGGCAGAGGACCATGCCTCCTGCTACAGAGGAAGGCAAACCCAGTCTTTACCAATCTTACCATGGTGTAAAATTCCTTCTGATCTCAGATATGGCAATTGGTTTGACCCCAAAATGGAAACAATTACGAACAATATCTGGAACAGACTCCCAGCAGGTTTTGGTGCAAGCACCTACCCTGGAGATCTTCCAAAGGGAAGTGGATACACACCTTGCTGAGGTTATTTGACCCCAGCAGTCTTTCATGCCCAGAGCAGCAGGGTGTGGGGGTTGGACCCAATGATCTCACAAGGTCTCTTCCAGTCCTAAACTTCTGTGAATCTGTGTGAATATCTGATAAATGGCAACAGATGCTAATGAGCCTGCAAAATATTAAGCCATTAAAAATCCTAATTGAATGTAACTTCTCTCTTTCATCCTCTCTACCCCTTTAAAGCTTTCAGAGATACTGCTGTAAAAATCAGTGTAATAAAAATAATAATGCTGCTGGAAGCAAAAGCTCACAAACCTTATGAGTCAGATCTCCCAAAACCCATGAAGTCAGCATTATCATTTTCCTCTTACAGGCACAGAAAGGCTAAAGGCCTGGCTAAGGCCACCCAGGAAATCTGTGGCAAAGCTAGGATAAATCACCCCAATTCAGCAAAGAGCTAAAACATATGCTTGAGTTATATACAGGTGCTTAAATGCTTCACTGCACTTGCACCAAAATAAAAATCTCCCTCCTCCATTTCAATCCTCTGGCTGCAAAATGATTCTTTTGTTCAGAGAAAAAGCATTAGCCCCAAAAGTAAAAAGGAAGATACACTTGAATTAATGCTACCGTTACCTCAAATGAACCATCTCATTTACTGTGACTTTCTGCTTTCTGGCACCGTGTTTCCCAAGCACAGGAAACCCCCATTTGCACAGCATACTTAAAACTTGCTGTAGAATAAAAACATTGACACAAAACACCAGAACACAAAAAAATAAGGTGTGGCTGACACAAGACACATTCTTTCCATTGAACTAATGAAGTTGAAAACCCAGTTAAATCCCTTCGGGCACGTTTACAGGAGATGCTACTGTGCAGGAGCATTGGCAAGCACTAACCCCAACGTGACGCTACTGCACAAGTCGATCCTTGCTACTGCACAGTAGCTCATTGCTACTGCACAGCAGTGTCTGTAAAAAACTGTGTGGGGATGGTACTGTGCAGTAACAAATGCGCAATCTGCCACTCATGTAGATGCAGCCTTGTGTGGAGTGTCCCATTCTGTTTAAGACTGTCACTAATTTATTTTAAGCGAATAAACAGTAACCTTAAGCCAAATCAATATGAGATACTTTTAGATCTAGTTTACGCATAAACTTGTACCAAAATAACGAGATCCATTTTAATTCTCACCCTCAACTATTTCAGTGCAGATTGGTAGGTATTTGCTGTTATTTCAAAATAAAAGTGTCCTGTTTAGCTCTTGATTATGTTGATTGCAAAGTGGAAGCAGCACTTTATGCCAAAATAAGAGTTCCCAAAAAATTGCACCAGAATGACTAGATATGTGAATTAGAGCTGTTCCAGTTTTGTCAAAGTGTTTGTGTATAGTCCAGACAAGGTTCTTTGGGTAAATGTAACATCTTTTATTAGACCAACTAAACCATTGGAAAAAATGCAAGCTTTTGGGCACAAATATTCGTCTTCAGGCATATGTATAGTTCAGCCCTTCAACTAAAATACCTTAAGAGTATCCATAGTTGGGGGCTTGTAGCCATTTAAATAAATAATTTTGTAAAAAGATTTATTTCAAGCAGTACTAGTTTCTTGTGCAGAGAAAGCCAAACAACAGGAAGGCAGGTCTGAATGGGACCACCTGGGTCATTCAGTGCAGCCCCCTGCTATCAAGGACAACACAACACATTCCTCTCCCAAACTAAGCAAGCCGCGTCTTCAAACAAGCTAGTTTTTTCCTCTACACTATTCCAGTTGGAAGGCTGCTTTAGAACCTCACTGCTCTAATGTTTAGGAACCTATTTTTAACTTCCACCTAAATTTATTCATGGCTGGTTTATACCCATTTGTTTTTTTGTACTGACCTTGCCCTTTAAAGCTTAATGTGTCAACATCAAGATGCAACAGGGTAGTTACAGAGGCATGAATACATTCACACATAAAGGAATCTCTGCATACAATGACCTGCTTTGCACATGTAAGGGTTTTGCAGTAATACCTGGCAGTTCCCTCTTTGAAAATCTGGCCCTGAAATTCTGTTCTTAAAGAAAGAAAAGAAAATTCAGAGCTAAATCTGAAAAGCAACTAAAGATGCCAGTGCATTTTTCTCTCTGGTGATTGATTCCTTCTTCAGTGACATTCAGATCCAGTTTGCATGTCCAGAGAGCTCTTTTGTTACAAAGCACACTGGGATCAGAACCACTAGTTTGGCTCTCTCTGTTTCTTCCATCAGTCTGAGTTTTATACTGACAGTTTTGCTGGTGTTGCAGAGGCCAGAATGCAAGCCAGCTCTTTTCCCACAGCTGTGATTGACCTGTGTGAGATTTTGTTTTGCTATCAGCAAAGCCAGTTGATACAACTTGAAACTATCATCTAAACATAGTGACAGACATGGGATGCAGTTCTCTCTTTAACCCTCCCACAGGGGCCGTTTTCTCAGAAGAACCTGCCTCCTCTTTAAATGTTGAAATAAATTACCAGGTTTTCAGAAGACTCTCTTTACATGAGGCACTTTAGTGTGCAGTACACTAATCTACTGAGCAGTAAAGCATCACTGTCTACACATGCAGGGGTTTACTGTGCAGTAAATTAGTTTACTGTATAGTAAACTTACTATACAGTAAAGACAAATAGCATTAATTGTATGTGTAGACACGCCCAGTGACTACTAACATTTGGATATAAATGTTACAAGCACAAGCCAAGCTGCCGGTTACACTTTTGAAAATTCAGCCTTCGTTTAGGTGTCTAAATGGGAACTGAGCCCTTTGGATAATCTGGCATAGACCACAAATGCTAAATATTTCCAAATCTCACCCCACATTCTTCTGAAAATGTAATCCAGTGTGTACTGATCTGGAATGAAGTCTGGGTTTCTGATGAAACACAGGTTAATATTCTTCCACTGAAATAAATGGTTGTCCGGTGGAAATTAAGTGTATTTGTGTCAAGTGGTGAAAGGGGTGGTTTGCTGGAGGAAAGGCATGCATACAGTTTGCAGGAGGATTTGCATGTGCATTTTTGTGAGGTCATGTAGTCCAGAGAAAATCTGAGTAAAAAAATATGTGTTTAGAGGTGAAGTGAGAGGGGAGAAGGAACAAATGAGTTAGTGCTTCTGGATTGTATACCCGAGGAAACAAGAAATCTTGTTGATACATGTGGCTCGATCACTGTGGCTAATAGCTAGTTTCCTAACTTAAAGCAGAGACTTGCTTTTAGAATGGAAAGTCCTTTCTCCCTTTGATATTACACAGGTACGAGTTAGCTGGCATGCGGGGGTGCCTTTTGTTTGCACTCAGGGATTCATTAGACAGGAAGGAACACGCCCACTGATCAAAGAGAAAAGGCCGTTCAGAAATTCACTCCATTTTTCGTTCCTTTTTCTTCCATCCAAGAAGAGCACACACCAACTGCAGAAACTTCCTCAGCCTGACGAAGGGTTTTTAAACCCGAAAGCTTGCTTACAATTTTTTCCCCCAACTATTTAAGTTGGTCTAATAAAAGATATCAGATTCACCCAAAGAACCTTGTCATTCAGAAATTCTACTCCCAACTCTGCTACTGATTTGCTTTCTGATCCTAGGCAAATTAGTTAAGTTCTCCATGCCTCCATTTCCCCATCTGCAGACCATGGTGAGTTCCTTATGAAACTAGCACTGTGCAAGTGCATCCCAGTAACCTACTTATTTGTTACACTGCAGGATTCAACAACATGTGCAAGTGTGTAACTGAGACTATGTTCCAGAAAAACATCTGCGGAATGTGTTTGAAAATACATTTCTGTGTTGTAATAATAGGTTTTAATTTACATGGTGCTCCTAGTATACAGGTCTTTGGGAATCTGGCAAAGTGTAAGTGAAGCCACACGCTCTTAAAAAACAGGGAGGGGAGGGGGGGGAGAGGGAGAGAGAGTTTCATACAGAAGTTAACCAAAAAAAAAAAAGTTTAAAGTCACTTTGGGGTTCAGAGGAGTTAGAGTAAAACAAGCATCCAAGACAAACTCTGAGGGGTGCTTCAAGGAGAGCATGTGTATGTGTGTGCGTGCTTGAACATTTGCATATTTGATATGCCTTGCTAGGATAGCTAAAGGAAAATAGGAAGTTGGGAATATTCAGTGTGGGAATTTGATGGAAGAATGTGAACTTTAGTGAAAATACAGCTATGTGGCCAACTGATCATCTCAAAGGCCACTGCTCTCTTGGCTCTATTGAAACAGAGCAAGGGACTGGCTTTGTGATTTAGGTCAGTGGTTTTCAAATGTCCTAAAGTCACAGAACCCCTTCCTGTCACTTCTGCTGTGGAATCCCTATCCCCATCCTAACGACTGATGCGGAGCCAGGCCACCCAACCCTGCCATGGCAGAGTACCACCTCTCTGACAACCACTGGCTTAGGCATCAGCAGGGAGTTAAGAAATCTTTGCCAGTTGCCTGGCCTTGCCACATACTCAGCATATGGACTTTAAAAATGTTGTTTAGGCTTATGTTTTCAGACATGGCTACTCGATTTGTAAGCCTCAATTTTTGTGTGTTCAGTCTGGGACAACCTGAGCCTGATTTTCAGAGAAGCCAGGAACCATTTTTTTTTCCCTCTTGCTGTCAATTAAATCATAGTGCAGGTGCTAATCAGCTATCAAAACCAGGCCCTTAAGTGCTCTGTGCCCCAGATTCCAAATAGATAAAACAGTGATAATACCAAACTAATTAACCAGAGTATAGTGAGGTTTAAAAGTTGTAAAGAGCTCTCAGATTCTTTAATGAAAGGTTTAATAGATATACAAAGATTTTTTTATTACTCACTTGTTGTTTCCCAAATCCTGATACCCATGTTTATTCCACCAATATTTTCACAGGTTTCAATATCTTTCAGAATCTTGTTTTCTGCTTCAAAGCATTAAGGAATAATCTTAACTTTCTATTTGAGAAGATTCACAGATTCCAGAATGAAACAGGCTCAATTTACTGGGTAGGTGTGGAACATTAGCAATCACAAGGGCTAGGAAGAAATGGAAGGTTTGGTTGGTAAAGCAGTAAGAGACCTGTTGTTTCCCACAATTCAGTCCTTTTGCAGGTGAAGAAATACTTCTACTTGGATTCTTCCCCATGTCCATTTTGGAAATCTGGGGCAGTGCAGACTAAAGGAACTTGATGCTTTCACTACACAGGAAAATGGCTTGTCATATGGGCTAGGGACAGACATTCAAAAAGTTTGAGCCTGAATTGATTCAATCTTTGCAGGTTAGTCTAGCCTGCCTAGGCTGAACCAGTTTATAACTGTTTAGACATCCCCTCTGGACTGAAGAAATGCAGGTCCATGCCTGCAGATGAGGGGTGCTTGAGCTAGCCCTCCCTTCCCTGCCCTTCCACTGTACTGAGCTTAGGGGGTGTGTGGGCAGAACGCTCTGATTAGGGAAGGGCCCATCCCCTCCCCCCCACTGCTCCTGACCAGCCAAGGAGCCAGCAGGGAGTTACACAGGGAGTTGATAACAGAGCATTTATCAACCCATCAGCAAAACAAAAGCCTCTCTCATTAGTTCAAGCTCTTCTTAAACAGCTTTTTCCAAGGAAGGAATGGAGGGACATTACCAGCTACCTCTTGATTAGCGCCAAAAAGCCCTAAGCCAACAGTCCTGTCTGCTTTACACAGATACCTCTCAGCATTAGCTAGCATACCACATGCTGGCTACAGTCTGTGCTGTGGGAGAGGGGAGGGGGCAGATTCCTGCTTGAGCAGGAAGTGCGGTGGGGGGGGCACAGGGAAGCCAGGCAGATGCTGCTGTGCCTGCTGTCTCTGCTGGAGCTCCAGCCAGGAAGCAGAGGAGTGGGGCCAGCCCAGCACACTGGAGCTGAGAGCCCCACCCAGGGCTGCAAAGCACCTGGGATGCAGGAGAAGTCTAGTTTAAGTTAAACCAGGAAGGGGTCTGGGACAGATATCGCATAAACTGATTTGACCCAAATCAGTTAAGTCTAATACTACATTCAACTAGGTTTATCTCAAACAAGTTTCAGCCATTTTCAAACTGGTTTATATGCACTGAACATCTGTTCTGTTACAGGTTTGAACCAGTTTCTGATCACATAAACCAGTTTATGTGTAATGTCTGTACCTAGCCAAAATGAATGTGCTGAAGACTGGCTGAGTTGGGGCATGGTAGGCCCATGCAAGTAAGTGCCCAGGTTTGCCCCAGCCTAGTTATGCCACTGCTGAAAATAATAGATTATTTTGCATTTAGGGAGAAAACAGAAATCATCTGAAGTGAGAAACCAATGCAGAACACAGGTCAGGTGTTCTACCCTTTTACATTACCACCTCCCACCCCCACTCACCACATCCACTCATCTGCTCACATATGCACATACCATTACAAAGGGATTTTCAGGTATTTTGATGCACAAGGAACGCTAGCACGCTTCCAGGAATTTTATAGCCCAAGTGGAGGTATCATTGTTTCTGCAGAATAGAAGTATGAGGGCATGCGGTCCCTAAACAGCACCTCTCCCTAGGGCGGGTCTCGACACAGCAAGAGGAAGAGTCAGAAATGAATGGGTGGAGGGTGGAGGTTCTGATGGTTTGATGTATCTAACACCAGGAAGGTCTGGACTGACTTTTTCTTTTTGGAGCAAAAAAGTGTCAAACTAAGATTCCTCCAGCCAATGTGAATGCAAGTTCAATGGTGGGTTTAAGATTATACATTGTATTATATACCTTCCATTTGTGTTTGCTCTTCTTTGCTGAGCTCTAATTGTTACACGGATTTTCACAGCACGTTTCCAGAATAGCACTGTTCTGTTTTCCAGGTTTCCTCTCCGATGTTTGTTTGGAGCCAATACTTACAGGGCAGGAGACTTAACTTTGTCCAATTCTAGTGAGCCGCCAATTTTAGAATGTAATTTACTATCTAGAAATGTAGTGATGGCTCTGCTGGAGAGAGGGAGAAGTTAATAGCTAAAACCTAACAACTCTGTATAGTCCAAGAATATAAAAATGCCTTATTTTAAATGCTGCAGGGCTACATTTATCCCTTCCAGAGACAAACCCATTCCTCCCACTGTGGGCCAGATCTATTTGTGCTAATGCAGAGATAGGTGATTTATACTTCCCTGTACAAGGCTTGTCCTATTTACTCAGGCACGATTCACCTGGGAAATAGCAGATGGTAGTAAAAGTGCCTGCACTCCCTTTAGCCAGAGGGAAGCAGCTTTAAGTTTCACTTACCATCTTGCCAACCCAGCTTCTGCTGGTCAGTACAAAGGCTGTATAGGCAGCATGCAAAAGTGGTTTGCTTTACCCACAGTCCCTTCCCCAAGGGTGGGACATGGACATTTACACAGGTTTGTGCTTAATCCACTTTACTCAGTGGAGTTATGCCAGAAGTGAGTTTGGCTCTTAGTGTTTCATTCTGAACTAAGTGGCCAGGACAGCCCACCCCAGGCTGGTCACATTTCCTAGCTATGTGACTGTAACCCACTAGCCAGAATGGTAGGTATCACCCTCAGGGTAGAAGTGCTGCAGATGCTAAGCTTACTAAAAATACAGGAGTTACTCTTTTAAGTTCAAGTTGGCAAGGCTTCCATTATAGAGGAAGGTCTGTGATTGGTGAAGATGACTGCTATGTGACTACTTTGTTTACTTTTCAAGCTATGGGTGTTAATACTTGCTATGTCATCTACTATTTTTTCTTCTCTGATCTTTTTTTGGTACTAAGAAAAAAAGAGTGATGCAGCTTCACTCCAATGAAGGCCATCATTGAATGGATTATGAGTGTTACCATTTGGGATTTTATAACTTGCACTTCTACAGACCTTTTCCTTCACATATCTCACAGACTTTGCAAATGTTAATATATGAGCACTCACAGGAAAGGCAAGGAAAGAAAGTGATCATACATGGAAAGGAAGAGTTCCTCCTGTGGTCATGGCCCCCGTTTCCACACTCCCAGTTATCTGGTTTAGCCACAAGAGCATCCAGTCACATGGGAGCAGATGAGATGCACGCATAGACCATGTCTACCACAGCAGTCAGATGGCTCATAGAATATTATTTTTGTTCTTCACACAGATCTTCACACATAGGTCGTTCCCGGTGTCTGCTAGTCACATAGAGATTTAGCAGCAAAGTTGGGAATATAACCCAGAACTCCTGGTGCACTCCTGCGCTCTAACCTTGAAAGCATGTTCCCTCCTGTAGGCATGATTATGTTTTTCTAAGCTCACTGGTTAACAATTGAAAAACTAAAAACATCAACCCTGCTTCTCCCCTCAAAACCCACCATGGTCCAAATTCAGAGCTGGTGTTTGCACTGAGATATTAAATCTAAATCTTGGTCCACAATCTTAATATACATTTACATTTCCTCATATATCGAATGATATCCTTCACCCCAGTAGTGGTGGATGAATGGCAGACCAGACTTAGTTCATTCTGACCAAGAAACTGTAATATAGAGAATACTGTTTAGCACTCTGTACTATGGAGGTGTTTTCAAGAATAATTTCTGCTGAAAATGTGAAAAATAAAAGGTAAAAAGCCCTCCCATCACCCTCCCCTTCCCATTGTAGTGCCTCTCTTGCCTTATCATCAACAGTAGGAAAACTCTCCAACGTGAATGGGGTCAACCTCACCTAAAAATAGAAAAGGAGCAAAAGGTTTCCAAGAGACGCTGCTACTCTAGAAAACATGCTGGCACCTTTTCTTTGCTAGCCTGTGAGAAACAAGCCAGGGCAACTGTGGCTCTAGCCAGCACACCGAAAGAAGAGCACATGGGTCTAGCCTGTATGGGAAAACTACCCCAAGCACTCATTTTAAAAAAGTGTATCTAAATTAACTTTAAAATAATTTGGAACCACACCACGCACAGGTCCAAACTTGCTCCAAAAATATCTCATTAAGTAGGATTCTGGCCATCTGGAGTATGGTCTGTACTACAATTCAAACCAGTTAGAATTTGGGGAAAACTGAGTGTAGAACAGGCCTCAGAGAAATGCCTCACACTGGCAAATAAAACATGCAGAGACAGACCCTCAAGAGACTGGCAAGTTAACATAAGGCAGGCACAGCACATTAGCTGAAAAACTGCTCCATCATACAACACCAACAGCACATGAGAGGCCCCGCAAGCCTTGCACAAGAAGCGAAGGATTCAGTCATGGGTGTGGGTTGTTGTTTTGTGCTGGTCAGTTTTGATTTTATTTCGGAATAAAGACTGGAGTTTCCAAAAGACTCAAAAGAGAGAGGTGCCCATCTCCTACTGAATTTCAAAGGGAACTTCTTTTTGCTGAATGAATGTGAGCATCCATATTGCAGAGTCCATCTGATCCTCTCAGACTCCTGTGGGGTCTCAGCACAGGACAGCACAGCATTTGGGGCCCAGTGATTGAAGGGAACTAGGAAGGAGAGTTCAGGTGTTAGAAAAGAAGAAAGGACGAGGGCAGCTTTGTCATCATCAGTGATGTGGGTCACAGCAAAAGGGAAGGAGCTTATCAAGGAGCCAGTTTAAAGACAGTATTTGAGGGAATTAAATGGGGCATGGAATATATTGGGGTAGGAACTGGATTATGGTTAGATCTGGATGGCAGGGAGCAAAAGGAGGAAGAGGGTTAAAGAGACATGGGCATCATTGTTTAAACAGGCAGCAGTCATCATTCCCCTGGAATCACAACCACCACCCATTGGCAAGAGAGCCCCTATCAACTGGGAATTTCCTGTGGATAAGATTGGGTTGAATTTTTCCATTTCAGTGGCTGGGGAACACTTGCAGGAAAGGTTTCTATATTCATTATCTCCTAAATGTTTAATTTGAGCTATGCCTGGAAATGTTGTGCTATGAATTAAAAGGCAAGGGAAATAAATAGGGGTGCACTATGACAAGAAGTGCAGAAAGATGCATGGACATCATAACTATACCCAATGATGCTAGATAGGGGATAGACAATAGCATGAATTACTCACGAATGGTGAAGCCCAAGTTAGCTATACAGCTCCTCCTGAACTAGTGCCAATAAAAACTGTCCCGCCTGCACTGAACACCACCGTAATCGGGGGTGGGGTGGGGAAGAGAGAATGAAACCTTTATGTGGCAAGCACTTTCAAAACGAGAAAGTGGCTGCTGGGAGGTGTTTGAGGGGTTGGGATGTCGGAAACAGTTCCAGGGGGACAGATCAGTAGTCAGAGTGCCCGCGAGGCAAGCAGAGATTCTGGATGGAACAGTCTCTCAGACGGCCACCTCCTATATAGCAAAGCATTTCCACCACATGAGATCATGGCAAACATGCCACACGCTGCTTTATTTCTGAAAATATGGAGTCATGTGTGATCAAAGGGGATAAACTGCATTTTTTTCTGTGCATTTGACTGTCCTACCTGCACTTTGACTTTCTTGAGCTCCGGCTAGATCCAAACAACTGGAATATTGATAAACTATAAAGTAAAAGCCTCTTACAAAAATGTTTTCTGTCTTTCTCCACTAAAACATGATGGATCAAAGATTAAATGTACAAAGATCAGATTCAATTTTGGACCAGAGAGAGATTCAGGGTCTGATGCCCAGTGAGCAACCAGGACTTAAATATACTTGCTGCAAGTCAGGAGAGAAGGGGACTTCAGGGCCTCCAGGGATAACATAGCAGATATTAAAACCATGACAACTGTGTGTATGTGTGTGTGTGTGTGTACTATTCTGGGTAATGTTTAAGGCGTTAATTATTTTTCTGCCATTCTAGCTTGCAAGGTAGCGTGATTAAAAATAGTAATTAAAAATATATCACAACATTTCTAAGCTAGATCTTTTTAGTTAAAGAAGTGTAGCCCACACAGGATACAAGATTGAATGGTATAAAGGTTTCATTAGGACTCAGACTCATACAGGATTGCTGATTTAACATGCTTGTAGCTTTGCTAATTATGAGTAATGCAACTATCCTAATCATCCCAATACCTCCTTTGTATCCCACCATCTCATGGCCTTAGCATCTCTCATATTTGGCCCGATGTGTATGTCTCAATCCTGCAGACTTTATTCATTAAAGTTGTTGTATTCCCTTTACTGGGCATAAACCCAGGTTGTCAGACTGGGTCTAGAGAGTGTATATATAATATGTGTGCTTGAAAGAGCTAGTGTCAAGGGCTTCCATTACAATTCAATTTTCACTTGCTCTTAACATCAAATATTGTCTCATTTTGGTGGATCAGAGTGAAGGGCTTTATTTAATTTGACAAAAAACTATTCATCATCTTAACATTGAAGTGAGAATTAAAAAAATGCTATTTCCAGCGAGAAAAAAAAATGAAGACTACTCAGGTCCTGAACCTGCCATCATATCCACTCAGCAACTCCCTTGCATCTGCGAGGAACCCAAACAACTTCAATGGTGTAGCTTGGATTAGTTTTCCACCAGGGTCCCTTGGCCAAAGTGTGTGTGGGGGTGGAGAAAGGCCTCAAACACGCAATCAAACCTTACGTGCAAGGAAGAGCGCCTGGGGTGTTACCGCGAAGTTACTACAGACCCAAAGGCAGCTTTGCATTGAAGAGCCTGTCTAACATCATCCTGAGAACAGGGCTGGTCCAACAGAAGACATCCCCCGTAAAACCCCTTGCCTCTTGTGAATTCAGAGAACTGCCCAGTGGCTCAGGCTGCAGGCCCAAAAAAGCCCTTGGACAGCCAGCTCTTGCAGACAGTGGGCTCCAGGCCCACCTAGAGTCCAAGCAAACAAGCCTACTGGTGGCCTACATCTCCAGTGAGAGAAGCTGCAAAGAAGAGAGGCAGAGTAGAGGAAACCCTGGGCTTAACCCAGGGTTAAGCTCTCTGCTCTCTGCCCCCGAGTGATGGCACCATGGGCCTATGGTGAGGCCCAGTCCGACATTGGCCTGGCACTGCGATGGGGACACGTGCTCAGAACGGGGGCATGTGCTCACAACATGGACACGAGTCCCCACAATGGGCACATGTGTTCTGAACAGGAGCACGCATGCCCAGAACTGAGACACCCGTGGGTGGCTCACTCCCCTCCCCCCCCCAGCTAAACCCCGCTGCAGCCCTGAGCGCAGTGCCTGGCCGGGCGGAGCGGGCCGCGCTCTGCTGGGGGTGCTGCCGGGCTCCCGCTAGGGGGCGCAGCGCGGGGGAGCCCAGGCCGCTGGCGGGGAGCGCGCGCGAGGCAGAGGCGCAGGCAGAGGCGGCGGTGGCGCCGGCGCCGCAGGGGTTAAGGCCCGGAACGGGCCGCGCTGTTGCCAGGGCGACGGCTCGGAGTGTTCCGGATCGTACCATTGCGCAAGCGGCGCGGGGGGGGGAGAGCCGCGCAGCGCAGCGCAGCGCCGAGCCGAG
>NW_017728931.1:34970639-34977044 GCF_001723895.1 Crocodylus porosus
CCGCGCCGCGCCGGGCGATGGAGACGCACATCTCGTGCCTGTTCCCGGAGCTGCTGGCCATGATCTTCGGCTACCTGGAGGTGCGGGACAAGGGCCGCGCGGCGCAGGTGTGCGCGGCGTGGCGCGACGCCGCCTACCACCGCTCCGTGTGGCGGGGCGTGGAGGCCAAGCTGCACCTGCGCCGCGCCAACCCGTCGCTCTTCCCCAGCCTGGCGGCGCGGGGCATCCGGCGGGTGCAGATCCTGTCGCTGCGCCGCAGCCTGAGCTACGTGATCCAAGGCATGGCCGACATCGAGAGCCTCAACCTGAGCGGCTGCTACAACCTCACCGACAACGGGCTGGGCCACGCCTTCGTGGCCGAGATCGGCTCCCTGCGCTCGCTCAACCTGAGCCTGTGCAAGCAGATCACGGACAGCAGCCTGGGCCGCATCGCCCAGTACCTCAAGGGCCTGGAGGTGCTGGAGCTGGGCGGCTGCAGCAACATCACCAACACGGGACTGCTGCTCATCGCTTGGGGACTGCAGCGCCTCAAGAGCCTCAACCTGCGCTCCTGCCGCCACCTCTCGGACGTGGGCATCGGGCACCTGGCGGGCATGACGCGCAGCGCGGCCGAGGGCTGCCTGGGCCTGGAGCAGCTCACGCTGCAGGACTGCCAGAAGCTCAGTGACCTGTCGCTCAAGCACCTGGCCCGGGGGCTGGCCCGGCTGCGCCAGCTCAACCTCAGCTTCTGTGGCGGCATCTCGGACGCCGGGCTGCTGCACCTGTCGCACATGAGCAACCTGCGCAGCCTCAACCTGCGCTCCTGTGACAACATCAGTGACACGGGCATCATGCACCTGGCCATGGGCAGCCTCCGCCTCTCCGGCCTCGACGTCTCCTTCTGCGACAAGGTGGGCGACCAGAGCCTGGCCTACATTGCCCAGGGACTGGACGGCCTGCGCTCCCTCTCCCTCTGCTCCTGCCACATCAGCGACGAGGGCATCAACCGCATGGTGCGCCAGATGCACGGCCTCCGCACCCTCAACATCGGCCAGTGTGTCCGCATCACCGACAAGGGCCTGGAGCTCATTGCTGAGCACCTCAGCCAGCTCACCGGCATTGACCTCTATGGCTGCACCCGCATCACCAAGCGGGGCCTGGAGCGCATCACCCAGCTGCCCTGCCTCAAGGTGCTTAACCTGGGACTCTGGCAAATGACTGAGAGCGAGAAGGTCAGGTGAGACGAGGGGGCACCCGAGACCTCCACCCCCTCTGGAGGGACTCACTGACTGCTGCAATGGAGGAGAGAGAGGGGCACGCACAGAGCCATGCTACTCGCCGCCCCAGCACCAGAGGGAGGGATGGAGAGAGTACCCTCGTCCTATGCCACCTGCCTGTGGCTGCGCTGGCTGGGAGGCAGGAGAGAGGATGCCCGTCCCTTCTGTGCCCTGCCATGCCCCTGGGTTTCTACTTGGGATGCAGTATCCATGTCTCTCCCCTCCCCCCCATTCCCTTTTCATCATCCTGCCTTGGCATAGGAGATAGAGGCCCACAATCTTATGCACTGGGGCTGGAGATACCTGTCTTTACCCTGAGTCCATCCCCTTGTGCACTAGGGATGGATAAAGACAGACCCCCTCCCCCATCCTTATTTATCCCCAGTCCAGATACATTTTGGGGACTGGAAACATTTTGCAGAAGTGGGGGTGGAAATGGAGGTGGGAACAGGCCTCTCTTCTCTCCCTGCCTCCCTCTAAATAGAAAAAGAAAAAAAAAAGCTTACTAGTGCCACCATCCGTGTCCAGCTATCCCCTCCTTCTCTCCTAGGGACACTGACCACCTGCTCAGACCATTCCACCTCTGCCTGTTCCCCCCCGCCCAATCACCTAGAGACAGCCACAGAAGCACCCTCCTCACATGCACTCATTCCATTCACTTCAGTCAGGTCCCCAGCTCCAGTCTCCCCTCCTATACTGGAGGTGGATAATCTCCCACCATTCCAGTTCTTCTGTGCTTTAGGAACAGAGAAAAGTTATACCAGGAGCATGGGGACGCACCTCGATGCCAGCCTGGGAGAGAAAGCCAAGACACTCCCTTCTTTTCCCCATCTCCCTGCGCTGGGGATGAAAATCCAGTTTCCTTCTACTCTGTTCCTTCTTCCCCATCTTCTTCAGAGCTCCCAGCTTTTGGAAGGCCCGAGTCACCTTAGCCACACATCTTCCCTTTCATTATTCTCTCTCTTCCTCCCCTCTTCCTCTTTCTTGGCAGTGGGAATAAAGACATATCCAGCCACACATCCATTCCTCTTTAGATTGGGGTGTGCAGGTAGAAGGTGTGACTAGCACCTACCTGCCCAGGGGACTTAAGGAAGAATCTCCAGCTTCACTTTTGCTTTCATTTGAGATACTGTGACCTGTTTTTATTTTGAAATGCCTAAAAAAAGTAACTGCTACAAAAACAGCCTCTTACTCTCCCACCATTCCCTTTGCTTATGTCCTGTAACTGATCCCAGTTTTCCTCATCCATTCTCCTCTCTTTACAGTATTCATTTTCTTACATGGTTTTATTTTTAAAGACATTTGAAGTTGCTGTTCTTGTGGATTTTTAAGTACATTTTTTTTCTGCTGAATATATTCTATATATATAAATATATATATGATGTCTGGCTACCTCGTTTTAATTTGTTACTTTTTTTCTCAAAAGCCCTGGAATTCTTACAGGAAAGAGATTTTGAGACAAACATTTTGTGCCTAGACTGGAAAAATGCCCCTTGGGTTTGTATTTTTTTTTTAAGCTTTCCCTCCCACCTTCACTTTCTGGCTGTGCCTCTCACTCCTTCTCCAGCTGGGCTTGGGGACCCCACTGTGCTTCTGTGTTTCTTCTTTTTGTTTGTTTGTTTGTTTTTGGAAACTCTTCTAGCACAAACACGTGTAACACATGAGCATCCATCCAAGGATTGGGCTACTGTTAAAAGAAATGTGTGAAATGCGAGTTCAGTTCTTAAATATATATAGACCTATATATGCAAATATTTTCCCCCTCCCTTTCAAATCACCTACAAAAAAGGTCACTGTGTGAGGCTTCCTGTTTTTAAATGGAGAGAGGAGCAGAGCAGGCCCTGAGGTTGTAATGTGAAGGGGAGGAGACAGATGAACTTCAGTCTTATCTCTGTTCTGCCAATAAAATGGAGCTGGTTCTTTAGATTTTTTTTTAATTATTATTATTATTATTATAATTTTAAAGAGGAAGAATACAAGATTAATTTTTGATGAAAAATTCCTTGGCTTTTTTCCCCCTACCCCCACCCGGTTGTTGTTCAGATCCTCAAATCCTCCACAGTAACAGGCCAGACCATGGAGTTAAAGCAAACCCAGAGACCCCTATGGATTAATTGTACTGTTTGTGAATTTGTATAAAAAATAACAAAGATCCTCTTAAAACATTTTATATTCTTACAGTAAAAGGTTAAACTGATATTTATATAATAAAAGAGGAAATATGAAGTATGTTTTTGAAAAAAAGCTGTATCTGTGTTGTCTTTGCTTTTTAAAGACATTGTCTACTGGTTTCTGAGAAACATGGTGCATGGCTTAGAGAGGGTTTGGGCTGTTTTCTTGTCTCAATGACTGATTAAGTCTAATGAGTAAAAGGAAATGGAGAGTCTGGTCCCTCCTGTGCAGGATGTTGAGCAACATAATTAGAAGTTTGCAAAAATTGCTTCCTTTTGGAAGGACCAGTCTCCAGGTCTATAGCGAAAGAGTCAAACTACAAATTGTAGGTGTCTATTCAGTTTGGGGTTAGATTGACTGCAACTGGCACTTTGTTAATGAAGCAACTGACACACCATGTAATAGATCCAACTTGACATTTGGGTGTAGGGGAAGTTTTAAAAAACTTGAGACAAAAGGTGGTTGTCCTGTGACTTTTCTTTAATGCAGGGCAATTGGTCCCCCTTACTTTCCCTGCCATGTTTATAACCCAAAACTGCACTTTCTTGCTAGAGTATGACAACCTGGAAATGAATGACCAGGGAAAGTGAAATGGCCTAGTCAATTTTCATTGCCGAAACAGATAAATGCAAAGTAGAAAAAAAATGGATTTAAAAAAAATTCTATTTGAATAATCTAAGGTGTCCTTTGTACCATCCAAATCTCTCTCTAATGAATGACTTTTAACCTGATAGGGCCCTTTTTAGACTACTGTGATGTGGATCTTTTATTGTTGTTCAAGATTGGGCTTAAGCTGTGTTTATAGGGCATGAAACAAAGCTTTTTTCCCTCTAAGTCCTGCAGCAGGGCTTTCTCTCCCCCGCCTCCCCCCTCCTTCCTTTTTTAAAGGAGGGGTTGGGGGTAGAGAGAATGTGAAATGGTGGAAGAAGCTGAAGCCATTGTTCAGGAAAGTTAAAAGAGGAGCTGTCCTTGCTTGCTTGTTCAGTCATGCATACTGAATCTCCCCATGTGAGGGTCCCTATGGAAAGGAGGAGGGTGATTCTTCCCCTCTTTTTAACATTCCTCTCCAGGCCTGGCTGTATTTAAGCTGCTTTCCTTCATGCAGAGGAGGGAGGGGGTGGGGGATGGTCTGGAGTTCCTGTACATTTGCATTTTAAGCACTTCCAGTGCTAAGCAGGCCAGTCTGTTCCATCCAAACTATTCTCCTAGAGCAAACACCTCTCAAGTTAGACTTCAGGTAGTTAGGCTGCAGGTCCATGGTATCAGTGTGGCCCTGGCAAAGGGGTTATGACTGCCTTCAGCTGTAAGCTGCTCAACTTGCACATTTCACTGTATTTTTGACTCAGAGCGAAGTGTACATAATGCTTTGTTTGAAGCTATAATCGTATCACCTCCTTATCTCTTGAGGCCTCACTTCAAAGTCAAAAACTTCTCCCTGTGAAGAGGGCAGAGTTGCACTGCACCTCAGGGAGGGAGGCTCACACCTAGATGCCATGGGATTTTTATTATTATTGTAAAACTTCCAAGCTTTTTTGCGGGGGGTTCTTCACAAAAGCTACATTGTTCTCCTCTTGCAAAGCCATCACAATTGGATCTAATTGAGCCTGACACTATATCCATCTTCCTTTGCTTGGAAGGTGGTGTGGGGTCTTTCTTTTCTGCTTTAAAAAAAAGTTTACAATCACTTCTTGACCAGAAAAAGGATGTATGAACCCCAGTACACAATAGGAATTCCCAAACAGGTTCCCAATGCCAATGGCATTTACGGTAACATTTGAAACCACAGGCAGGGATGGTAAATTGCACGTTGCTCGCTAGAACAGAGCCTGTAGCAACAGGGTCCCAATGAACAGACAGCAGTATAGACCGCTTCTCCCCATTATGGTTCTATATTAACTTGGACAATGTTTGCATGGAGGGGAGGGGGGGGATGTTTGACTAAGAAGCTATAGGGTGTGTGTGTGTGGGGGGGGGGTCCTTTGCATCCTAAAGTCAGGAATCGGAAAGTTCTGAGGCAAAAATGCTGTTTGTAACTTCTCCTCACAAAAGAGGTAAGCGGCCCAGCGTGCTAGTTAAAGAGAGCTCAAGCTCTTGCAATTTTGCTGAAAGCAGAGCCTTCCTGCAGCCCTGAATTATTAGAAGGTCCAATAGTTCCCTTAGAAAATGACAAGACCTGGCTTGTGGCTGTCCCTCTGGGAAGCTCGGGTGACAATGCTCTCGTGGTCCCAGACATGAATCTCCCTGCTGGGAGTGGTCTCAGCTGGAGAAATGCACCTTTGCCCCTAAGCAGAAAGGTTTGCAAAAAAAGTGGGCAGGCCTTCATGGGGTGAGAGAAGAGAGTAACCTGTCTCCAATCACCCCCTCATTCTGCCAAGGCAACAGAGGGACCGAAAAGGTCGCCTGCGGGTCGCTCCTGAACTAAAGTGGGTCAATGCAGAGTCCCCATGAAATGACTCAATTGACATAGGAAGAAATGTTGCTCTGCTGTCTGAGGTGCTGTGAAAACCCTTCCACTTGCTATCCCGCTGGAAATACCCAAATCCTTGTCAGGGACCTGCACAGAAGGACACTTGGCTGCAGCAGGGAATCACAAGGCAGGTCTCCTGGGTGCCGGCTTTGTGACTTCTCAACTTTGAGCACTGAAGTCAACAGGAGACGAACAAATCCCGTTCACTTCAGTTGTCATTACTGAGGACCCAAGGGAGGGGAGGCGCGGCTGGGATGGGGCCTAAGTCCCGACAAGGCGGTGGCAGCCCCGTGCCCTGTGACCCCCCCGCTTGGGGCGGGCTCAGGGGGCAGCTGCAGGAAGCAGCCAGAGCCGAGCCGGTCCCAGCCCCAGCAGCTGCTGCAGCTGCTCCTGCCGGCGGCAGCCTCCAGCTGGCTCTTCCCGCCATCCCCTCCTCCCGGCCCCGGCCACATGGCGGGAGGGGGGAGGCGCCACCTGGCTCCCGCCGCCTGCCCGGGGCGTGGGGCTGCC
>NW_017728931.1:34977144-35002806 GCF_001723895.1 Crocodylus porosus
TCAGCTCCGAGCAGCCCGGGGCAGAGCCGCCCGCCCCCGTCCCGGCGTGAGGCCAGCCCGAGCGGCCGGGGGCTCCCGCGGCTCAGGGTGGCGGGAGCGGCCGGCGGACAGGGCAGGGAAAGGCCCTGTCCGGTAGCACCCTGCCCCTCAGCTGAGGTTGCTCAGGACCTGCTACTGCTCTGCAGTGCTGCGGGGGGAAGGGAGGGTCGTTTTAGCTGTCACAGATCGGCTGCTCAGCTGTGTAAGGAGCCATGGAGCAGCACCACCCAGGCTTCAGCCCGAGCAGACCAGAGCCTGTCCCCTCTCGCCGCTGCGCCAGGGAGACCCGCAGGCGCTGGGCAAGCCACCCGCTTTGTTCAGCTCAGCGCTCGCCTGCGCGTAGCAGCAGCCTGTGAGCCCCAAACCCGAACCCAGCAGAAGGGCCTGCACCACAGGGACCTCAGGATCCTCCTTTCTTCACATGCAAAGGTTGCAGTGAGATGTCACCTGTAGTTTGACAAAAGTACTGGGACACAAAGGAAGGGGACAGGACAGACCAGCCCTTCTGTCCATCTGTTCAAGTGACTCTTCCACAATTTAACCTCATACTGGGGTAGGCTGTAGGGGTTGTTGTAGACAGGGCACTTGCCCAGCTTCCTTCTCAAGGCCCACCACTTCTGTTTCCAGCCACTTTACTTTTCATGGAGCAAACTTGTCCCCACAGAAATGCAACAAACACTATGCAAAACAACAGACTGACAGAGAAACCAAAACCAGCAGTCTTTCTTCAATCCCTGAGAAGATAACCCAGGCTCCATGCTTCTCACTCAATACCACAGCCTTCCCTCTCCCACCTTTCACCTCCAGAGCTATTAACCTTCTTGGCTCCACCCTCATTTACTAATCATCAGTTGCAGCTTTTTCCCAGCCTTCCAGCTAGCTAGGCAGACTATGAATTGCTGCCTACCTGCAGCTGGGGTTTCAGGCCCTGAAAGCAGCATCCCCTTACAGTTAGGTACAAGTGTCATATCATGGCTGAAGTAGAAATAATCCCTCTTTGGAGAGACCTAACCTAGACTATTGTCTATATAGTTTTGCAGACAGAAATGCCAGCAATGTACTGATAATCTGGATGGGGCTCAGAGAACAGCAACAGAAAAAGATCATGGGGATTGATTTAAAAGGGAAAACTTAAACATCAGATATAACAACTGTGCTTTGCCACAACATGGGTTAAGCATTCTTGGTTATTAAGCCAGGTTGCCTTTTAGGGTAGTATTGCAATGTGAGCAAAAATTATATGACGTTGTTCAACACCAGTGTAGAAAGCTGAGAGGAGCACGCAGAATCCCCACTGATCTGGAGGGAACATCTGGCACTGGGTGCAGCTCAACATGAAATGGCTTTAATCCAGAGGATACGAGCAAAGTGAGAAAGAAGAAAGCAGAGTGCTGTAAACTTGGACTCCAACTCAAACAACGTAGGGATCTGTGAAATTTGTAACAAGCTGTGTCACTCTTGAATTGGGCTTGTCAGCCACAAATGGAATCATCGGGCATCTGATTCGACCTCTTACGTTTACACCATGATCCAGAGGATCGACTACTGGATTAAGTAGCCAGGATCCAGGCATCCCTCCTTTATTGCAGCACAGCTTGCTCTCAGCCAACCAGGACTCCCTCATGGGTAGCATGACTGAGACAGACCACCCCTACTCAACAAAGGTTTTTATTAGGTTTTTGGCTGTCCCTTGGATGCCATAAGATACTTTGCACTGGGAACACTAAGGCCTGGAATGAAGGATAAGAGCGTGGCTGAGCAGGAGCCAGTTCCCTGCTCCCTGCCGTAATGAGCCAGGAAAGCCTTTTTTGAAGACTGGGGAAGCTTGAATTCAAGATACAGTGCTTATTTTCAATCCTTTTCGCTTCACTCACACTTTTTTTTTTAGAAGGATGGTGTCTGCGGACAAGGGTCCCGCTAATTTTGATAAATGAAAACAAAATACCTGGAGAGCTTTAAAGTGTTCAGTCTCATACAGGATAAGGCCTTCCATAACTGCACACTGAACTGGCATGTATTTGAATAGCTCTGCTGGCTGATGTTTGGTGTAGTTGTCACCAGTCAGGTCTTCAAGTGATTATGAGCCAAACCAGACATGGCAACGACACTATTTGAATCTAAAGCATCACTTGCCACCACACTTGGCTTGATTGTGTCCCACTTGCGTGCAAACCCTGGTATGCAGTTAAGATATGATTTGTTTGAATGTACTGATTTCCAAGCTTTACTGGCAAAAGTCCTGCATGAACCTATTAAGTTTCTCACGACTGTGGTATTAGTTTCACTAGTGAATTACTAAGTAAATTCAATATCCATATTCAATAGCCAGGACTTCCTGGCTACCATTACGGATCCATTACTACAGGAAGCAAGCACTTCAGTTCATGCAGCCAGGCACACTTTTGATTTAGTGGGTTTGTCTAGGGGAATCAGTAACTATTACATTTACTTGATAAAGCGATTTTTTGCAATTTGAGGGTGAGGCCCCTCTCCCCTGTTAAGTCAAAGGACCTGTCTTGATGGTCCACTTAAGGAGGTTAACGGAGCCAAGAGACTTCCAGGAGAAGAATGCTGTTCTTTTGACAGACACCTCCAGCAAGAATTTAAGAGGATTGTAAAATGCTCTTTGGTCCACCACTAATTGAGTAGGCTCAGACATTCTTTTCCCCAGCTTCATCCTTACAGGCCACCCACACTTGCTGATGACCTGCAATGAGCGAAGAGATAAGAAGATGGTCACAGCATCAGTGTCCATTTTATGCCAAAGCTGATTAGTTGTAGCATAAACATTTTGCAAGCTGTATGCTATAGCTGTACAGGAGACAGGGTGCATACTTTGGTACCTTCATCATATCACCCACAAAACCTCAGACAACGGATTCGTTTTGGGATGTTGATAGACTGGTTAATCCAGACTGTCTCAGTTTGGTGGCTAGTCTGAATTCCTCCAGACAAAACAAAACCAAACAGATTCAGAATAAGTTATTTGCATCCATGGGGCAAAACAGTAGTTTGGACTGAATACTAAGTCTTATCTGCTTGATTTTCAGAGTGGTTCGCTCTGAGGTGTACCTGCACTTTGTGCCTAAGCCATTTCTGTTGAAAATCAGTGGGGAATACTCAAGTATTCAGGATTCCTGTGTCCAGGATTATTTTCACTAGTAAAAGCCTCTCTTTGCTTTGAAAAAAAGCATTATTTTAGCCTTTGCTCAAGAAACCACTACTTGATGTTGATAAACTGGTTACATACCATTCAGTTTTCTAGATTGTTGAGAAGGCTGTGGCAAGATGACTCAGAGCATTTTGAAGCTTCAGATCAACTTGACCTTCGTCAGTCAGGGAACAAACTAGATTTTTGCCCAGATAATCTACTGACAACACTGGTGAATGATCTCCTGGTACTGGATGAAGACCAGGTGTCCTTGCTGATACTGTTGATAGGAGCAGGTGTTGAGTAGCTTATGGATGCAACAAGAAGTGGAAAGCACTGTCCTTCAGCAGCACTTTGTGATCTCAGAAATTGCACATCTAACCGTGAACAATTGCTCTACCTTCCAAAGGGATGGAAATACAGAGTGCTATCCCATTGTCCCTTTTATTCAGTGCATATGTGGAGCTTTTGGACAGGTGAGTAAAGCAGCATGGGCGATGGTATTTTTTCCAGACAACCGATATCCAACTCTGTCTCTATCTCATTTGACCCAGATAATGTGGTCACCTCCTTAAGGCTGTAGCACGTCTGAAGTCTAGCTGGCTAAAGCTCAATCCAGAAAAGACTGAGGCAATGATGGTGAAGTGGGGAAAACCATCTGAGCAGAGAACAGAGGCAGTTGGAGGTTTTCATGTGAGTTAAAGACTAGACTCCTTACCTTGCTACCTTTAACTTGAGCTGATGACTTGCAAGAAAACTACAGACTACTGTGTCTTCACTAGGAATTTATCTTGCTTTAGTTAACTCAAGAACACACTTCTTTTTTTCCTAGTGAACACAAGACCCAATATGGAACTACACCTTAAATGCAACTAAAGCAGGTGCAAAAGGCAGCTGCCTGATTATTAAGCTATGTATATTACCAAGAACTCATCTGACTCCCATGTTCCAGGCAGTGTTGTCTCTAAACTGTGTGGTGCGTGTGGCCGAACAGGTGCGCTTATGCCCCACTGCCAGGTACGCTTGCACGGCTGCACATGCCGCACAGCTTAGAGGGAATGCTGGTTCAAGGACCTCTATTAGTTGCCTGTAGATTTGCACACAATACTGATTATGACCTAGAAGGCCCTAAATGGCTTTAAATTCTCCTGATTATGAGTGTTTATACACATACCCTAGGTGGCGGGGGTGGAGGGGCGCTTTAATTAGAGCGGCTACAAGAGCTGCTCTAATTAAAGCGCCTGGAGCATACAGTGTGTTAGCATCCCTGCACAGAAAATGGCGGTGGGGAACTTTAACTAAAGCTTGTCAAATTATCTTTAAAGCACCCCTGCTGCCATTTTTTAGTGCAGGGTTGCTGATATACATGACACTTGAGTCTGCTGGAGTGCAGTAATTACAGCACTCGATTAATCGAGTGTGTTTTAACATGCTGTAATTACAGTATATTGGAGAAGCCTCGATGCATGTATATAGGCACCCTATAAGACCGATTCTCTTTTGGTGGCATGAGCCCAAAGCTGTAATTATGGAAAAGCCCAAGCTGAAGACCCTTTGGAAGAGACATGAGACAGTTACTACCTGGGTACTGTCTATGTGCACCCATGAATTCTGGATCCAACATTTTCCTTACCATAGTACTATGGGGTCCAAATCTCTTGACGCTTAGATGAGGTACCAGCAGTCAAAAAGCCCGAGGCAGAACTGATATAAGTTACACAGTTTTCTATGAGCAACGTAGTGTAGCTTGGTAGTGAACAGAACACACATTCATCCTTGGGGGTGGGGGGGGAGGAAGGAAGAGGGGGATGCAAATCTTAGACCAGGTTCAACCATTTTGAAACCAATCTTTGTGTGCTGAACTTCTCTTCTGTTACAGGTATAGACCACTTTTGTGTGCTGAACTTCTGTTATGCTACAGTATAAACTGGTTTTGTATGCCAAACTTCTATTCTGTTATGGGTATAGACTTGTTTGCGATCATGTATACCCGTAGAAGTGTAATGTCTGTACCTAGCCTTAGGTCAGGACAAAAAAGGGTAATTCATTTGCTGGGCTTTTTTCAGAGGTCTGAAGGTATGGGAATGATAACAGAGTGGGGTATATCTTTTCGCTTTAATGACTGTTTACGTTCATTTCATTTTGCTGTGTGTGGTGTTTGTTGTGCTCTGCTGCATGGTTATTTTTTAACAATCATCTTGTAATTATTAGGATGCCTGAAGAAGTGGGGACGGGGGTGTCCTTTTTGCACATGAAATGGGAAAAATAGGTCTTCTCCATCTCTAATGTTTCTGACACAGTTGTACTGACACTGCCCTTTTAACAGGAAGTGCCACCTACTAGTTTACTAGAACTCAGAATTAGGTCAGTGGCAGGACCAGGACTGGATCCTACCTCCCTTTCACTCCCAGTCCTAAGCCCTAGCCTCTAGACTACATCTTCTGGTGGGCTGAGCTGCTGTCTGTTTAGACTCCTTAAAACCAGATCTGGAAGGACTTGAAAGAACAGGTTCTGCAAGAATCAGTACTCCTGACTTTGGTGGCACCAAACTCTGCTACGACAGAGGCATTCCCAGGTTTTTGCTACCAGCAGTGGGATTTGCCACAGCTTTTATTTCAGGCAACATTATGCTTCTTTCATGAAGTGAAATCATGTCCTGGGTGCCGGCCTGACAGTTTCGGGGAGTGAAGATTTCTATTTTCAGGAAACACAGCACTGATGGAAGCAGTGTCAGCTGCTAACTCTGTTTTAGCTTTGATCTGAAGAGACCACCTGTAGAGACAAAAGGCATAGTCAGGTGGCCCCTGACATTGCCAGTAATGTGCCAATATTCATGATGTGTTTTTAAGATGCACTCATCTATTACCCACTCATTTAACATTGGCTATGCCAAACATTGATCGGAGAGATGGCAGTGGATTTCAGTCTACTGACCTGGACTGCATTGCAGTAGAACTTGCATCTGAGCCATACAGTCCCCTCCTCCATCTCAGTGTTTACCCACAGGACTGTGCCCGGTGTGCTGAGATGACATGTCTGTCACACACCTGCCAGGAACTCAGACAGACAGACAGAGGGATGTTGCATATGAGTGGCTGGGTATAAGTTCTATCCTTGTCCCTAGTGCCAAAAACAAGCATGTTAATGCTAATCTACCCCTGTCTCACAGCTCAACTGCTTTTCTGTGACTAAGCCCCTTATAATGGTTTTACTAAAATCCCCTTTTGATGGAAAAAATCCCAGCTGGAAGTTTCGGGCACCGTTACAATGTGCAAGTCTGCGTGTCCCTTTCTACAGCCTCACAAAAGCCTTTAATCGAGTGGAAAATTTGCTGGAGGCCAGAGGTTTGGGCCTGCAATTATTTTTTAAGGGATTATCAGGAGAGAATGGAGGGTACTTATGACCCTCCCTCCCTCTCTTTGTTTTTTGCTCTGTGCCGCTTTCAGACAGACTCAGCCAGACGCCTTGCCCTCTGCAGGTGGATCTGCAGAAACCACCACACATCTCAGCCACAACAGTCTCATCTCTGTACCCATGTAAGACCAGATCCAAAACTCCAGCTCTAAAGGAGAAAGTCTTTGCCACCAGAGGGATGCAGGACAATAAATGTTTCTTGGTCAAAACTTTTTCAGGACCCAGCCAATTCTAGCCTCATGGGTCTTGCTGAATCAGAAGAAAGAGACCAGAAGGCAGCATGAAGCACTGAACAGAGCATGAAACCAAGACTCAGGAGAGATGGTCTGTTTCCTCCAAACATAGACTTTGCACAAGTTGCTTAGTGTTAGATCCAATAACGGACTTGGGTGCCTAAAAGTTAGTACTGAAATTCTTCACCTTTAGTTGCCTGGCCCCCAGAGGAAACCCTGCAATTCACACCTTGGTACCCAGTATTTAGAGAGAACTGGGCACCTCAGACTGGAATCCAAAACAGCGAGCACTGCCAGGAGGCTGCCTAAAGTGACCATGCTGATCCCAGTGCTACCTGTAGCTAGCCAAGAGGCGTGCTGAGGATATGGTTAAGTCTAAAATGCTGTCCTTCACCCTTAATTTCTCTGTACTTCAGTTTCTCCATCTCTAAAGTAGGGATGTTTCTATAAAAAAAGATATTTGAAATCTAGTGATGAACAGGGACAATGGCCAAATATTTCTAAAGTGACTAGTGGTCTGATATGATGTTCCCAAGTTACCTTTAAGGGGCCTGGATTTAAGAAGATGGGTAATTCAGCATTCCTGAAAATCAGGTTTTTAGAATATCTCCAGTTGGGTACTGAAAAAAAAGAGGTATCTGGAATCAATAGTCACTTTTGAAAATCTGAGCCTGAATGTTTTCATAAATTATTCTTGGAACCATGGGGTTACAAGACCAGACAGCTTTAGTTCCACCTGCTCCTCTTAATAAAGGATGACACCAGGTATAAACAGGCAAACCACACTTTACTGGTCCCTAATGGGTGAATATTTTGCAAGGCTTACCACCCTCCAGCCCTATATGAATGTTCCCCCTATGAAGATGCTATGCAACCTGCTCTCTGTGGAGGGTGCTGGAGACCATTAGTCTCTATTAGCAAGTACAGCCAGAGAGTCTGGGGCCCACTTTCCTCAAATGAACAAACAGAACCTCAAACTTCTGTCAAGAAATCTTAAGTTTGGACTGCAGCATCCCCTGAAACTCCTGTCCTGGGCATCTCTTGTGAAGACACCACACCCTGCACTACATTATAAAGATAGACTTCTATGTATGAAATTAAAATAAATGCATCCTACAGCTATTGTGAACTTCCCAAATGGTTATGGCCAACAGGATTTTAATGCAGCACTCCAATGATTGGGGGGCACTTGGTCACAGCGGTGTTACAAAGATGGATCATTGGATGTGTGGAGAAGACTTTGAGGCTTCAGACGAAAGGCCCCTCACCCATGGAGAAAATTATCAACCTTCAACCACTAATCCTGCTGCCTTCCTTTAAACCAGGGCAGCCCGAGAGGGTTGAAACTGCACCCTCCCCAGCTCCTGCCAGACTACTACTCCCCTTACAGCTTCTGCTGTAGCAGTAGCCAGGGCTCTGGGCTTGCCTTCTCTCCCTCTGGCTTTCACTATCTGCCTGTACCCCAAGAGACAGACATTCAAAAAGCCTGAGCCTGAATTAATTCAATTTTTGCAGGTTAGTCTAACCTGGCTAGGCAGAACTGGTTTGTAACCAGACAGACATTCTCTCTGGACAGGAAATTCAGGCACATGCCTGCAGTGGTTCAGGCTGGAAGCCATGGGGCACTAAACAGCCCTCCCTTCCCTCACACAGTGCTGAGCTGGGGAGGTGGGGTGTGGCCAGGCCTTGGCAGGACACTTGATTAGGGAGGTCTGCCTGCACCATCCCCAGCTTTTCCCTGCAAGCTACTCAAGGGCCGGGAGTGTTGCCAGGCCCCAGACCCCTGCTAACACTCTGAGGCAAGGGGTGGGGTGGGGGGTGTACAGTAGGGCTGTGCAAAATTTCGGCAAGTATTTCATTTCAAAGCTGTTTCAATGTATTTCGAGCTCGAAACAGCAAAATTGAAACAAAACAAAAAGCATTGAAACAGCTTTGAAACGAAATGAGGGCACTCCAAAGTACTGGTTCCAAAGCAAACCAGTGGTGGGAGGCAGGGAAGAGCCAGGGCTGTGTTCTGAGCGGCTCCGCAGCCCCACGTAGCTCAGCCCAGCAAGGAGAACCCTGGCTCTCTCCGCCTCTCACTGCCAGGCTGCACTCTGTGGGGCTAGCAGAGCTGATTGGAGCGGAGTGCTGGCTCTGCCTGGCTCCCACCGTCGGGCTGAGCTCCAATCAGCTCCGCCAGCCCCATGGAGCTCAGCCCAGTAGCAGGAGGTGGGCAGAGATGGGGCTGCACTTCGCCTCCCACCACCAGGCTGAGCTCTGAGCAGCTCCACAGCCCCATGCAGCTCAGCTCGGTGGCGGGAGGTAGAGCACAGCCCTGGCTCTGCCCACCTCCCGACACTGGGCTGAGCTCCATGGGGCTGCAGAGCTGCTCAGAGTGCAGCCCATCAGTGGGAGGCAGGCAGAGCCGCGACTGCGCTCCACCTCCCACCACCAGGCTGAGTTCCATGGAGCCTGGTGTTGGGAGCAGGCTGCACCCAGCACCAGTCCCAAGTGGCAGCTGCAGCTTCCTGTCATCTGGCACAGATCCAGGGGCCCGCACCCCTGGGAGGAGTCCGGCACAGCCCTGCAGCCCTCCCAGGGGTGCAAGCCTTCGGATCTGTGTGCTACTGCCAGCAAATTTTGCTTTCAAAACTTTGAGGTGCAGTTTCTGAGAAACCTCTGCACCTATCTCCTTGAAACTCAGCAGGCTTCATGCCCTCAGGAGGGGCGACCATCCCTGCAATCTGCATCCAAAGCAGGCAAGCAATTACAATGTTTTAGGCATTTTCATGATTCCCCATTATAGCCTATGGGTGAAATGTCAAAATGAGTCGAAACAGCAAAACAGTTTTGACGTAATGAAACGGGACAGTGCTTTGAAACGAAACGAAACAATGAATTGAAACAATGTCCCTTTGAAATGGCAAAATGGATGTCAAAAAGAAATGATGGTGTTTCACACAGCCCTAGTGTGCAGTGCATGTATCTGTTGATAATATGGAGCTTTTCAATCTCCCTCCCTGCTTCTTTATACTGTCTGCAACAAACTGACAGGCAAGCAAGCCAGCAGGGTGCTGATATAACAGTGTTTTTCACCCCATCAGCAAAACAATAGCCTATCTCCATTAGTTCAAACTCTTCTTAAACAGTTTACCAGCTGACCTGTTGATTAGCTCCAAAAAGCCCTAAGCAGTCACTGTCCTGTCTGCCTGTCCTAGTGAAACTAGAGAGAGACACACACAGACACCTCTTGGCATTAGCTAGCATACCACATGCCTTGGGTCCGTAGGGCTGGGGTCCATGCTGTAGGAAATGGGCGGGAGAAGAGGATTCCTGGTTGAGCAATGAGGTGGGGTAGGACAGGGAGAAGCCAGTCACACCCTCCTGTGCCTACAGTTTCTGCTGGACCTGCAGCCAGGGCACATAAGGGAGGAGCCATCCCTGCTGTGCAGCAGAGAACCCTGCCCAGCCAGAAAGCATTCTGGGATGCTGGGGGAATCTGGTTTATCTTAAACCAGCAAGGGATCTGGAACAGACATTGCATAAACTGGTTTGAGCCAAATCAGATAAGTCTGATACTACATTCAACCAGGCTTATCTCAAACTGGTTGCTGCCATTATTAAACTTGTTTATGTGCACTGAACATCTGTTCTGTTATAGGTTTAAACTAGTTTCTGATCATTTAAACCGGTTTATATGTAATGTCTGTCCCTAGCCAAGGAGTGGTCAGTTCAGCCTGCAGCACAGTGCAGTGGGGGAGCCCATGGCCAGGGAGCAAAGGTGGGGGCTTCCCTCGTGTGTGTGTGTTGAGGGGTTGACACCTGCACGTGCAGTGCAGTGGGGGTGGAGGAAAGTGGAAGGGGGCTACCTAGGAGCCTGTCAGTGCAGTCCCCAGGGTATGTGGCCCCCATTGTTGCGGCTTGCAGGGCATACGGCCCCAGGCCACTTAGAAGTTTAACCCCCCAAAACCTTCCTGCTTAATTTCTTTCACATACAAACAGCTCAATTACTCAGCTGAAATAGTCTATTAGAGACCAACTGGAACTGTGATTCTGTCCTCCCTACACAGGGGCTGATCCCTCAGCTCCCACTGATGTCAGTGAGAGTTGAAAGTGTTTAGCACCTTGAAAGAAGCACTCAGGTGTTTGCAGGATCAAAATCTCAGACACCTCCTGTAGTTCTGGCCTCCAGGTGGGAGAGATGGGCAGAAGCAGATCCAGGATTTTGCAGACAGGGGATGTAGGAGCAGTGACCCATGCTGCACACCCCACTTCCAGCTTCCTCCCCTCCTCCCATCAGGGCAGGCAGACTGAATCACTGGAGCAGCAGGCAGAGACTTTTTTAAATCCCCAAAGCAGGTAAGAATCCTTTCCCTTCCTCTCCCTGCTTAGAGGCACATCTCCTCCCTTCCGCAGTCCTCCCACTGTCCTGGGGGCGAGGGGAGCTCCAGAGCCACTCCAGCCTTGCTGTGTTGGGGCCAGGCTTAACCCAGGAAAGTGGGTGGCAGAAGGGTTCCCCCCACCACCATGCCTGCACCCAGGCTGGTAGGAAACACCCAGTGGACCAGGCAGGGAGAAGAAATGCACCCCCTTGCTGCTACCACTGTCCCAGGCTGAACCCAGCTAAAGGAGGGCAGAAGGTCCTCTCACCTCTGGGACAGCAGCAATGGCAGGTGGGGAAGAGGGGAATGGGAGGGGAGCAGGCAGGGGTGGGAACAGAGGGGATTTGCCTGAGTACAGAGGGGAAGGAATTCCTATCATGCCTGTTTTTGGTCCTCAGTTCACAAAATTCGCCCATCCCAATACTAACACTGTGGGCCTTTGCACTTTGCAAGTTTCTGGCCAGTCCTTCCACACTAACTGAATGCCACACAAAAATAATGGTAGAGGAAACCCTTTCTCAGTCCTACATAGGGACTGCATGCTGAATGGAAGCTGCAGTGCTGTGGGATTTATTTAAAACCATACACTGGCCTCTTTCTTTCTGTGGCACTATTTTTTTCACAGTACAACTACAATTTCACAGCCTTATCACTCACAGAGAGGGTAGCTGAATAGAGGTATTGAATTTCATGTAAATAAAAAGGCAGGGTAAAGAACAGCAATAACACTGCATCCCAGGAAATCAAACCTGAGTGCCCTGCATACCGTATGCAACAAGATGGCCTAGTGGTTAGAACAGGGACCAGAAGACTTATGGCCTGATTATCTGAAGAGATGGGCACACACATCTCACGGGGATCAGTGAGAGCTTCAGGTGTTCAGCACCTCTGGGAAACAATAAGTCCATTAAGATTCTATTTCTGTCTTAGGATCTTAGGCAAGCCACTACAGTGCTCTGTGCCTCAGTGTCCTCAAGTTTACATTGAGAACAATACTGCTTGCCTACAACAGCCTGAGAGGCTAAGTTAATGAACTTTTTTAAAGAACTGAGAGCCCCTAGAATGAAGTCACCATAGGATTACAGAGTATTAAGTGACCTCCAGAACAACGATCTAGCAAAACATGGGAAAGCTCTCAAACCCATTCTCTGCACCAGGAGAAGTTCCTGACTGCTTCATGCTCTGTTTTCCTGGAGAATGGGTTTCACACAAAGTGAGAAATGCTTTTTTTTTTTCTCAAATATATCAACGTCAGCATATACAAACAGACTGGGGTAGAGCTCTGAGGGCTCTCTCATATTCAGCTCTGAGTTGACACCAGGATACAAAGAGGCTGACCAATTCTAAGAAGGACAACAAGTTCACTGGGGGTTTCCAGGACTGGATCTGTACCAGTAAATAAGTAATCCAGAACCATAATGGAGAATCCTGATTGAAACTGCGCAATCTGTAGACACTCTAAGTGTCACCTTTTCTGGAAGGTGCACCCCAAATTAAGCTCTGTGCCTTTCCTGAGTGCCACTCCAATCCCCTGCCTCTGCCCAATCTGCTCCTCTGCTTTCTTCTCTATCTGCTACTACACTGCCTGACCCCTCCCCAATTTGCCACATGCCACACAGAGACTGCCCACACTACTTGTGGCAAATGTGCCTGAAGTTGGTCTACATGCACAGCCCTCCCAACCTGAAACATAGCCAGCTTAGCCAGCTGGGTGTGCCCCGTAAGCTCTGCTCATCAGGAGAGTGTTCAGGAACAAAATGTCATGGCATGATGGCTGTATTATGTCTAGTTCTGTAGGTAGTGTGCACGGGACAGGCCCACTGGGTTTCACTACAGCACTCTCTACTGTCAGAAAAGGACAGGACCAACTTGCCTGTAAAGCCAAGCCTCTGGGCTCCAAACTGCTGCATGCAAACTGGGAGTCTACCTCAGTAGGCATTCTCCATGCCGCACACAGAAGTGCTTTCTCTACAGTGGCATATGGATCCCCAGAGGTGAGGAATGTGAATTGTTCCTCTGGTTCCCTTGTATATGCCCTCTTCCATGCTTCAAGGCTCAGGGAAGGACTCCCAGAATGAGGGCCCACCCAAATACATGGATTCTGCTGAGCTCAGAAGGCAGGGCAGGGAGTCCTGGTTCTGTCGTCTTCCTATTCCAATCCGCCTGTGTGGTGTTTTCAACAAGCCCCAGTCAGGAGCTATTCCACCGCAGAATGAAAAGTGCTTTATTTGTTCCTCAGAAAGAGATGACATTGCTTATATTGGGTTCAAACGGAGGGCTGAAATGGGGTTCAGCAGAAGGATACAATTCTGGAAGCTTTTTATATTATTAGAGAAGCCTAACTCCAGGGGAAAACCTCTGTCAATACAAATTTTATGGAAAAATATTGCTTCTGTAGGCAGAAGAGAGACTGGCTGTGTTTGTGTATTCAGGCACTGTATATATGAAGATATTTTAGAGACCTCTATACTTAGCCATTGTGGTTTAGATCTTTCCCAGGCCAGGGCTAACTGTGTAAGCATGTAGTCAGCACTGGCCAAACAAATACTTTTAAAACCCTATTATTATTACCAGGTCAGTTAAAGAAGATTTCTTGTTTTTGAGATCTGTAACCCAAGACCCAATCATTCAGAAAACCTCCCAGCATTTACTAGGAGCATTGCTTTTTTCAATATGCCTCTATACTTAACTGCAGCCAGACCACTTCACATCATGATCTCATCTGATCTCACCATCTAGGCAGTGTTGGGTCTGGTCAGTACTCCAAGGAAAACCCAGGGTGCTGCAGGAAGTGATGTGGGTGACTTAGTCAGTGGCACTCTTTCCTCTGAGTCAGTACTGAACCAGGTTCAATCATAACATTAGCGGATGGTGACCCGCTGGACATGCTGCCTTTCAGATGAGATAAACGAAAGCCTGACCACACTTGTGGTCATTAAAGACAACATGCACTTCTTATAGCGTAGGAGTGTTAGTTTGGCTAAATGCCAGTGTGAGCAATAACTTGTCATATTCTTCCTGACTTGCCACATTCTTCCTGAAATTTCTGTTGGGGACCTTTCCCCCCACCTTCCGTCCCAAACTGTCTCTCTGCTGAATAGCTCCTATGTTCCACTTCAGAGGTACGTGATGTGAGCCTAACAGAGGAAGTGTAGTTTACTGGATAAAACACTGAACAGGGATTCAAGGGGCCTGGGTTCTATTTCCCACCCTGACCTCTGATCTGCTGCATGACTTTGGGCAAATTACTTCACCTCCCCAAGTTTCAGCTTCTCCATCCATAACTTGGGGGTGATGATACTGACCTCCTGGGTCAAGTGTTTTGAGATCTGATGATGGAAAGCCTAAGAGCTAGGTATTATCATTAGTGCATATGCATTTGTGACACATGCTTGGATATTGCAGGGTGAACGGCACTATGGGAGGAAGGCTTTTTACTGGCAATAGCAAAGTTTTCTGCCTTTTAGTAATCCAGAAGCATCTTGTTTCACACCCCCTTCCAGACAGGAGTTTTCCCCCTTTGAAACAAAGAGAAGCTCCATGATTCCTGGGTATAAGAACTACTGCAAGGTTGTGGAACATTAATCAGATTATTGACACTGAAAACTCAGTTACCTATAATTAGATAAACAACCTTCCCTCTCTTTTCCCAAAATCCCAGTGCTGCCATCACATGCTGTAACTGCTGCATGGGCTAAATATTTGAGATGCATGACATTTACAACATGGTCCCAAAATTGAAATGAGAAAACATACCTGGTTCGGAGGATTCAGCACTTCAGCTGACTTTAGCCTGGGTTTCTGAAAAGGTCTGAAACTCTTCTGAGCATTGCTGGGACCCACTGACAATCCTGCATTGTAACTTGTGATTTGGATACACATCCATATCAAACTCACCACCTTTGACTGAACTATGTTTTGAGATTTTGGGTTCAGCTCAGGCAGAGGTTCCATACACAATAAAGATGCTGCAAACTCCTGTGAGTTAAAAATAGATATAATGTTTGCACAGGCCCCTAAAATCCGAAACTTCTCTGTTCCACACTGTTTTGCTCACACTATTTGTACAAGCTGTGGTGGGCCAGCAGGGGGCGCTCCTGCATTGAGCCACCCACCTCACTGTGCCCTACCACCTTCCAGGCTCCGAGTGCCTCCCTAGGGGTGCCTCGCATCCAGCTGACCCCCTTCCTGGAGCACACTCAGAGCCTAGAAGGTGGTCTGTGTAGTAAGGTGGGTGGCTCAACGCAGAAGCGCCCCCTGCTGGCCCGCCACACGTGGTGGCAGGGTGGGATTTGAATACCCTGCTGTATTAGAGGATAATTTAGGAAGAGGAATAGAGTCACTGAAATCCCTTGAGCAAACAATTTCTAATTTGACATTGGGTTGACTGGATAGCGTAGACAGCCAGGATGGCAAATGAGTGTGTCCAAATGACTGTGCCCAAACTAAAAGAGCTGGCAAAAGGGAGGCACTCGAGCCTGGAAGGTGGGCAGGCGCAGTGAGGTGGGTGGCTCAACGCAGGAGTGCCCCCTGCTAGCCCGCCACACAGGCAACTGCACACTTCCACATACAGAGCTGTACATTCTCCACTTGCAAACCTGGCACATCCCTTGAAATGTTATAGTGCCATGTTTCTTAAGGCAGATTTGGCTGATGCATGCTTGGGGCTTGAGAACACTATGACCACTATCAACTCAGCAACCACCAAAAGGTTGGCCCCAAATGTTGCAATTTGCAGGGAGGGACAGATCAGAACAGTTGTCATGAAGTGGCCAGCATGGAGATTCAGCAGCACCCTCTACTGGATGGAAGGGTAAGGTCCACTGTGCATTATAGGCTCTGTTCTGTAAAACTGGCAAGGACCAGAGCTGTCAAAACCAAGGAACTACCGTTCTGATCCAGGGGCGCATCCAGAGCAGGTGCAGCTATACAGTTGCACCCCCACATTGGCTGTTCTGCATGTGAGCTCTCAGCATGGGGTCTGATCTGAGCCCCTGCTTTCATTTGGTTGTGGAGCATGTGTGGGGCTGAAGTGAGTTCTGCCACAGCTGCTCATCCCCTCCTTTCCTCTCTCACTGAATTCAGTAAGAAACGCAGGGGAGGGGAAGGGAATGGAGGGGAGAAACAGGAAGGGCAAATAGCAGCAGTGCTCACCCCCTGGGCTCCAGACCCACATGAAAGTAGGGGATGTGGCCAGACCCTGCCCAGATCAGCTGGTGAGCTCAGAGCTCACACAGCACCTCAGCAGGAACCCAGGCTGACCAGGGAGTGCATTCAGAGCTCACTATGCCTCTGCAGCACAGTCCAAACTATGGCACTGCACCCCCTTTGCCCCATTCCTCAATCTGCTGCTGTTCTAAGCCAGTTAAAACTGTGCTTTGTTTGCAACAGTGACAGACTTGGGAAACCCTAAGGCAGTTATAGACCTTTTACATCAGTTTCCAAGAACAATCATCACTTGGATATAAGTGATGAAGAAGATCAGAATGGAACTGAGCACACACTATTTTCAAGCATGAGTAAAAGTAAAAGCTCAGAGTTGAGATGGTTTGGCCCACAATGAAACCTATGAGCTTCATTTCATGACTTAGGATCATAGGGAAGTAGGGTTGGAAGGGACCTCACAAAGTCATCTAGTCCAGCCCCCTGCTCAAGGCAGGATCATCCCTGACTAAACTATTCCAGCCAAGCATCTGTCTAACTGGCTGTCACCACTGGACTTGGATTGCTCACAATTTATTTCATTTTAAAATAAACTTAAAGCTCTTGGTCTCAGTCCTAGCTAGTAGAATTAAATTTCACAGGTTAATTGGGTATCATTCAAAATTACCAGCTTAGTGACTGGTGCCTCCTGGGTCTTCAGGGGGCACCTGGGGTCTCCCTGCAGCTGATCACTGAGCTGGGGCGGGGGAAGGGGCCACCATGTTCTCCAGCGGACCTGGAAGCAGACCGGCGGTCCACTTCTGAGTTTGCTGCTGAGCACGTGGAGTTTGCTGCCAAGCACTTCTGGGTTTGCTGCCCCCCACACTACTGTGGGATGCTCCAAGCACCCCAGCATCGCAGCATTCACAAGCTGTGCTGGTACCTCAAGGCATGTAGAAAAAAACTTTTAAAGTTGTGTCTATGTCCAAATCACTGATTCGCCGAATCAGCATCGACTCTTCGGATTTGGCCGAGTCGAATCAGGGACAGTGATCCGAATCAACAAATTGAATCACTGTCCCTGATTCGGGCTGAATCTAAATCCGAATCAAATAGGGCCCACTTTGCACACCCCTAGTTTGGACACCCTGGATTCCTATTTGAAATCTCTAGGTTTATCTTGTAAAGCATATATAGGTGTTTGTACCACCTCTATGTGTTAATATTTTGAGTACTCCACAGCACCCTTCAAAGACATCTTGGTACACTGGTTGAGAGTCATTTTTGTACATCTTTCTTTATGTACCCCTCTGAATTCAGCTTATGTTGAAATTATGCATGCAAAATCTTTTCAGTCTCTCCATACCGCACCAGACAGCACAGCTTGGGGAGGAGGTGAGAAGCCTTCAGAGGTGAAAGAACAAGTTAGGGACTATTTAGAAAAGCTGGATGTGTACAAGTCCATGGGTCTGGATGGGATGCAATTGAGGGTGCTGAGGGAGTTGGCTGATCTGTCTGCAGAGCCACTGGCCATCATCTTTGAAAACTCATGGTGATCAGGAGTGGTCCCAGATGATCAGAAAAGGGCAAACATAGCGTACATAATTAAGAAAGGGAAAAAGGGGGATCCAGGAAACTATAGACTAGTCAGCCTCACCTCAGTTCCTGGAAAAATCATGGAGCAGTTCCTCAAGGAATCCATTTCTAAGCACTTGGAGGAGAAAAAGGTGATTAAGAACAGTCAGCAATGATTCACCAAGGGTAAGTCATGCCTGACCAAACTGGTTGCCTTCTACGATAAGAAGACTGGCTCTGTGGATGTGGGGAGACCAGTGGATGTGGTGTACCTTGATTTTAGCAAGGCTACCTTGATTTTAGCAAGGCTTTTGATATGGTCTCCCACAGTATTCTCACAGGCAAGCTAAGGAAGTATGGGCTGGATGAATGGACTGTAAGGTGGATAGAAAACTGGTGAGCATTGGACTTGAAGAGTAGTAGTCAACAGCCCAATGGCTAGTTGGCAGCCAGTATCATGTATCAAGCTTGGTCCTGGGGCCAGTTTTGTTCAATGTCTTCATCAGTGACCTGGAGGATGGCATAGAGTGCACTCTCAGCAAGTCTGCAGATGACACCAGGCTGGGGGGAGTAGTAGATATGCTGGGCATATGGAGGGCAGGGCTAGGATTTTGAGTGACCTAGGCAAATTGGAGGATTGGGCCAAAAGAAATTGCACAAGGTTAAACAAGGACAAATGCAAAGTCCTGCACTTAGGATGGAACAATCCCATGCACTGGGACAGGCTGGGGGCTGACTGGCTGGGCAGCAGCTCTGCAGAAAAGGACCTGGGGTTACAGTGGACAATAAACTGAATATGAGCCAACAGTGTGCCACTGTTGTGAAGAAAGCTAATGGCATACTGGACTGCATTGGTATGCGTGTTTCCAGTAGGTCAAGCGAAGTGATTATTCCCCTCTATTCGGCACTGGTGAGGCCACATCTGGAGTACTGTGTTCAGTTTTGGGGCCCCCACTACAGAAAGGATGTGGACAACTTGGAGAGAGTCCAGTGGACAGCATAACAATGGTTAAAGGGCTGGGGCACATGACTTCTGAGGAGAGGCTGAGGCAACTGGGCTTTTTTAGTTTGGAGAAGAGAAGATTGAGGGGTGATGTAATAGCAGCCTTCAACTACCTGAAGGGGAGTACCAAAGAGGATGGAGCTAGACTGTTCTCAGTGGTGCCAGATGACAGAACAAGGAGCAATGGTCTCAAGTCACAACAAAGGAAGTTTAGGTTAGATTCTAGGAAGATTTTTTTCACTAGAAGGGTTGTAAAATACTGGAACAGGTTACCCAGAGAAGTGGTGAAATCTCCATCCTTGGAGGTTTTCAAGACCCAGCTAGACAAAGCTTTGGCTGGGATGAACTAGTTGGGACTGGCCCTGCTTTGAGCAGGGGACTGGACTAGAACATCTGGAAGGTTCCTTCCAACCCTACATCTATGAATCTATGAATGTGTGAATACCTAGTTTAGGAGACAGAGTAGGAGGAGTGGGGAACAAGGAAAAATTAACAGCAGTGTGTTCTAACTATTTGTCTTGATGTTTCACACATGCGCACGCGCACGCACAGACACACACACACGGGAAACATCCTTCTCTCACCATCATAGTATCTAAGTGCAGTACAAATGGTATAGTAGTGCCTCTAGTAGTCTGTTAACCTGTGCTCCAGTTACATTGCCACAGCACTCATTTTTCAATTTATTCCTGGCCTTTTCAGTCCCAGTTCTCTGCTTCCTTTTCTGATGGATGCTCATGCTTTCAACAGCTCAAATGAGCACTGTTGCAAAAGTGGACTCCCTAAAAGGCAGTCCTCTATACTTGAGGCACTCTCTGGGGCACTGACAAGTCCCTGCAGGAATGGAAGTGAGTATTGTAGTGCTCAAGGATCTATCTCAGGCTTTTCATGCATAATGCCAGTGGGCATCAGAATGAAAGACCTGGCATAGATCAGTCAAGTTTTCCTGCCCATACCGCCTGTTTGCTTTGACAGCGCTCTTTATTCTCTCACCAGGGAAGATCTCCCCCACCAGTAGTGAAAAGCACTAGTTTAGGATGTCAGAATCCCAAGAGATGATTCTCTGTGGTTCAACTACTTCTCCCTCTTTTTTAAATCCCAGGCTATGGTTCTCCCCATGACTCACTATTAATGTACTGAAAACGTGATCTAAAGACCCAGATCCCACAATCTATCTCTACTGCCTGCAATCATCCTCATACAGACTAGTTTAAATGCCAGCAACTTAACTGGCAGGACAGAGAATCCCCTTGACATCGAAGTTAATATGTAAGTGCAGCACTATCACACAGTGGTTTTATATAATGTGTCCATTGTGCCAGATGTACTGACTGAAGCAGCCAATTTCATATTCCACTGCTGGAATCCAAAGCAAAGCAGCTGCTCTGGGCACAGTTCAAAGAACAGGCACCAAGGTTCCAATTTGCCATCATAGCAGAATGGTTGATGGACACAGCCAGGACAAAGCTGAATAATATTAATGAGGATTGCTTCCCATGGGGACAATATTGGTTCCCTAGTGCTTAATTATATGCTAATAGAGGAGAGGGAGAGAGAGAGCTAGAGGGCTCTGCTAGCCATCTGGCATGACTTCTTTGCCTTACAACAGTGTCTGGCTGGCATACCATGCATGGAGACAGTCTTGCTTTTCCTATTCTAGTGAATGTTACTCCTCAGGTGTATGCCCATTACACTGAGCACATTAGACCAGAGGACTGGGAGCCATCGGACGCTGCCTCTGCCAGTGATTCCTTGGGTGACCTTGGGCAAGTCACTCGGCTTGTCTATGCCTCAGTTCTCCCTCTATAAAACAGGCATGCTAATGCCTACTTGGGAGGATTAATTAGTGTTTTGTTCACTCTGGAGGTGTAAAATTCTAAGCATGATTATTTAGAAATAAAGGGCACAATATTTAAAGGAATACAAAGCTGCCCTTGTATAATAATGTCTGCTATAAACCCCTGATTTAATTGCAGCCTCCCTAACAACAGTGGAGAAGGCAGGACAGGGCAGCCAAAGCCTGTGATAAGGGCTAAAGAAAAATATCACAGCCTTTCCTCTCAACAACACCATTATGCCAGAGAGAGAATAAACAGTCCTGGGCTAGATGATAGTGATAATACTCTGCACTTTTAACAGTGCCTCACAAACATTCATTGTCAACCTCCTTATGAGGCAGTCATTGCAGACAAGGGAAACGAAGCACATAGACTTATCCAAGGTCACAGAGCTAGGAACAGAACCCAGGCATCCTAACTCACAGTTTCCTCCTCCAACAAGTGTACCTTTCCAGGGACATTTCAGTTTGTACTTATGTATATTACAGCAATGTCCCAGGACCAGTACTCCTCTTTATAGGATGCTCCACAAGCATACCCTATAAAAGCAAAGAGGTCTGCAAATGTTTACTAGTCTTGTACTGGCATCCAGGAACCCAACTGTTCAGGCTATAAAGACAAACAGGGAAGTTTCACTCTTGATTTACACAGCAGCATAAATTAAGACTAAGATTGGACAGTTTCAGTTCTAGACACTGTTCGTGTTCCCACCAGAGACCCAAAAATCTTCCCTTCTCCCTGACATCAGAGGAAATCAGGAGTAACAAAGGGAACTTCTGCACTGCAGTTGGAGTGGGACTGCAGCACGTGTACTTGAGCTAACTCAGATAGAAGCAGTGAACAGGCAGTATTGCAAACTTCAGCATGGTATCCACCATCCCCAGCTGGCTTGCCCACTCTGGAGCCCATGCCACTGTATCTTCACTTTATTGTTCCTTAAGCTAGTGAGGTTAAAGCTAGACAAGGTAGGCCAACAGGGTCTACAAACATACACCTTTAGATAAGAGTGCAGGGACTTGACCAAGACAGGAAGCAGAGAAATGGGGATCAGAATCAGGCCTAGGAAGTGTACATTTTAAATATCTTTAGCCAACAAACTACATCACTGCTCTAGCCATCTTCAGGAATTGCTCGCATCTACGAATTTCTGTGTTCTGATACAACAGGAAACCCAAAGATTCTCAGAGAGAGTCTGCTGCCGTGACAAAATAGGTCAGGAGGCTGCCCCAGAATACCTAGCACCACACCAGCTCCTGTACCCAATCAGCCATCATGTGTGAGCTCCAAATTTTTATTTTAAGGTGACTTATCCAAAGACAACTCTAAAATCATAAATTTGGTTGCTGAATAAGAAAAAAAAATAGCTGTGCCTTTTTATTTTTGTAGCTAAAATTAGTTTGTTTTTTTAATTTAGAAAGTAGGGTTTGCTTCCCTCCTTCAAGGACAAGCTGCTGATCTGAACTCAAAAATCCTGGTGAGGTGACTAACCAAAGCATCCAACCCATGGCTGAAAATAAGAGGTGGCTCCCACCTTAGTTTCTGTGTAAACGCCACCAAACAATGTGGTGTCTCATTCTGTATTTTATGGAGAGTGCAAATATATTTAGTTTGGTGTAGTCTTTCCAGTGTGCAGTGTGGGGCACAGTGTAGAAAAGAGACTGGGCAAATCATCCATTTCATCTGTTATTTGATAGGAAGCTTTTTATTTTAGCTTTGTTTTAAGAAACATAGAAACTAAGCCATGAGAAAAAGTTTCACCTACTGGTCAACCAATACATCCAGAATTTATGAGCAGACTCTGAGAAACAGCAACTATACATTCATCTGTATAACAAATTGTTTCTTATATATGCAGCAGTCCCCCATGCTTTGAAAAAGTAGTAGTGGGGGGGGTGCGGGCAGCAGCACTAAGATATTCCTACCTATGGCATTTATATCATGGCCCCACTACCACAAGAGCTGGGCAACTTGTGGGTTGGACACAGCATATTTACACCAGTATGGAAAAGGAGCTGACACAAGACTAACAGCCCTACCCCAGTGTAATATACTTTAGTCAGTGTAGAATTACTCCAGGAAAAATCAGGACTAGAGCTACACCAGTGCAAGTGCAAGTTGCACTGGTGCAACTGTTATGTGTCTGCTTCTATTCCAGGGCAGCTGTTTGCTATAGTAAAACAGACTGTCTCCTGCTCCCTTGCCACCTAGTGGCAAAGTACCAAAATAGCACCTACTGCAAGCAGCTCCCTGGAAGCACGCATGTCCACTCTGGTTCCTGGTGCAAGTGACACTGGTACATAAAAGAGTACAATTATTCCAGAGTAAATACATTGTGTGTCCAGGTACTCAGATGTGTTGATGTATTCATCCTGCAATATCCTCATGAGGTAGGGAAGTGTTATGATCCCCATTTCACAGATAGGAAAGTGAGCCAGCGGCTAGGGGCAAGAATTACAGATATTTACGACCCTAAAGACACAGATAAGTGTCCATTAGGATTTACAAAAACAACTAAGGAAGTTACATTTATCTCTAAGGTGACTAACCTGGTTAGGTACTTTTCAGTTATGTCTTAACTAAATCCACAAATCTGCACCTTTAAGTTCCTAACTCCTGGTGATGCCAACTGACTGACAGACCCCTGATCATGTAATAAGCCCTAAAGCAAGAGACTAAGGTGGGATGGGAAATAAAGCAGGTCTTCCATCAGGGAAGCTTTTGGTGCATGTAACACAAAGCCAACAGTTAATCAGGCATTAGAAAATGCTAGGTGACAATGCCCTGCTTCGTGATTCTCAAACAATACAGTTTAGTAATAATTTGTAATGCAGATTTTGATTAAATTTGACTCTTTCCATCTCTTTTTATGCATCAGCATCAATATCTGGTTTTCTTTAACTGGCAATCAAAACTGTTCTGCAGAAAGATTCTGCAAATGCTTCCCAGTCTGTAGGCTGACTGCAAGAAGGTTGCTATAAGTAAATAATATTTAAAATTTGAGCTGGGTGGTGCCTTTTGACTGAATACATAAACGTGACAAGCTATGGTTTCTCATCTCTGAATGGAATAGTACAACTCTTCGAACCAGGTTTCTAATGCAAATGTGACTTTAAAATTCAAGCTCCACCCATGCTATCTATTTGCTTCAAATGTTTCAACATTGAAATGTTAAAATGCTATTATTTTTTCATAGACAACATAGGGAGGATGCATAGATGGGTATGATTACAATTACCCTGTTATTTTTTTTTTAATTGTAGCTCACATTATCAAAAACATTTGCAATTTCCCCTTACCTCATCATTGTTCCAATGTTGTAATGTCTGTAATAGCCCATCCAAAGAAAAACACAGGGGCATTTCTGTGAGAAATAATCTTTCTTCCTTCAAGAACATGTCTCATGCTTGTGCAAATGAATTGATTTCACATATAACTGTGTGTGTGCCTGGTCCCTAGATTTTTCAGTTATCTTATTCCAGGCACAACAGCTTAGCAATGAAGATGAAATCAATGACATTTTAGAAGAGGAGGAGAATAAAACAAAGCAAAATTTAACAGAGAAAGAGACGCTTGGTTCACAGGTTGGTCTGAATTATTATGCTTTAACACAGCCTCGGAAGAGAGCGTTAGCAATTATGGAGAGAGCCTGAAAATATTTTAGAAACAACTGGCCTAGAGCCTGACACAAAAAAGACAAAAGGTTCCTGACAAAGGAGGAATGAAAATGTTTAAGGAGGAAGGAAAAAAAAATCTTCGTAGCTGAAAGATACAGGATAGCAGCCAAGACTACAGACAACAGCTGAACAAGTTGTCAGAGGTTTAAAACATCCAGATTTCATGAGAGAGTTCATAGCTATACTGTAAGAATCGTATAGATATGATTTGTGGATGGTGCATGAATTAGGAAGCTGTGCAGCAGAAAGAAGGGCCAAATAGATATGAGGAGAAAAATCTGTCCTTGGGAAAGAATTCTGGATATTTATTTACAAGCACAACATGAAGCAAGAAGATTTACTTCCTTCTACCTCTCCAGACCAAGCATGTGGACACACAACAGATACAACCTGCAATGAATTATGAATCTTCCTCACACAAATTGTTGTAATAGGCAGCCAGCAGAACCATGAGAACATAGTTTTACAGATCTAGTTAGAGAATAGAAACTCTGCTCTAAGAGAAATTCTAATATTTCAGTATTTGTTTTCATCCAGAATCAAGATGAAAGGTCAGAAAAATAGATTATTTCATATAAGGAACTTTTCTTTTTTTAATTTGGAAAAGTCAAAACCAAATGTGGATATTGTTGACTGAAGTTAAACTTTCTAATATCCTGGAACAGAACTGTACACAAAAAAATGATCTGAAATAATTCTTGTTGAAATATTTTGTTTCAGGTTAAAATTTACATTTGAATATGATACAAGTTGAAATGTCACTTGGAAACAAATAATTTCATTTTGAAATGTCACACTAGAAATTAAAAAGTCATCATCATTGACACTGAAACTTTATGCAGAACAATTTAGGTTAAACCACTGTCTAGTTAAAAAAAATAAAGTTTGAAAAGCTTTGACCAGCTTCATACTTATTGGTTTTGCTGTTTGAGAATGGCCAAATATATGGAATTTCAGCATAAGGCAAGTGAAGCCAATAGGTTTCAAAGAACATTTCAAAACATTTTCAAGAACACTTCAAAAAAACATCCAGGAACAAAATATTGCTATTGGTCTCTCCAAGGTCATAAAATATTACCCAGATTCACTGAGAAGCACTACACAACATTTTAATATTATATAATAAATATGCTCCCCATATATATATATGTGTGTGTGTGTGTGTGTGTGTGTGTGTGTGTGTGTGTGTGTGTGCATACACCTCCCCCTACCATATATACATGTATACA
>NW_017728931.1:35003946-35014234 GCF_001723895.1 Crocodylus porosus
CAGTATTCTTTCCTGCCATGGCAGGGGGTCGGACTAGATGATCTGCTCAGGTCCCTTCCGACCCTACAAACTATGAAACTATGAAACTATATATAACTATATATAATGGTAGAACTTCAACACCCTAACTGGAATCAGGAGTTCATTGTGCTGGGTACAACACTAACAAAGAAGGCTACCAGGAACAGTTCACCATTTAAAGCCACAAGCAAAGCAAGGAGATGAGATGGGGCTACCCAATAAAGAGGGCATAGGGCTTGCCTGCATTATGGGGGTGCTACCATTATATAGCTTTAACAAAAGAGCCCAAAGTACAACATAGCTTATGCCAAAGTTACATCAGCTACCTGGAAGTCAAAGTTCAGCCAGCACAAGTCCACACTTGGGGTCCTGCCTGCATAGCTATATTTGCTGTTAGGGGTGATCTTTTCATGCCCCCAACCAACAGAGCTGTGCTGGAGTTTGGCAGACTTTGCAACGTGGCCCAAGTCAGACCACCTAGTCAGCGCTTTGGTAGGACCATTTTCTCAAGACCTAAAAGAAAATAACTTTAGAGCTGGAAAATAAGACTTTAGGTACAAAAAAACCTTCCAGTTGGGCTTAAATAGTAAGTTTAACACCGTAGATAAAAGAGGCAAATAGCTTTGCCCAGTTGGACAAACACTGGGTGGAAAAGCTAAATTATTATTTGTGGAGATGTAGGCCATAACATCAATGCAGAACAGTCACTGTCCACTGAATGTGCCTGCATATTCAAGTTGTACATAGCATAAGTTAAAGGCAATAAAACAATAGTTTGAAAGGAAGTCATTCTAAAAAGATATAATGACAGAGCAGTACCTTTAAAGCAGCAAATGCAGGTGATTTGGCAGATACTCTGGGTAAGAACTAGTAGCTTAGGCAAAGGGGGAAGGTGAGAAGAGGTCCTTCTTCCCTTTCCATACCTCCAATCCTGGGCTGTTTAGAGGACTGAGGAGGGTCCAGATATAGTTTAGACAGGCCAGGGGGACTAAGCCAGTGGTGCCCAACCTTTGGACTCCACTGGCCAAATGAGTGGTGCAGGGTCAGTCCATAGGCCAGATCTGGTCTGTGGGCCCAATCTGGTGCTTAGACCAGAGCTCAAACAGAAAGGTACATAGGGAAGTCCCACATACCAGTTCATTGCTGTCCAGCTCCATGCACCAGGTCAGGTTAGCAGCCCTGTGCCTAGGTGAAGGGCCATGTTATCTGGTCCCAGGGCTTGGAAATTTGGTGGCAGGAGTGGTGGTGCTGTTAACTGCCACCACTCCCCTGCTGCCAAATTTCTGGACCCATGGGGAGCCCTGTAGGCTGGATGACATGGTTCCATGGGCCAGAGGCTGAGCACTACTGGTATTAGTGCAGACAGCCTCGCAGTCTATGTTACTGATGCAACAGTAGCCAGAATCTCTATTGCACTGTGTCCAGCAGCTTCAGGCCTCCAGTCACTAGTCTCTCTCTAGCACAGGGATGAGCAAAATATGGCCTGTGGGCTGGATCTGGTCTGCCAGGCCATTCTATCCAGCCCATGGGGCCCCTAAAAATTTAGAAAATATTTATCTGTTCCTGGCTGCCTGTCTAAGATGACAGGGCCTGGCTGTAGGACCCAGAGGGAGCCGTCAGCAGGATGCAGCAGCCCAGCCCCATGCCACCCCCAGCCATTTCCCTGCCTTTCTCCCCCAGCACTGCTCCAGTACCGTGTAGCTCCCAGTTGCATCGCTGGATCAGGGAGCACGGGGCCCAGTGAAGGGACTGTATGTGTATCTGTTCATAGGGTGAGTTCCACATGCACACCCCACCATACACATGTACCCACACCCCCCCCTCACTGCCATACACGCAGACTCCTGCACCCACACACCTCAGCCACACTTGTCCCACACACAGCCCCCCACAAATCCCATACCCACCCACAGGCCACATATCCACACACACGCCCACATGCTCCCTCACCCTACACCCAAACCCATCCACCCCCCACAGACACACCCACACCCTCCCACACACCCACGGCCCCCCACAAACCTATACCCCCTATAATATACAAGAGTTAGACTTCATTTTAAGCTATTATATACAATCACCTCTACCTCCACTATGCAAACACATGTAAATCATGACAAAAATATTTTTTGAAATCAACTTAATGAAAGTTTTAGATGTTCATGTTTTAGAATATAATTTGGTATTTTTCTGGTTCCAAGATGGCAAAATCCCTTGCTGAAAGGAGTACTTCCGGGGGACAAGGGGTGGGACTTCTGGTGGCAAAGGTCAGGGGTAGGGGCGGGACTTCCAGTCACAAGATGGCGATCAGGAGGCAGGGACCTGTCAAGGGGTGGGGCTACCCATGTAGCCCTTGACAGCTTGCCAAAACTCAGTAAGAGGCCCTCTGCCCAAAATAATTGCCCATCCCTGCTCTAGGACATCCTAGACAGGTATGTGTGAGGCTGTTCTCCATCATGTGCGTACTAGAGAGGATCATCTTTCAGCCAGAAACAGCTTTTAAGGCTTCTTTATGTTATTCCATCCTTTTTACCCAGGACAAGGGAGTTGTAGGTAGAGTAAGGATCTCATCCTGTAGCTGTAACTCAAAAGTCTGGAAAATAAAGGGATAACCTTCCCTGGTACTAAGATCACAGGGCTGGAAGCGGCCTGCTAAGCAGGAAACTTTGTCCAAAGAATCCTAAAAATCATCCATCAGATCCCTCTCACACTGAAGCTTACTGTGTGTGTACCTGAACTCCACGGTGGAGTATGAATTTGTGGCAATGAGAGACTTGCTTGAAGAGTGCTTTGTGGTAATGAAGGGCACATTAGTTAGATCAGTGGTTCTCAATCTTTCTAGATTCAAGGCATCACATGGAAAATGCCAGCTTAAATTTCACTCATTTTTTTTTGAGTGCAGAAACATACTAGAGTAATTCTTTGTTGTAAAGAACACAAACAGGTCAGAATGGTTTTAACACTATGCATTCCTATTTGAAATCTCTGGGTTTATCTTGCGTAACAGGGAGCCCCTACCTCTGTTACTAGGAAGCAGGGAGTGTAGTCAGAAGCAGGTTGCAGAGAGCCTGAAGGCAAAGGGGCAGCAGGTGTGACTGCCTGCTAGAACTGAGCCAGGGGCTGCAGAAGAGCAGATTGCTGATGACAGAATCAGCAGCACCTAAGCCATTAGAGCAGAGGATGAGATCACATGACTGGAAGGGGGCTAGGTTTGGGCCATATAAGCCCAGCCTGTGGTCATGGAGTAGGCAGTCTGATTCGGGCTGCTACAGGGCAAGGAGCACTCAGTAGACTTAGCTGGAGATTGGGAGTCCGGAGGGTGACTGAATGTCCTGGAGGCATTTGTATCTGAGTTAGTACTGGTTAGGCTGGTGTTTTATGTTTGTGTTTGACTGGAGGACTGAGTTGTGGCTGTAGGGGTGGATTGGAGACCACATAACAGAGTGTCTGGGCACTGGCTGTCGAGCCCTGCCAAAGGGCTGAGAGGGCCAAGACCTGGGTGCAAGCTGAGCAAGGGCTAGGGCCTGGGCCTGGGCCTGGGCACAAGCCAAGAGAGGTGGGCTAGGGCCAAGGCCTGAGAGTTGAGGTCCTTGACAGTGGGCTACAGGCTCAACCAGAAGGGGTCCAAGACCAGAATGGCTGAAGCTCCAACAAGTGCTTAGAGGCCTGATGGGGTGCTGCTTTAGGGAAACACAGGGACTCTCAGGACTGAGTGTGGACCTAGCAGCTCAAGGACAGAACTAACAGTGGGAGCTCCAGGGGAATTCTCCTGGCCTCCAGGGACTACCTCCTCAGTAAACTAATAAGAACATCAAAGGCAGAGAGGCAGAGATTGTAGGTGAGGTGAAGGCCAGACCGTGTGGCAGATGGGTTGGACCTCAGGGAGCACCAGGCACTGGGCAGGGCACAGAGTGCCCTGACACCCTGCTGAGAACCACTGATATAAATGGTCATTTTTTCACTTTTTGCAGGATCCCTTCTGTCAGCATAATGAGCAAAGTTCACCAAATTAGACTTGAAATAGGCTCACCAGAAGATGACAACAAGACCTTACCATTTGTTCATTAGAAGTATTTTCTTATACCTTTGTCTATGGTAGAATACTCATAGGTCAGAATTAGGTTTCACTAATACAAATTAAATTATAGCCTATATTCTTCCTAGTATTTATCTAGGGCGGGGGGATCAAACTCATCTGGCCTGAGTGGTGTGTTGCTGGCCCCGTAGGCTGGATTAGGCCCATGCCTATTTCTTCATCCCTCCTCTCCCTCACCTCTCCATATGCCAGATCTACTGCAAGAAGGACCTGTGCTGCACATGGCGCCTGCCCTGGAATAGCCAGGGGTGGGGTGAATGCAGCATGGCCACAGACCAGCCAGCACAGGTGCTGCATACAACATGTGGTCAGAGTGGCTGAGGCAGGAACCATGTCCAGTGTGGGTCCCAGCTGGTGCTCAGCATGGCATGTGTCTTGGGTCTTACACAAAGGGCTGATCCAGCATGCCCCACATGCAACATGTGTCAACTCCAGACCCACGGACAGCACAAGGGACCAGGTCTCCATAGGCCAGATCTGGCCTGCAGACTGAATCTCTGATCCTACTAATCTAGAGTAACATCTTTAGCTCTATTTTAGGAGTTTTGTAGTTGAGGTTGGAGCTAGCAGCATTAACCTGTATCCACTCAAGTAAAATAGGGTTCAGATGGTCCATGTTATCTAAAGCCTTATCTTTACTAGATCAGGATTAGTCTAACAGGTTTTCATATGAGCTCACTAATGTGCAAAAGCTTTTCCTTGCATACTGGGGACTAGAAACGATCATCATGTGTCAGAGTTATAGAATATAGTCATAGAAAACAAGGGTTAGAAGGGACCTCGGGAGGTCATCTAGTCCCATCCCCTGCTCAAAGTAGGACCCTCCCCAACTATCTCATCCTAGCCAAGGCTTTGTCTACCCAGGTCTTAAAGAGCTCCAAAGATGGAGATTCCACAATCTCTCTGGATAACTTGTTCCAGTGCTTTAGTAAGATACTGAAAGATTACAGAGCCCAATCAAGAAATGCAGTTTTCTGGGGACACACAACTGATACCAAAGGAATTCATCCCATTAAAGAAAAAGAAAAGGTTAATGCATACATCTGGCACTGGCACTAACATGCATATCAGTACAGGTGTTAAAGCTCAAATAAAAGAGTCTTAGATATAGAGCGTGGAATAATGAAATTCCCTGAATGCTTACATGGTACAATGTGCTGCATCTTGATATCGGATCTTAAAGCCTTATTTCAGACCCAAGGCTGTGTGGAGTCTGCAGTGGTGATTTCCAGTTAGTAAATTCCAAATCTTTCCAAACAAAAGACACAAAAAAGAAAATGTCCCTAAACAAAAAAAAGTGATATTGCACCAGGCCTGGAGCCTTCAGCCAGGCACGGTAGCTGGAACCCCTGGACTTACTACTTCTTTAAAATAAAAATATACAGTGTGATCCACTTTCTATGTTTAGTGAAAACCGAGGTTTCAGAGCATGGCATATCATATGTGACAGCCACAAAACAACTGATTTGCTCTTAAAAGCAACCTGCTGAGAGAGATACATTTGGCCTTGTGCTCTTTTTCACTATTCTAGGTATTGTACAAGGAGGGCTGAAAGGTGTGGCTAACCAGAAAAGAAACAGTCCCCAAAAGCTGGATTTTGTCCGTGTTCAAGGTATACTATAAAAGAGAACAACTGGGGATGGCATCACAACAGGCAAGAAACTAAAAGTTTAGGAATTAAGAGAGGAAGATATTTTTCCTCTGACTACTTAAATCAAACCAAAACCAATGTGTAAACACTCTTTACTTATAATCACTAGATCACTTTAGGAAAAAGATGTCTTTGTTAAAGATTCAAACATCTTATCTCCCACAGCCAGTCCCCTCCCCAATGGGCGCATCTGCACATTTGTCTATGTGCTTTACATACTGCGCATTTAGTTTAGCACTTGCATAATAAAGTACTAACTAAATGTGCAGTAACTAGAGCTACTGAACAGTAGTGCCGGCACATAGTTATTTTGTGATGCCTACTGTGTACTAGCCTAATAACTGCATAGTTTTTAACTACCATACTACTGCACAGTTGCTATGTGTGAGTGTCTGGTCACAGATGACTGATAAACCTAAAATAGATGATCCTAACTGAATGTCAATCCTGAAAGGTCATATGATCAGCATTTTTTGAGTTTAGGTTCTGAATTGGTTTCTCCCCCTGCTCATCCTGCTTGTGTAACTGAATTAGTCTTTCAATAAATACAGGTTTTCTACTGCTGCTCTGGATTCTTAGGCTAAGGTTTTTGAAAGCAACTAGTGTTTTTGAGTAAATAACTTCAGACGACTTAAAACAGCTTAATTTTCAGTAAGCAATGAGCACCTACCCTCTGAACATCAGGGCCTTTTAAAGTATCTCCAGTTGAACAGCCCAAAAGCAGAGGCACCCAAAATACCAGTCACTTCTTCACCTTGGCCTTAATTACCATTACTTCAAACACAACAGCATTAACCACGAGGCCACCGGGTTAGCTCAAAGAGCAACAGCCCCAGCCAAGATTCAAACTGTTCTCTCATGTGGTAGACCACAGTATTAATATATGACAACCAGGCATGCCCAGAAAGGCAGAGATCAGTCAGCTGTCTCCTGCCATGTTATGTAGGGCACTACTAGTTTGATCCTGAAGCCTTTGGCCAGCTGAATAAGGCCTGCAGGGTTGGGCCAGCCTCTGAACTAACATTTTAAAGCAAATTCATGCTGTTCAACCCAACAGAGAACCATGAATTCCTCCCCTTCTCAGCTTCACTCTTCTCTCCCCTGCTTTTCAAAAGCTGAGGTGTATGTAAGGATTTTCTGAAGCAAATTAAAAACTACAGTGAACTCAGAGGAAATCAATTCCAAACAACGTGGAAAGAGAAAGAGGCATACAGTGGGAAATATCTGCCGAAGCCATCTCTGGTTTCTCACTGAACCTGAAAGAGAGACACTGTGCCTTTAAGGAGTGCCGTGGGGTCCCTCAGCATGCCTGGTCTCTGTTTGGGAACGATCAGAGTTCGAGCATAAACTACTGTGGATTGTAACTGGCAGACAGGAGGTTTTCTGAAACTTGCTGCATTGGGTCTATTCAGAGGCAATAAACAATTGGAGATAAGGGACCAGGGAACCCAAGAGCTGTTAAGGTTCCTCTTTGTACCACCAGGTTTAAAAATAAAACCTAGGAAGAGAGAGATGCAGCTTCCTAAAGTCCTAGAGAGAACACATGTCTAATGTACGCCTGCTGGAGAGAAGGATTGGGCAGCAAACCACAAACTCAAAGCAGCCAGGAAATGCTGCTGCAAGAGCCAGACCCACAGCTCAGCCGCAAAAGAACAGGTCGGCCTGGGATAGATGAGAGTGGCTGGGGAGTTAAATTTAGACAGGTAAACATATGCGGTGGCAAGGATCATGTACACACAGACCTAGCCATCCGCTCTTGCCAGGTACTGACAGGAGCACCCACAACAAAACCACAGAGGGGGCAGAAGCTGCAGCCCACAGCATCCTACAGGAGATTGTCCTGGGATGGGCAGGGGTAGAAAGACTAACAAACTGGGCATTTCTTTCCTGTTACACCTTCTGTCTAACCCCCTGTACAGGGTTTTCTCCTGAAGGAAAGGCTACTCATGAGAGCATGTGTGAAAGTGTGGGCTGAAGACAGCTGAAGGACTATGGCATACTAGGACAAAGTTAGGATGGGAGACTGCTGCAGGGAAGGTAGGAGAGCCAGGAAATGATGTTGGCAAATCAGTAGGTGGAGCTCTTCCTCCCACCTCATAATTCAGAAGCAGTACCCGAACGTGGTATTAAGCCCCTTCAGATGATGAGATGTAAAACCAAAAGCTTGGCTGCTTGAGGTACTTTTTCTAAAAGCAAGAACTCAAATACTTGCTGTTTTAGCCAAATTCCAGCTACAGTAAAACTATACTCTCCCAACTTAAATTTCCTTGCAATTTCAACCGGATATGGACTATTTTACTTCCTGACCTTCAGTAGTCAACATAGCAGTGCTATGAGCACCTTCAAAACGTGCCACATTTTATTGCTTCTGCAGATGAGTGATGTGAGCTTGACACATATATAGTTTGTAACATGCATCAGCTTTAGCATGTAAAGCAATCTGGAATAAAAGGTAATGCCTGAACATGAAATACCTGAGAGAACAGTTACTTTGTGAAATATGTGCTAAACAGTGACAATCTACTTCCCTCAACACCACTGCCCCTCCTCGCTTTACATGGAAAAATCCATATAAGCTTTACAGACTAAAGGCTAGAAGGGAGCCATTGGTTCGCTAAGTTTCACCTCTTATATGAGGGAGGCTGTAGACTTCTACCCAAATTAGCTCTGTACTAAACCAAATAATTTCCTAAAAGGCATCTTGTCTCAATCCAAAGGCATCAAGAGATGGATAATCCTTCACTTCCCTTGGTGGCTTGTCCGAATGGTTAACCACTCTGCTGTAAAAAAACGGACGACTCATTCCTCATTTGAGTTAGTCTAGCTTTTACTTTCAACCATACATCCTCCTTTTGCCTTTCTGTGATAAATTAAAGAGACCATTAAGTCTCATGAAAGTACTTAGACACCATAATCACATCACCTCTTCGCTGTCTTTTGAGAAAATGAGTTTCAAAATATGACTCAAGAGCACCCTAAAGTAGCAAATATAAATAAGTAAATGCATGCATACCTACAAAGCACAAACCAACCTATTAAAAAAACTCTTGTGACTTTTAGGCTAGTCTGCTGTTTTTGTGGGCCCAACCAAAGATTTTTCAATATCTGAAACTGGCAATAATGCTGTAAGTGAGACTGTAGTATCCTTTCAGCTATCATACTCTACATTGGAGTTCAGAACGGAAATGTCCTCTCATGAGTTATTAACACAGCACACGAGTCCAATCTGAGAAAGAAAGGGGAATGCAGGAACTGTGCAAAGCTAAGAAGAAAGAGTACAGCTCTAAAAAAAAGGCAGGAAGGGAACTCCTTTCCAGCAGAGAGGAATCTCTCACTGACACTCCTGGGCATAAAAACACAAGTGAGAAAAGGAGCCTGGGAGCACAGGAAATCCACAGATGGAGAGGGGCCAGCTTGCCTGTCCAACTCTGCCTCTGACTCCGAATTGGCAGCCGGACCTCATGCTTTTCCCTCCATATACTTGGCTAATTTCTCTAAAAGGAGAAAGACCTGACTAGTTACACCAGCTCCTGCCACACTCGGTGACTTATTCTGCATATTGACACAGGTTGGTGCAAAGAAATGCCACCGGGATTCCTTCAGCCCAGCCCTAACACTCTGTCTGCCCACAGACAGGGCAGTGCTATAAAAGGGAGCACTCTCTCTTCCCTTTCTCTCTCACAACCCGCCACTTTATTCAACCTTTCAGAGCTACAGTCAGACCTGAGTCTGCGTTTCTCTTTTCCGAAGGAGATGCACATGATTTCATTTCCCTTTTCAAATGCCACCTGCGTGTGTGTGTGTGACCAAGGACAGACTCCCTGGCCTCCATGGATGCCAGGCAGCTAACGGTGCAGCTGACAACCTGCAAGTCAGTTTAGATGGTGAGCATATGCCTGAAAGGAAGTGGGCAAAAAAGCAAGCCTTTGTGCACGTGGGCACGACAGCGCACCAGCCCAGGAAGATCACCAGGGAGAAGCTGCTGCCAGCACCCCTATGCACGCATGCCGGATGGGCCGAGGGGGCACCTGCCCCACTAGGCAGGGAAGAGCAGGTTGATGGCTGGTTGGCGGGCCCACCACTATGTGCCCCGTTACGACCATGTCTGCCCCAGCTCTCTCTGGCCCTGGATGGGCGCGGGGGGGAACTTGACCGAGTGCCCATGCATGGGAAGCGCAGGGGGCCGCAAAGCCGGGTGGAGGTGAGCCACCCGGGCCACTTGCCCACGTGGGGCTGGCCTGGGGCTTGGGGGCCAGAGAAGGAGCGGGCAAGAGCGCGGGGCGAGGGCCGAGACATGCCCAGGCGCAGGCAGGCGGGCTGCCCCGGGCCCCCCACGCCTCTCTGAGGGCAGCGCCCGAGGGAGGGGTGCGGGGGCAGGGCTGGCACGCGTGCCCTTGCCTGCCCCTGCGGGGAGCGGCCCGACCCGCCGCCTCCTACCTGCATCCCGGCCCCGGGGCAGGTGTCGCGGCGCTGGGGGCGCGGGGCTGACGCTGGAGCCGGAGCCCGCCCGGCGCGGGGCA
>NW_017728931.1:35014334-35072271 GCF_001723895.1 Crocodylus porosus
GCCCGGAGGGGCCGCGCCGCTTCCACAGGGCCGCCAGGGCACCCCTGGGAGCGCCCCCACCTCGGGGGGCAGTAGGGGCTTCCCCCCCACCCCCGCTCCCCAGGGTCGCAGAGGATCCTCCCCCCGCCAGGGGTCACGAGGGGATCCCTCTGCTCTCCAGGGTCCTGAGGGGATTCCCCTCACCCCTCCAGGGCCGGGTTACCGCATGGGCGCCTGCCTGGGGCCCCAAGTGAAGAAGGGGCTCGCTTGTGCCTCATTGTGCAGGTTATAATTCTTGAGTGAAAAACAGGAATATAAATATACCGTATTAAGTAGGAGCCCACGAGTTTGCTTGCTGCACCACGAAAGGGTTACTCCGGCCCTGAGCATCCCAGTAACTTCCCAGGGCTGGCAGGCGCCTCATGGCACTGGCACCCCAAGGGCAGGACCTCTCGGCCCAGAGCACCCCGCTACTCGGGCGGGCAGAGTATAGGGTGAGGTACATGGGCTCCTGCACTGCACAGCAGACCAGAGACTGAGCAGGGGCTTGCGCCACCTTCTCCCCTGCAGTCATACTTCCTCACTGTCTCTGCCCTGCTGCTTCAGCCTAGCTAGAGTAGGGGGGGCAGGTGATCCCAGCAGCAGAGGTGGGTGTCAGGAAGCAGGGAAGCGTCCTGAGCCTGGAAGGTTGTGGACATCCTGACAACAGCACTCAGTAGGCTGGAACCACTGGGTGGGTATTGTGAATCCAGGCCATATGGCCCTGTGGTGTAGAAGATACTGGGTGCTGAGAGCATATGTCAGCACTAGTGGTCACACCTGCAGATCTTGCTAGACAGAACAGTATAAATCTTGACATTGGCAATCTGACGTTTGCGCTGAGCTCAGGAGCTTGAACTTTGGCACATGTTTGATGCCTATCCATGGAGGCCGGGGAGTCTGAAGACAAAGGCAAGACACCCTTTCATGAGGCAAACCCTAGGTAGACAATACAGACAGGGCAGCAGGTGCAGAAAGGAAGGAGCAAACCACATGAGGCAGATGATTTGAGTATACCATGGCCTCTAGGAAAGGAGGAAGTACCAAGAATCAGACTCACAGCTCACGGATTCATGCTCAACAGTGCTGATAATCAGGCTTTGCATTACTAGGGGCTGTAAGGTTCACATGCAGGATCATATTCTGCTCTCATCATTTATACTTTTTGGAGTTGCTCCACTGGCTTTAGCAGAGCATCTCCAGACAGACACAGGTCTAACTGAGAACAACCTCTGGCCCCAGGCTCACTGTGTGCTGAGGACCTTCACATAAAGTTCATTAGAGGCAGGTCCTGTCAGACCAACATGGTGGCCTGGTGTTGTGGTGGATATAGTCTTTCTGGACTTTAGGAAGGCCTTCAACACCTCTTACCCCATTCTCAACAAAAAATTAGGCAACTGTGGTGTTGATGCCTACACAGTCAGATGGGTCACAAATTGGCTAGAGGGCCACACCCAGAGGGTCACACTCCGAGGGTCACAAATTGGCTAGAGGGTCTTTTTTGACCTGGAGGGATGTGGGCAGTGGGGTCCCCCAGGGCTCAGTCCTCGGGCCTGCACTGTTCAACATCTTCATCAGCAACTTGGACGAGGGGCTGAAAAGCACTTTGTTCAAGTTTGAGGATGACACCAAGATGTGGGGAGAAGTGGGCATGTTAGAAGGGAGGGAACAGGCTGCAACTAGATCTAGACAGGTCACAGGGGTGGGTGGATGAGAACAGGATGGGTTTCAATACTGACAAGTGCAAGGTGATGCACCTGGGGAGAAAGAACCAGCACCATACCTGCAGGCTGGGGAACTCCCTTCTCGTCAATGCAGAGGCAGAAAAGGATCTTGGAATCATTATCGATTCCAAAATGAACATGGGCTGCCAATGCAAGGATGTGGTCAGTAGAGCTAACTGCACCTAGTCGTGTATCCACAGATGCATCACAAGTGGGGCAAAGGAGATGATCCTCCCCCTCTATGAGACACTGGTCAGGCCACAGCTGGAGTATTGTGTCCAGTTCTGGGCACCACACTTCAAGAGGGATGTGGACAACATGGAGAGGGTCCAGAGGAGGGCCACTCGCATGATCAGGGGGCAGCAGGGAGACCCTACAAGGAGAGGCTATGAGACCTTAACCTGTTCAGCCTCCACAAGAGAAGGCTGAGAGGGGAACTGGTGGCCATCTATAAATTTATTAGGGGGGACCAGCAGGGAATATGAGAGACCCTGTTTCCCTGAACACTACAAGGAGTAACTAGGATTAACAGCCATAAATTGACTGAGAGTAGATTCAGGCTGGACATCAGGAAGCACTACTTCACTGTCAGGGCGGCTAGGATCTGAAACCAACTTCCAAGGGAAGTGGAGCTCACTCCTACCCTTGGGGTCTTCAAAAGGAAGGTAGATAATCACCTTGCTGGGGTTGTTTGACCCCAGCACTCTTTCCTGCCCATGGCAGGGGATTGGACTTGATGTTCTGCTCAGGCCCCTTCCAACCCTACCAACTATGAAACTATGAAACTATAACTGTCCAGTAGGAGCAGGATTAAATTCCCAGCCTTTGAATTCAGAGGCATCTGCACACCAATACACTAATTCCAGGCTTTGTGTTGGCTTTGAGGCCTCCAGTGTCAAGGGTCCAGCTCCTAAGTGCAGCAGGATGTGAAAGGGCCCACACACGAGCATAAAGATGGAAGGGGTGCACTAGAGTCTACTCTTACTTACACCACAGTGGATTTATACCAGGATTTAAGTTGACTCGTTGGAAAATCTCTAGCTGTACACCACTGTAAATAAACTCAGGGTCTGGCTTAGCCAGCATAGTTTGAGGCACACACCCAGACATTAGTAGCTGGTTTCAAACAGCTTTGAGCCTGTGTTCTTGTCCAGAGTGGAAATATTCATCTGGGCATTTTTAAAGTAACAGGTAAATGCCTGAATACAGGATATCCAGTAAAAAATAATTGAAGGTTTTGGCCCTCTTAATTTACGACCAAATAATCCAGTGTTTCCTATCACTGCAGTCATTAGCGATACCTTCTTTCAGTGTGAGCCTGGGAGAGGAGAGGTGCGGCTGGAAATAAATAGCAAGGCAGTATTTTTGGTAGGAAATAAGGAACCATTGTCCTCAGCACTTTATAACTAGAAACATAATAGCTGTTATAGCAAACACCAGCTAATTAGAGGGGAAAAGCAGCCTCAAAATTGCACTCATTGGAGTGAGTGTTGGGTGCCAGCTTTTCTCACCCTGAGGTAAATGTGTTTTATGAGATGGGATGTTGTTCTGTCTGCAGAACTTTAACTGTTGAGCCTCCAGACCCCAAATAGTAGCACACAGGGCATTTTGTTCGCTCACACACACAGGAACCAGCTCCAAGGAATCTTTCTTTGGAGGGGAGGCCATTTCACAGCTGCAAGATATTGTAATTTGCACCACATTACTTGGGTTGCTACTTAGCTTGTTATGCTGTCTTCCCAGCCCAAACTAAGGATAACCAGGCACACCTAGTTGTTAGGGGTTAATGGGCCAATGCTTCACCAGTGATGCCACAACTATGTAGTGAGGCCAATGTACTGAGTAAGGATTACTAGTAAGGATGGGGCTGCTTCAAGTCTCTGGAGGCTGCAGTACATCTGGCTACCACAGGGGACTTCTGGGGCTGAACATGAGGAGAGATGTAATTAATTAGCCACATTAGTCTGAAGTCTGAAGTAGAAGGCAAGTTGGATTTGTGCCTTATAAACTAACTATAAATTAGTTTATAAGGTTCAAATCTACCTTGCCTTCTACTAGCAGTAGAAGGCACAGAGCTGGGAGCATCATCTGTTATAGGGCTAGCAGCAGAGGCAGAATATTGGGGTGAGGTACACAGGTTTCTGCACTACACAGCAGAGAGAGGAGACAGACAGAGAGAGTATGGGGCTCTTGACATCTTCTTCCCTACATGCTCTTGCTCCCTGTCTTTGCTTCTGTTGCTTTAGCTCTAGCTAGCATAAGGAAGGGTGTGATCCTGGCAGCAGAAGTGAGTTCTGAGCCTGGAGGGTTGTGTACAAGTATCAGGGGCACACCAGAGCAGTTCTGCAACCTAGAGAGCAGCAGTGCAGGAAGCAGTGCTAGCTGCCATGCTGACCACAGTGGTGCAGTCAGCTATTTTTGCTCCCCTTTTATCAAAGGCAGCACCTGGGCAGCACCTGGTCACCCCACTTCAGTTATGCTACTGATGCTTACATCCAAACAACCAAGTGCTGAGTAGCAAAATCCAGGGTAGTCCACAGACCCAAGGCCCACTCTAGACCTTTGGAACTGGAAGGAGCAAAGCCACCTTGGTTTGGTACTACAGACCAGCTAATTAGTTTAGTTGAGAGGCAGGACTAATTTGTACATGCACAGTAGAACAGCATCTCAGCAGAATGCTGTCTGGTGCTGTGAAAACTTTCAGTGGGTTGGCCACCCCCAACATTACGTGCTTTTGTGACACGTGTGGTATTTCCATGGCCCACCATTGAGAACTGCTGTTACAGTGAACTGCAGTTAGAAGCTTTGTGTGTGGCTTTTAAAAATGCAAGACTGATTTTTCAAAGCTGGGACAGAACTTGCACTTGAGGGACTCTGGGGAGGCTGTGACACAGCCCAAAAATTCAGGACTGTCCTAGAAGACTTGGACTCTTGATCACTGTATACGTTTCAAGACTGAGGGTGTTGGCTGGGAAAGAATTCAGGGCTGAGGGAGGCTGGATGCAAAGAGGAAAGGTTCTTAACCTGGAAAGAAGAGTGTGGGAGGGAGCTAGTTCTGACCTAGTGCAGGGCTAGAGAGAGCTGATGAGGAGGTTTGTGGAGGTTTGGAGCTAACAGAGGAGTGAACTAAGCTGGTAAATTTGAGTGCAGAGAAATGGAGTCAGGCAGCAGAAAAATGTGGATAAATTAATGAGGGACTTATGTGGGGTGGGGGAAAGAGGGGGGGAATGACCAAAGAATACATACTATTTTCTTCTGCTCTGCCCTTTACTGTAAAATGTCCCTGTTTTTCTTTCTGAAAGAGGAGAGCAGAGGAGATCTCTTTTTCTCCCCATTGCCCTACAAAGCTTTCTCTATCCCTCACCACAATGCTTCTCCAAAACACCCCTGGATATACCATCCTAGTTCTTGTGCTTTAAAAATACTTCCCAGCCTGCAGGGAAGAGGGCCACGTAGTCACTGGAGCCACATAGGATAAACTGAACATCAGCTGACACTTCTGTAAGATTCCCTGAAGAACTTGTCTTAGTTTACCACCCCCTGAAACTCAAAACGGAGGAGACACACAGACCAAGTCCTGTTTGGTTTAAAAAATAGCATTGGCCCAAACAGCCTAGATTAGACTTTACCCCATGATTACAGTCTGGGATGTGACTGTAATGATGACAAGTTATGGTGACAGTGACGTAGCAGCTCATGTATCAGCTGGCACAGCAGCCTGCTGCATCTGATTATTTGCAGTAGGTAAGTTAATACTTAAAAGAACCCAACAGTATAAGATTGCCAGTTCTGTCTTCTTCTCCCAAACCGTAACATTCTTGATCTTTCCACACCTACCTTTCTCTTCCACCAAGAGAATGCATGCCAGCTCAACCAGATGACTGACTTCAGCCACTGCAAAGCAGAGATAAGGAGGCCATGCATCGGAGCAATCTGTCTTTAGCAAGAGAAAAATGACAGAATGAGAACATGTGGTAAAAGAAAGAGACCTCTGAAAAGTATTCAGCATACATGCCCTTCTGTTTAGGAGGAAGAAATGTATATCATTTACTAGCCTGTAAATTCCAAGATGCTGGAAAAAGGGAGATCCAGACTTTATCAGAGAGTAAAAGCAACATGGCTGCCTTTTCCCTGTAGCAAGAGGAAGGCCCAGAGTGGCATTTTTGTGACTCTGAATCTCTTATTTCTTGGCAAGCTCCTACCATCAATATTGAGTCTATCCCATCCACTGTCCCCTTTCCACCCGATCTCTTTTCTTCCCAGCAGGTAGGACAACCTCAAAGTTAGACTCCAGCCTAGTCAAAGATTCTGGTCAATATTTTGCTGCTCATTTTGGGACAAATACTTCATTCTTTACTTACAACCCCAAGCAGAAGACAGGTTAAGTTAAAAAGACACTGATTTTTCCAGCAGCATTGATGTAAGCCTAGATGGGACTTCCAGAAAAGGGGGATGAAAAAGGTAAGTCCAGCTCCCTGCCAAAGCAGAACATGCTTCAGACAAGATACCTGATCTAACCTGCCTCCTTGGTGTTAAAACCTTGAATGACCCAACACCTGTGTTCTTTACCTGCCCCTGCAAATGCCTAGGAAGCCATCTATTCTCAGCTGTTATTCACATGGGAGCCAGCCAGTTTTCCTGAGGCTTAATGCTCACGGCTTGGGAATTTGTGGTGCCCCACAACAGGAAATATAGACTAAATAGCTGAAACATTTCCTAATGTTGATATCTTTTAAGCTGTCTCCCCAGAGACACAGCGGACGCTTTGTTCCTTGAATCACTGCAGCAGGACTGGACAGAGCACTGGGGAATATACTGTTGGGAACATTCCTGCACTGGTCCCTAGGGAAATGTGTGCAAATGAATTTGATAATTGCAATCCTTTCTAGCTCTAACTGCTAGATGTAGCACACCAAAATGTAACACTAATTGACAAAATATGGTCTCCCCTACTGTCAGCTCTACAAGGTTTCTTGCCAAACACCACCCAGAGGTGGTAATGTCTGTCCTGGAGTCTGGAGGGCACTGCTGTAAAGATGGAGAGGCAGAAAGATGGCTGCACAGGGCAGGCAGAACCTGCCATTTTGGGTCTCAGATACACTGTACACTTTGCCTACCATTTTAAATTGGCTCAAAGTTCATCTGGATGCATGTTAGCTGTATCCCCTCTCCCTCTTCCACTTTCAAATAGCAACTGGCCTTCACTGGGACAGACCATGAAGGGTCTCAGCAACCTTCAAGAGATCTCTGCAGCTGGATCCTTATAACACTGTTTCCAGACATGGAAGTTTTTCATTTTCCTCCTGTGAGCAATGTGCTACTTTGCTTCTAGGAGGGTTCCCAGGATCTGGGAGATATTTTTATGAGTTGAGTTGTTCCTACTGAAGCTCAGGTTGGACACCTGCCAGGAGCTAGAGAATTGTGGCTATTTTGCGTAACACTTTACAGTCAGGGCTAGATGAAGGTACAGCTGATAATATTTGCTCATGTTCATGTCTTCATTGAGAGATGGCTTGTTTACATTTACCAGCTGTAAGGCCTGTGGCCCATCTGCTTTGTTCCCATCCAGCAGTTACAGGAAAAGGGCAGCTGCGGGAAGCACACTTGGGCTCCACAGGCCACTTGGCTGCATTTTTGACCACCCTGATTCAGGAATTGCCATGAGGACAAAGGATCAGACCCTGTCCCTCTGTCTCCCCTCCTCTGCTTAATCATTAAACAAAAGGGAAACACCATTGTTAATGACTAAACTCCTAGAAAATGGGGCCCTTAGAAGTCTTCTGAAGAGAGCTAAGATGAAAAAGAAACCCCGGTAGCTAGGGAGGTCATGACTGTAGATGGGTGGCTTCTGGGCACTGACCTCCCACACAGCATATAGTAGCAGAACAGACCAAGTTCATGCCATCCAGTTCTGGAGTTTTGTCATGAGACAGCCCTCTCCATGCCAATGACAATGTTCAGCTGGTTAAAACTGACTGTTTCTCTGCCAACCCAGACAGGAAACTGCAAGTCATATGACAGCCAAAGTACAATAAGCAAGACTAGGAATTTTCCAGGTAGCCCTGCAGGGCCAGTGCAGAGCAATGACAGAGGGGTGGGTGGACATGGGCAAAGAGTTGTCCATACACTATGAGCTAGTGTTTTCTCCCCTTTTTACTTCAGTTGATGCTTGAGCCCAAATACTTGGGAAGAAGCACTTGGCAGGCTGGGTTGGGCCCATCTCAGATGTCAGCACACAAAGATCTTGAGCACCCTAAGGGGTACAATTATTTAGATAGCTTTTTGCCAGGGGTCAAAACTCTAAGTGTAAAAGAGGTGTGGAGACAGAGATGCTTGTGCTTCTCTTTGAACAGTGCCCCCCACATCATATGCTAGAAAAGACAACTCAGAGTAGTCCTTCTCCTCCGTATACAAAGAACAATTGTGGGTGATAGGATTGACCATATTGGACAAGTCCTAAGATACCAAACAGGTCCGGTATCCTGTTTATACACTGATGCTTCTAAGGAAGGTCTATGAATGCTGCAGCAGGCAAAGGTGGGGTAATCTACTCTGTCATCCTGATCTTGCCTACTTAAAGATTGGCTTTACTATCTGGGTTAAATATTCTCTCCAAAAATACCAAAAATCTGTCATCCTTAATTAAGAGAGTACTGAGTATTCTTTTTAATTATTTACATGTCTAATTTTTTTTGAATTCTACTGAATTATTAGCCTCAATGACTTCCTGTGCACCTTACTTCAGCAGCAAAGGTGGAGGTTAATACTACAACTGTTAAGTTCCTGCCATCTCCAGAGTCACTGCATGGGTGTTGCCTATGTAATATTGAAGATTACATCAATATGACTGATGGGATTCTAGTTAGTGGGGAAGTGGGATGCTAGTAAGCAGATGAAAGTTCAATGAAGTCTTTAATATGAGAACACATGGGAAGCCAACAATTATTTATAAGAGATGGAAAAGCCCCAATTCTCCCTCTGCATTGAAATAGGCTAAATGGACCTGGAACCTCATCAATCTGCACAGCTGTATTTAGAGAAGACATGCACATAGAGTGCTCTTTTCCAAATTATTTTAACAGCAAAAGCAACAACAAGAGACTGTACATTATAAAATCTAGGCAGAAAATGCTGACTTTACCACTCAACTCTAATTTTCCTTATTTGGTTCCCTTCTCGTTTTCTTTTTCTCTCTTCTCTCCTTTTAAGCAGGTACAGAAAAATGAAATGTTCTCTTATAATTTACTTTTTAAAAGAAGAAACATCTTTTGCTGCATTTTGTCATGGATCCAATTTTGCATTAACCTACTGCAATAAAATAAATATACAAAATTGATGAAGGGTCATCAGGACTTGGGTTGGTTATAAAGCTGACTAGCACAAATGGACACACTCAGTTTGGAGTGAGGTGGTTAACTGGGTTCTTAAAAGGTATCTGCTGGGCAAATTGCAATCAGTCTGAGGATGTGCTTCAAGAAGCTTGTACTTGAGGTGTACCTTAAGCAGGAAGCAATTATAGTGATTACGCACAGAGATGAATGTCAGGAGATTTTAATTCTTCTGTCAGCTCTGCCATAGACTGTTTGTATAGTCACAGGTTCTATATGAAGTGGAGGTTCCTTGTCACTGGGGATTTCCCAACTAGTTAAGCTGGTTTGAAGCCCTGAGCAATACCAAGCAGTCTAGTAGGGGCCAGAGTCTGGGCCCTATCATTTATTTATATCATTTAAGAATAATTGATCAATCCGCCAGGTTGCTGCAGGCTCTGCACAGAGCTGGCGCTTGCACCTATATGTTCTATCACTGTGATCCTCTTCCTCCCTCCCCCATTCCTTCTTTTTATTTATTAACTCTTGTCCTTGCCTCTATCATGCAAGATTTTTGGAGCATGGGCCAAGCCCTAAAATATGTTCAGACAGCTTCCAGCACAATGAGTCTCCAAGTTACTTGAGGCCTCTGGGAATTACTATACTGTAAGTATAATAACTAATAAGCAGGGATCCTGGATTTCCATTTCCCACGGAAAAACAGAAAACCACGGACAATTGCAGGGGGCAGTTTTAGCAGAGAAACCCGTGGATTCCCTGCTTTTGCAAACAGCTCTGCAGGCTGGTTGAGCTCCAGTCTGCAAGAGCTGTTTGCAAACAGGGTGGGAAACCCCCAGCCATGCCTGGAGGGGGAAGGGCAGGGCCTGAGGCTCTTAGTCAGCCACAGCTCTGCTTAGCTCAGCTTTACTTTTTGCTTCTGGAGCCTGAGGTAAGTGGGGCCTTCAGGGGGCTGAGGGCCTCTCTGGCAAGGCTGGGGGGGTTGCAGGTCATGGCTGGGGGCACCAGCAGGGCTGGCAGATGCCAGGAACTGGCCCCACCCCCACCCAAACAGGAAGAGCAATGGGGAAGCCAACTTCATGCTGCTTCTGCTGCAGCTGCCTGCTGTTGGGGGCAGGGTGCTGCAGCCTTGGGTCCCTGGCCCCATAGCCCTGGCAGCTGGGGACCCCTTCCAGCAGGGCCAGGGGCTGTGGGTTGGGGCAAGAGGCACGAATAGGGTGGAGGGCTGTTGTGGGAGCAGTGACGGGCACCAGCAGGGCTTGGATGGCTTTGGGGGCAAGTGAGGGGCACCAGAAGGGCTGCAGGAGGCATTGGGGGGTGAGTGAGGGGTGTCAGCAGGTGTGGGGGGGCTTTTAATTTTAATAACGGATTTTGGGGGTTTTATCAGAGAATTTGCAATTTTTTTTGTCATAGAATTTGTGATTTTATCAGAGAAAGCCAGGATCCCTGCTAATAAGTATAATAATCAATGGCTCAGTGTCTAGCTGGCAGCCAGTATTAAGTGGGGTGTCCCAGGGGTTGGTCTTGGAGCCAGTTTTGTTTAATATCTTCATTAATGATCTGGAAGATGTGGTGGAGTGTACCCTCAGCAAGTTTGCAGATGACACCAAGCTGTGGGGTATAGTAGGTACACTAGAGGGTAGGGCTGGGGTTCAGAGTGACTTAGATAAATTGGAGGATTCGACCAAAGGAAATCTCATGAGGTTCAACAAGGACAAGTGCAAAGTCCTGCACTTACAACAGAAAAATCCCATGCACCACTACAGGCTGGGGGCTGACTGGCTTAACAGCAGTTCTGCAGAAAAGGACCTGGGGGTTACAGTGGACAATAAGCTGAATACAAGCCATCAGTGTACTCTTTTTGCCAGAAGGCTAATGGTACTCCCATTGAACTGGTGAGGCCATATCTGGAGTACTATGTCCAGTTTAGGGCCCCCCACTATAGAAAGGATGTGGACAAGTTGGAGAGAATCCAGCAGAGAGCAATAAAAATGGTCTGGGGGTTGGGCCATGTCCTTATGAGGACAGCCTGAGGGAACTGGGTTTATTTAGTTTGGAGAAAAGAAGACTGAGGGGGGATTTGATAGCAGGCTTTAACTACCTTAAGGGTTGTTTCAAAGAGGATGGACCTAGACTGTTCTCAGTGGTGGCAGATGACCAGAGATCCAGGTTTTCCATTTCCCACAGAAAAATGTGCATGGCCACCAGGCAGCCTGGAGAACAGTTCCCACAGGTAAGCTGGGGGGTGGGGATTGAAGCCCCCATAGGGAGGGAAGTGGGGAGGGAATGATTAGGCTGGGTTGGGGTTGAGGTTGGGGTTGGGGTTGGGGCTGGAGCAGCTACTGCTGCCCAGCTGGGTGGGTGCATGGGGCTCGGGGCCCAGGTCTGGAATGCACAGCTGCAGGGCCCCAGTGGGGAGCGGGATGGAGCTGCAGGTGGACAGGGGGGCTGGGTCCCCACTCCTGCGCACACTGCCAGGGGGGACAGGCAGGGCACATGCCCCCCAGATCTGTGCATGGAGTGAGGAGTAGGGACGGGGGCAGGGGCACGCTACCCACTGTGGGTTCAGGCTCCCTGCCCTGCTGCCTTCCCCTGGGGCTGCCACAGCCCAGTGGGCAGGACCTGGCATGGCAACGCAGAGCAGGGCATGGTGGGGAAGTTCCTTGCTAGGCTTCGTGTTCTGCTCTGCTGCAGCAGCTGCTGCTTCCTATGGATGGCAGCTGGGTCTTGGGTGCTGCTGCAGAGGGTAGGGAGCTGTGGACCCAGGACCCTGACTCTGACTCCATAGCCCTGGCAGCTGAGAGTCCCCTTTGGCAGGTTTGGGGGGGGCAAGGCACTGTGGGTGTGGTGCAGGGCTGTAGGGATGTGGGTGGGGAGCAAGGGACCTGGACTTGCATCCTGGTGAGTGAAGGGGGCAGGGGGAGCTCTGATTTTTTCATGGTAAAAAAACCCATGCTCAAATGCCAAAATGTATTTTATTATAATGATTGAGACACTGATAGGCTTCCAAATTGCTTTACAATTGTAAATATATCAATAAAACATTGTGTTCAACTGATACCTATTTATGTAGTGGTGTTTCATTTTCATTGAGGGTTTTGGGGGTTTTATCAGAGAATTTGTGAGGATGGTGGGGTTTATTAGAGAATTTGCAATTTTTAAACAGAGAAAACCAGGATTCCTGCAGATGACAGAACAAGAAGCAATAGTCTCAAGGTTGGATATTAGGAAAAACTCTCTCACTAGGAGAGTGGTGAAGCACTGGACCAAGTTAACTCAAGAGGTGGTGGAATCTCCATTCTTGGTGGTTTTTAAGGCCTGTCTTGACACAAAGCTTTGGTTGGGATGATCTCGTTAGGGACGGTCCTACTTTGAGCAGGGGGTTGGACTAGATAACTTCCTGAGGTCCCTTCCCAACCTAACTTTCTATGGTTCTATGATTCTAAATCAGGTTTATTATCAACATATACAATATTATCTGAGACCCAGGGGATGAGGTAGATGTTCAACTAGTAAAAAGTGCTCATGTCATAAAACTAGGAGGGTGCAGCTAACGCCATGGAATAAATCTAAAAAGGCTTGGAGAGGTCAGAAAATGGGCAAAATTTAATGCGATAAGATTAAGTGAATGCAGATAGTATAACAGGAGAAATCTCACCAAGCAGAAATGAATAGCAGGAGAAAGCTGGCTAGTGAGCAGCAATGTGGACAAAGGTTTAGGAAGAGCGTTGAGAAAAAATTATATGCAAGAGGGGCATGGGACAGTGCTGCCTTAAAGAGGAAGCCCTAGGTAAGGTGATAATCCTGTTATTCTGTACTAGTAGGACATAGGTAGTTTCTTGTAATCGTTTCTGGGCCCCACAAAGGCCCAGGAATAACTGAAGAGACTAACCAAAGGCTTACAGTTATCTCTTGGCTTTACCACTCGCAAGTCATTCTGAAAACAATAAAACCTGTGTATCAAGCCACTCATCATTGTCACTACTCTGAAGCTGTCCTCAATGATAGATACCACACAGCTAACAAATATCATATAGACAAGTAAGGGGTCTTGATCATGAAAGAGAGTGTCAGAAAGCTTTTGACGAGTTTGAATTAAATTAAGTCACCAGGGCCTGACAAACTTCATCCCAGCATACTGAAGGAACTAGCAGAAGAGATCTTGGAGCCCTTGACAATCATATTTAGAAAGTGTAAGAGACAGGTGAGGTTCCAGAAGACTGGAAAATGGTCAAAATAGTGGCCCCGCTTTAAAAAAAGGCAAAAAGGAAGACCCAGATCATAAAGGATTGGTCAGCCTGACTTTACTATTGGGGACCAAATTATACAAAAAACAATCTGTAAGCATCTAGAGGAAGAAAGACTGATCAGAAGTGATTAGTTAAGAATAAGTATGCCAAACCACCTTGATCTTCCTCTTTTACAAAGTAGTCAGTTGGACAGACTAACCTTTGGGATCCCTTCCAAATCCAGAGGACATAGTGTATTTAGACTTTATTAAAGCTTTTTAATAAAAAGTCCCATATGACCTTCACATAAGCAAACTGGGCAGAAAGCAGGACAGGGTGACATCTTAGGGACTGTCTGGATTAGAGAGGCATACGCTTTCATAGGCAACAGCCTCCTTTGTCAGATGCTTTGAATGGACTTGCAGAAAGCATAAGCAAACTGGAGAAATGTGGGTTAGATAAAATTACTAGAAGGTGGATGGAAAATTGGCTCAATAACCACAAGCAAGGGTTGATTGCAAGTGGATCAGTGTCAGAAGTAAGAGATTTAAAAAGGGGTTCTATAGGGGTTGGTCTTCAGTTTGGTACTGTTTAATGTGACTCGGATGCTAGAATAAGGACTTCCTGAGCAAATTTGTAGATGACACAAAACTGGGAAGGACTGTAAAGACATGAGGAGAGTAAGAGTAGAATTCAGAAGGATCTGGATAAATTGTAAAATTGGGCTAGAGACAACAGGATAAAATTCAGTTCAGACAAATTCAAGGTACTACCCTTAGGGAAGAATAATCAAAAGCACAAATACAGAATGGAAACTAATTGGCAGCATGGCAACATTGCTGGAAAGGACATTGGGGTTCTGGTGGATCAGACTCAACAAAGGTCAGTGATGTGATGCAACTGTTAAAAAACAATGCAACTTTGGATTCCATCAACTGGTGTAGTACTGGTACAAGACACTTTGCTTGGTGCTAGTTAGGCCTCATCTACAATTTTTGTACAGTTCTGGGCTTCACATTTTAAGAAAGATGTGGAGAAACTAGAGAAAGCCCAGAGACAGGTCACAAAAAATGATAAGGGGGTCGGAAGGCAAGCTTGCAGAAAAAGAGATTAACAGGGAAATTATAGCAGTCTTCAAACATCTGAAACGCTGCCATAAAAAGGGGATGTGCAACTTTTCTCCCTTGCTGCAGAGGTCAGGATGTGAAGCAATGGCTTCAAATGGCAGCAAAGTAGATTTTGACGCCTTACTGCTGAAACAATGAGGCAGAGGAACAGACTGCCCAGGAAAGTTACAAAAACTCCCTTACTGGAGATTTTCAAGAAAAGACTGATTAAGCACTGGTGGTCAGGGATGATTTATTCCTGTATTCATGCAGGGGGTTGGACAAGATGACCTTTGAGATCCGTTCCAAACCTACAATTCTATGCCCTGGATTAAGAGTGACACCTTTATATGCAAGTCAAAAAGAATGTAATTACATTTTGTAAACGCTACGACTTCTAAAGAAAGATACAAAGTTTATGTGATATACAGGTGCTCTCACAAACTAATAGCAGCAGCAAAACATACATGGTAGGCTGAGAAACGCCCCCCGTCCCCCCCATTAAAACTAAACCTGATTACCCAACACAGCTACAAGATATGGTAGGAGAGGAAATCCATGTGGCAAGAGGTTTCCGATCATTTTTCTTATTGAACACTTGGATAGATTGATGTAGTATATGGCAAAAATACCTGCATACCAGACCAATGGCTGTATACAGGATACTGATGTGCCAAATGCACAATGGGTCCTCATGCATTTCAGCTTCTCACTCAGAATTCACATTACCACATACGCTCATGTTTATTTTTAGATGGAGCTATATAACATAGTATGTAGTTCTGTAAAATGTACTGCATTCAAGCCAAATCCTTACAGGTGTTGAGTGCAGTGCTACAAATATTTACAAGATTTGGGTTCTTCTTCAGACTTCCTCCTGAAGTCATTTGAGCTGGGAGAGCTAAGTAGTACATTTATTGACCTGGAGGGACTGACTGATGATTTTGAATGGGTTCAGTAATAGAGAATGATATGCGACTACACAGGGAAAACCTGTAAATGAATAAATGACAAAAATAAAATGATTACCAGTAGTTCAATTGATCGAATTGATTCTGATAATAGGAAGCAGATCAATATGCAGAAGTCCTTCAGTACTTTACAGAATAAATGTACGTGTTATGTGTTTCCCATATAGTGTAGGGTCAAGTTCTTTGGAAGTGGCTTATTCCTCTGAGCCCCTTTTGATTTCCAGAAAGCAGTGAACACTCACCCTTGGAGGCCATCAAAGGTGTCTCAAGTTAAATGTCTAGGTAAAATTATCATGCATTTAAAAGAGACTTCACAAGACCTATTACATGTGCACACATCTACAAAACTCAGAAATCATGAGTCTGCTTCCTCCACAAAAAAGCCATCATGAGTTTAAAAAAAATGGTGGGGGTCTCTGTATTTGTTTTGGAGCCCTTAGAGTTCATTCTGGTCATATTTACAGTATTTTCTCTTCAGGTATGACAAGTAAAAAAACCCAACCTGTAATAATATCAAATGACTTCAGGAGTCAGAGTTTGAAGAACCCAAATCTTGTAAATATTTGTAGCACTGCACTCAATACCTTTAAGGATTTGACTTGTATACACCACATTTTACATACTATGTTATATAGTTCCATCTAAAAACATACATGAGTGTAGGTAGTAATGCAAATTGTTTTTATTTAATTGCTATGAATTTGGAATGAGAGCACTGCTCCTGGCTATCAACTTAATTCTCCCCATCCAGTGGCATTTAACACTCTAGAGTACATCCCAACACCATTATATTTGCTAGACAAGATCCTTAACTGCTGGATATAGATATAGCTCTACTGGAGACAGTAGAACTGTATTTGCACCCACATTTATTTCCACCCAGCTAAGCATCTGGGTCCTTGGTTTCTTATTTTGTTAGTTTTTAATTACCTCTCTTCTTCCCTTCAGCCCCCCTTTGGCTTTTTCCTTGACAGCAACACATTAATTCATGGTGGAAGCATTGTTGTGGGCCTCAGCAGTGCTTACACACATCCAGAATTGTAGCAGTAAAACCAGGTTTGGGTTTTTGTTTTGTTTTTGCTGATTAATATGCTACTGAATTTTTACATACATTTAAGACTGTAGCCAAATGATCAATTATGCCGAAGTGCATGACAGCAGACTGTTAAGGTATCTTGCAGTTACAGAACAATACGCTATTAATCATGTCTGAACCTGCCTAGCTATTGCCTTAAAAGCTGTACACATAATGACGAGTATAAGAAATGTTTCAGTATCAAGTAAGGTATCCTAACAACAAAGCAAAAGCTAAACAAAACAAAACAAAAAAGGAGGGCGGGGGGAACTTGCCGTCACATTCTTCAAATCTTGTCATTGCTGAGTTGCGTGAAAATACAAAGAGAAGAAGCCAAGGTCAGAGTTACCTCAGAGGACCTCTCTTTGCTACAGTGATCCACAACTGATTTCCAAATGAGGTACTTTTCCATATTGTTACCTCACACAAAGGAAGCCTTTGATTGTGCATCACAAATGCCATCTTTACCTATGATGCTGTATGGATGCTTGAGTTACTTTTCTATTTCATGAAAATAAGGATTTTCCTGGCATTTGTACTCAGGAATCAGCTCTTTCTCCACTGATCAAGGTAATAAGGACCCCAAAAGGCAAATCCCTACCTTGAAACTACATCCCTAATTTGGGTTGCTTCTAGGCACATAAACGAACTTTGTGTTTGCCTACCACACCGTGGACACCATGCTTTCATTCTATAATAAGGTGAGGATGTAGCAGGCTCTTTGGCCAGACTCCCCTTTTTCACATCTGCACATTGATTTTTTAGGGTGTGCAGGTATGTGACTGTCCTCACAAGCCAGGTAGTGGTTTGTCCTCACTTGCCCTCCATAAAAAATTGAGGATGAAAGAAATAGATGTTGGGTTTCTAAAAACTTATTACAATTAATTTCATTCCACCAGTTTGTTCTGATGGCTGTAGTTCTCTGGCTTTTAGAGTATCTTCACATGTTCCAAGTACTACTTGGTTACATTTTTCTAAGAAATCTGGATTGCTGCTCATATTTCAGAGTGACTTGGGAGTGATGTTCATGTCTTGAACTAGACTGAAGAACTATTGTATTTTGAATTAATAATGGGATACATTTGCCAGTCCAATAAAAGAAGACCCTTCAGAAGGAACTGGAGCTAATAAATGCATTTTCACTAAGGCAGTAAGCTTTTAACTGCATGTATTTTCATAGTTTGTAGTCTCCCCTGACCTACTTTCCTATGATTCTATGATTTTAGAAAATTGTGTCAGGATATGCACTGGTAGAATAGGTTTGTAGGCCAGAACTTAGCAGATATAAATTGTCTTAACTCTATTAATTTAAAATGGAGCTAAAATGTTCCTTCACTTATGAAGGAATATTATACCAGCTGGTTATATCTTTGGAAGTTAAATAAAACGGCAACAGTAGATAAGATATATGGAAACTGTTTTGTAGTTATCAATACGATTCATTATTGTATTTGTTTGGAAATGTGAATTGATTAGGTTAATTTAAATGATGCTGGTTTTTTGCTTGTGTATGTTAATGACTAACATTTAAGTACTTTTTGGGGAAAATAAATCAAATTCTCTCAACATTATATTAATTTTTCATGTGCACACTCCAGGGAATTTTCAATATCTAAAGTTTGACTTTTAAGTCCATGTTTATGGCACCCATTTAATGCTGCCTGGTGCTTAACACTTCGTAGGCAGGTGCCTAAATACAGATATAAGAGCCTAACAGCAAGTGAAATATTACATGAAAACATTACACAATCATTAAAAAATATGTCCTTATGCTTTTTTACAGTGCCTTGTGTTAGTACATCTTAAAGTGCTTTAACAATGATGACAGTATTAGTTCCATTTTAGAGACAAAACTGAGACACAGAAAAGCAAAGTGACTTACCTTAGATCACAAAAAAGATCTGTTGGCAGAGATGGAAACAGAATTTAAGCCTCTTGTGTCCCACTCTACTAGTCTGTCCAAACTGCTTATTAGAGCTGCATGACACGTTTTTTTTTAAATCTTGGTCGTAGCAATTAAGTAGTAATAATTCCAGCAACTGAGTTTGGAGAGAGAATCATTATTAATGAGATTAATTATAATGTTGCAATATCATAGAAAGCGATAATAGCTTTCCATACTCTCTTTTTCTCTTCTTTCTGAGTCATGGAAAGATGATCTTCACAAAATTGTCACAGATCATAAATATTGATTTCAACTCAATTCTATATGGTGAGACTGACTTTTGGGTCAATGACTAGACATAAACATGATTTCCAGTTTATCCTACTTCAATTTAAATCCTCACAGTCCCTGAGAACATAAGAATTCAGGTTAGACAGATCAGAGTTAACATTATAGCCCACACAGTCAATGTTTCTGTACAATCCTCTCAATGTCTTTGATATTCACTTCATTGTATAACCAAATTGCTAAGTGGTACAGGTTAGAAATGAGAAGAAAGAATATCTTGTCCAAATATATTTTCTCAAAGTTTAAGGAGCTTGAACATATACATTTTGCTAAGAGAAACTTCATTGAATTTACCTGTAAGCGAGGTAATCCAAGAAATAAATTCCCCCTCCAAGTCAAAGCCATCCAGAATGTGAAACAGAAAAGTCCATTCAATAACACTAGATATTTTTTGCCGCATATCAGATCAAGAAAGAAAACAGCAATAGGAATATTCTTTCTTTCTTTCTTTCTTTTGCTCCAGCAGGACAAGTAATCTATTCACATCATCTAGTGACAATTGACTTTAATAAAACAAACCTGCTCCAGATGTTTTCAGCAAAACATACATCACAGACCATTTTTCAGCCAGAATTTTACATTGGCCCTTTTCACAACCATTGACTACAAAACAACATTTCTTAAGGGAAACAAATATAGATGACACTATTGTGGCTGGTAAAATCTTGGTGTGTTTGGTCTCAACTGAAAGTGTCTAAAAGAAGTTTTAATACTGCGTCAGGCCATACATAATGACGGTCAAAGCAGAATCTGCCTGAACTAGAATAATCTGACTTGACAGGTTTGTTTTATTTTCATGCTTCATTCAGATTCATGAAGGGCCTGATTCTGCAAAGTGCTGGCATCACAGTCTTGGCTTGGCTTGCACACTCCCAGAGCCCCACAGATTTTCACAGGCTTCTCCAGACCCTGGCTCCCTGTGAAAATAATTCTACACAATTATCTCCCTAGCTAGAATAGGGTAAATAAAGCTGAAGCCAAGAAACACTAATTTAAAGGACACCAGCACAAAGAACCCCCTAATTACATATGTGGCAATGGTTCAAATACCCTAAATAATGTTTAGCTTGTTTTACTTATGTTTTAATGATTGAATGAAAATAACCACCACCACAAAAGAGTAATCTATGCAAAAAAGGTGTAAACAGCATATTGAAGCTGCATGGTAATCATTCAAAAACCATAAACCAAAGTTAAGCCTACGTGAACATCCCTAACCCTTCTCCTATGCATTCTGTCTTTAATCATATGCTCATGTATATTACAATTCCTCAACATTTTTAAGTACCCACATGTGACATCTGGAAAACTTAAATTATGATGTGCTTTACACTCATACACCCTCCTGTCAGAATACCTTATTCTGTCTACATGACAGTATGCATATTTGCAGTATAGTACATAATATCTATGGGAGGATTAATCTGTTACCTAAAAGATCCTTGCTGAGAAAGTGAAATGGTTTTCTAGCCTCTAAGGAGGAACAAAGCTACATTAATCCCTTTATTTTAGAAGCAAATTTGATTTCTTTTTAAGTATTTGGCTCTCTCTGACAGGGTTTGGGCAGTCTCTGCTGGACCCTGCATGTGGTGCCAGAACAAAGCTAATGTTCAACTGCTTGATGAGACAAGATTCTTATTTTCAAGGTGAAGATTTAAATTATCACGGCCATTAGGAGCATCTGGATGAACTTAAGTTCATAAAACTCATGGCAGTACGAAATGCCAGGATATGAGGGGATCACAGCAGCACTAGTCAGTAATCACTGAGCAGGCTGGTGCTCAGCAGAGATTGGAGGTGGAAGGAGAGGCATGCCTACGAGCACCTAGTTTATTGCATTAGCCATTCTGCTTAGATGTTCTCAATAGAAGGGTCATGTACCTCTATGAAAGGTAAGTGAGTATGTGAGCAAATTGCATGCTTAGTCTGACTCAGGAATAAAGCAAACCAAAGGGAATTTAATTTCAACACTTAAAAAAACAATTATGCAAGAGTCTCCCTTACCAGTTTCACATCCCCGGAAAACAAAGGGAGTTTTACGGTTAACTTAAGCAAAGAAAAGCTGAAAATATAGAAGGGTTAGAAACAAAATGTAGCGCTGTATCTGGATAACCTAACTTTATAGTGGACCAGACCAAAACCCCATCTCCAGGCAGTCCTGAACTTTGAAGTCTGAGCCTTCTTTGGTTTCAGGATCTGGTTCATTTTAGAGACAAGCTCTAGCTGCGTGTTTAGACACGAGATCAGATCAGGGATTTAGTTGGAGCCCACCTACACTTGTTGAAAGAGATATGGGAAAAGATAGAGGCTGACCCTATAAATCCATCCCTATTCCAGCATTCCTTCCAGAACAGGAGCAATACCATTGATTTCAATGAGACCACTATTATGAGAAAGTTTGCAGAATTGGGCATTTAGAATCATAAGCCCAAGTTTCAGATTCCTTCTGATTTGGCTTTGTGGCTCTTTGTGTGGATCTTGGCCATTGAATTTGTATCATGAACATAGATTAGAGGTCTGGAATAGACTATCAGCAGCTTTGTAAAAAGTGTGCATGAGGGAAGGGTAGGATACTTGTATAACTTGATGGGAAGAAACCAGGGCTGTCAAACAATTTAAAAATTTGATCACGATTAGTTGTGTGATAAAAAAAAATTAGTAGCAATTAATCGCACAACTACAAACTCAAAATTATGTGCAGAAAAACTTAAAATTATGCAAAATTATGCAGGTACTTTGTATGGTTGGGGTGTGTGTGTGTGTGTGGGGGGCGGTGTTGAGAGCCCAGGGAGAGGGGGAGTTTCCGCATGCCCTGGCGGGGTACTGTAGGTCAGGAGTGAGGAGCAACAGCAGGACTGGGGACCTGTGGCTTGGGAATGAGGGGCAGACACACACAAAGACACAGAGCATCTAGCAGGAAAGTCTGTGGAGGGGGAGGGCCAAGGAGAGTGGGAAGGGGGTGCAGATTGAGACTCTCATGCTGAGGGAGGAGTGGGGAAGGGGCTGGGTGAATGGGGGCCTGGGTGGATCATGGCACAGAGCCATGGAAGGCCCATCCAGAGGTGCAGGGTGGGGGCACAGCTCCCCACCACTGTGTGCACCCCCAAGGGAGGCATGAGGGGTGTGCCTCCCCCAGATTTGTGCATGAGGTGAAGGCAGGCTGCCCACTGCAGGCTGGGACTCTGAGCCCTGCTGCCTTTGCCTCAGGAGCTGCACAACCCCATGTTGTGCCTCCTGCCACTGGGTGGGCAGAGGACATGGTCAGTGCAGCCCCGGCCCCCAGCGGGAAGCCCACCTCTACAAATCCAGGGTGCACATGCCCCCTATGCCTCCTCTGGGACTGCATGCAGTGGTGGGGAGCTGTTTCCCCTGTACCCCTGGATGAGCCTCCCGTGGCACCATCCCATGATCTGCCCTGGTCCCAGGGTCCCATTCACCCTAGACCCTGCCCCACTCCCTCCCTCACCACGGGGGCCTTGATCTGCCGCCCCATTCCCCTCCACAGATCTACCTGCTGGGCACTGCTCTACATGCCACCAGGCTGTGTTCCTGGCCACGTGCCTGGCTGTGTGCCTGCTGCAGCTGCTTATGTGTGTCTGTGTCTGTGCGTGCCCTCACCCTTTCCTGCTGCAGTCTCTTAGGGCTCGCACCTGGGCTGCCCTGTGGTCCTCTGCACTGGTATTGCTGGCCCACTGGGCAACCCAGAGGCAGTGGTGACTGCGGCAGAGTGGAGCCCGGGCATGGGCTCCAAAGCCACATGCATGATTAACACATTAAAAAAAATTAACACAAAAACCAATTAACGCATTCATCGCACACATTAATGGCAATTAATTGACAGTCCAAGAAGAAACTAATATTTGTGTTTATAGTGACTAACTTTCACAAGTATAAAAATATACATCTTGGGCACTAAATGAAGAGTAGATACTTTGGAGAAATAGTATGTAAATGTGTAAAAGGAAAGACTATATAACAATACATGCACACCACAAAGTCAAATTTAGGTTGCACATATAACCTGGATTTTGCCATTCCCCAACTTTCAAGTGTGTGATTCTGTTAACTTAAAATGCTACCTCCAGGTAAGCTTTTAGTACATAATCACATTTGCATGGCTACAAACACACAGGCATACACAGAGTCATAGATCCATTTCAACACGTTGGACTACAAGGCGACATCTCGTAGTTGAGATCAGAACTGAGATCAGAACAAAGTTGAGATTGGAACTGGAGTGGGTTCATGTGAATTCCGTAACTTGTGCTTTTTCAAAATGATGCACTGTGATAGCAAATGAAAGGCTTGTTGAAACTAGGAGAGCCTTTTGGAGGGATTTTGAGTTACTGTGTGAACTCTTCCTTTCTCTGACTATATAAAGAAATCAACCATCTTTTGATTTCCCATCTTTGGGTGCCGTTCTCTCAGCACTACACTAGCAAAAGAACTCCCATTGCAATAATGGAGTGTGGGCATGTCTACATGGGATGCTCTACTTGAGAGATTAGAGCAAATTACTGTGCAGTAAGCATTGCTGTCTACACATGCAGATTCTTACTGCACAGTAATTTGCTCTAATCGTGAGTAAATTTTGCTACCTGTGAGTACAAGTAGCAAGTTCACTCAGGAGTAATTACTGCGCAGTACAGCACATGTAGACAACTGACTGGGAGCAAATGTGCTCCTGCACAGCAGGAGGTTAGAAATTGCTCTCTGCCTCTGGATGCTGCCTGCTGCCAGGGCACACTCTGTTACTGGAACCTGGACAGCGACAATGTCTCCCTGCCCCTGCAGCAGGGAGCAGCTCCCAGCTGCCATTCCATGATCACAGAGCTGGGAACAATTATCACCCATCCCCTGCTCCGCAATCATGGAGTGAGGACTGTGAGATCCCTGCTGCTGGAGCAAGGGGACATTGTCCCCACCCACACTGCTGTGGTGGAGTCCACCACAGCAGCAGACAGCTCTTGGGGGCAGGAAGCAACCTTCTAGCCCCCAGTAGGAGACAGGTCTACCTTGCTTCTTGCCAGTCCCTGGGCTAGTACCTAGGGGGAGCCTAGAGCTCCCCCTGGCCGCTGCAGGAGGATGGTGCAGGGCTGGCTGGGTGGGAGGACACTGCTGCCATGAGCAGCATATCAGCTCCTGCTTTCCTGAACATATAGATGCCTGCCTGGAGTGGGTTTACTCTACAGTAAACCCACTCCAGAGCATTTGCACGTATCAGTGTGCCCTGTTTCATGCAAGCTAGCTTTAGGATCTGGTCTTATATATTGTTTCTAGTTAGTGAAATTCAACATTTGCAGTTCTTAAGCTCTGGTAAAAGCCAGTTGCTGTATCCAGAGTTTCAAACCTGTAGAGCCATCAATGACAACAATTTATTGGGGTGTTGGAAAAAATATCATTAAATTAAAAACTACCTATGAAAAATCTTTAACTCCATCTGAAATGGCATTTGTTAGCCAAAACTAACTTTTTAAAGTAAATACTCCTTTTTCCCAGTCAGGGGTTTTAACACTGGCTTCAACCCTCTTTCTTTGGCTGGTGTAACCTAAAAATGCCATTTTGCATATCAGTCTATGCTAGAATAGATTTCTATCTAGAAAAAGATTGCTTGTAAAATGGAAAGACATGGATTACACTGACTAAGAAAATGTATTGAAGCAGTAGTAGCATCCCTGTGATCCATGTTTAAACATGATTCTAGCTAATGCTGGGACTTCATACAATCCTTTATGTTCCTGTTCAGCTGCCAACCTTTTGTTTAGGAAGGAAACATGCCAGTCGTCCCTGCTGTAATTTGTTTTACATTATGGAGAGGCTTCATTGCATAACAGGATAGAAAAGATATAGGTGGTAAGTATCTATTTTATGTAGCACAGCAGAAGTGAAAGGCAATAAAAATTTCTATCACAAAAATAGGTGATATAAGCATTGAAATGTATGTGACCAATGTGTGGAGAGAGGGACCTTGCCAATAACCTACCTTTGAAATATATTATAAGAAGAGAAAGGAAAATGTTTAAACTCATAAGTGTTTGATCATTAGGTTGGCTACTCCAAAGTGTCTCCCTCCTTTTTACTTCAGCCTCATCTGCTTTGTGTCACAATAATGGCAGTCAACAGAGACAGTTTTATTCAGCTCCCTTGTATTGTTTTACTGCACAATACATAAAATGTAACTTGATAACACACAAAAGGGATTTGGCATCTTTGCTTTGTAGCATGAACAATGTTATTGTTACAAGCCATCCAAAACATGAGTCAGACAGCAGGGGAACAGCAGCACAACATACCAAGTAGAGAGAGTCAGTGTGCACTCTGGCAGCTAATGGCTCCATCCTGTTAGCAGATGTGCTCTCCCACTGATTGGGTCTGTTGCTCTCAGCTTCATTTATCCTAGGGTTTCGAAAGGATGGACCATTCAAAAATGGCATTTATGTTCCTTACAAACTGATAGATATCCCCATTGTACAGCAGCTAGTTAAATTCACATGCATATGGCTTCGTTCAGCTGATCTGGACTCCAGTATGAGAGCCAGGCATACTCTGGCTTGACTGAAACAATGAATTTTCTTCTCAGCCGAAGACACTGAAGTGAACATAAAATAGACCAAGAACCAAGACTGCTGAACTCTTCCTTGCAAAGCTCCGGAGACCCCAAATACTAATGTATCCTTTTTTCCACCCCATGTGTGTTTTATTTGTTTAATTGAGAACCGAGTGATTGAAATCCAATTAGCAAAGGGCACAGAACTTCCAGGCACTTTTCCTGCCACAGATGTAAGTCACTGTTATGGAAAGAATGAATCAGGATCTCAGGGGTCACTTGAAGAGACAAGAAATCAATAGAAAGCAGCAGGAGTAGATCCAGCAAGAAACTCAACGGTGGGGAAGAGAGGGGGTGGAGTTGTGATGGGGGAATCTGCTCTGTAGATGGACAAAAGGGAAGGAAGAGAGATTGTTTCAGGGAGGAATTTGTCAGGAGCAAACAGTGGCTCACGATGTTGCACAGGGGCATTCTCCTCAGGGTGAACATGTCTTTGGGCAGAATCTAACTAAACACATTTTAAATGGATGTTCTTTCCCATTAGGTACCTAGGCCTGTTCATAGATCATATAAAAGTAGGGCTGGAAGGGTCCTGACAAGGTCATCTAGTCCAACCCCCTGCTCAAGGAAGGTTCATTCCTGACTAAACGATCCTAGCCAAGTGTCTGTCTTACCTGCTCTTGAAGACTTCCAAGGATGGAGTGTCTACAGTTTTACTAGATAGTCTGTTCCAGTGCTTGACCACCTTCAGTCAGAAGGTCTTTCTAATCTCCAACCTAAATATCCCTTGCTGCAGCTTGAGACCTTGTTGCTATTGTATTCTCTTTAGACAAAGTATACATTCCAGAAAAAATCATCTTTTTGAATGATAGTGTCTGAGCAATCCTGTACCCACGGTCTGCTTTTTTTCCAGGCTGCAAAGGCCATTTATGCAATCCAAGCAATCTCCCCTTGCATTTTGGGACATCTGATGCACTGGGGACAAAACTCTCCTTTAACTGCACATTGGACGTGCTGCTGGGCATTTTATCTTAGGGATGATGTCCTGCCACTCTTTGCACGGCACATGAAAATGTGCGACTCCAGAGATCACAGTCCCAAAGTTGTCTTAATGCAGGGAATTCAGTCCCTCTCTAGAGTGATACTTAAGCAGGGCTGGAAACATTTTTGGACAGGGTGCCAAAAACTCCTGCAATCTCAACTTGTAAGATGTTAGCTTGCCAGGGGTGGGTAGTAGGGAGCTCTGAGAGCCCAATCCTTGTGGCAGCACAACCCTGGCCACTTGTCCCTACTGTCCACCCCGAGGCATGTGCGCCAAGTTACCTGCTTTTGTGTGCCATACTTTGGCACACACGCTGAGAGTTGTCTATCCCTGACTTAAGTCAAATTATTTGGGAAACACTAAGAGGGAGGGAGAGAAAGAATCTAAAACAGTAGTGCTCAATCTTTTTGGCTAGTGGACTGGATGGGCAGTGCCCAGTTTGTCCACAGACTGGATCTAGTCAGGGGCCCAATTCAGTGCCTGGGAAGGGAAGAGGTGGTGTGGCCCATCCCCAACATGGCCCCTCTGGGGGAGGTGGCGTGGTCGAGTGCCGATCCAGCTGCAGGGAACGGGGGATAGGGTGTGTGGTCTGGCCCTGCCTGATCCAGCTGTGGGGGAGGCATGGCCAGTTGTGTGGGGTGGGAATGTGATTTGGCTCCAACCCACAGTTTGGGGTTTGTGAATTTTGGCCATATGAATTGCCACCACTCCCCTGCTGTCAAGTTTCCTGATGTGAGGAGCCCCATGGGCTAGACGCAATGACTCCATGGGCTGCATTTGACCTGTGGGCTGGAGGTTGAGCATCCCTGATGCATAAGAACATCCACGCTGACCCTTCCCACATACCACTTTCATAAAGTGTCCAAGAAAACAGACCCCGCAGGAAGAGCTGGAGAGATGAGGGCTTCATCAGTGCTTTGGGTCTCTGCAAATAAGGGAACTTACTAAGTAACCTGTCTTCAGATGATGCTAGAAAGGGACTGTACTCCATGTTCTAAGGGAAGGCAGAAACCCTCCAGCTGTTCTCAGCAATCGGAGCTGGGGGACATTTTTTTTCCTTACTCAAACCCAACTTGGTTTGACCACGACCAAGTGGTCTCACCACGATACTCACCAGTGAGATTCCATTAGGTTTCTCAGCAACATTAAGAGCACGAGCACACTTTAGCCATTTTCCACTTCTAACTGGAACCAAATGTCCACTGTTTCAGAGGCAGACTAGTCAATAAAAACAAAATTGAAACCAAACAGCTCTTCTAAAATGTATTAAATAATTCAAGGGGGGAAAAAAGTTCTATTTTGGTCCTTACAGGTGTTTGGCAGAGGCAGATCTGAGAGGAAGGGAGTTGGGGATGCAGTCCCCCCCTCCCCCCCCTTGATTTAACACTGAACGTTTAAAACAATGCAGCAAAGGGGACAGCCACATTTCTATTCAGGTGAAGTTGAGGAAGTCATATGATTTCATGCCTCATTACTATCTACTTGATTTCTGCTAATCTCTCAACTCCATAGGTGTTAACAACCCTGGATCTTTGTCTAATTAAGTTAGCCTTTTTTTTACAAATATTCTGTCTGTTATTTACTCCAGTAAAGGTGTGCTGCTACCTAGGAACCTGTACTGGGTGCCTTTGTTCCTAGAGGTTTCACACTCAAAAGAAATCAGAGACAGAGAAGTGATGGTAAGGCTAAAAGCAGGCTAAACTGTGTAGTGGTGCAACAGTCAGAGGCAGGAGGATGTTGTAAGGGTGAAACAAAGAGAGAAGTCACTGTAGTGATCCTTTTCTGAGTTTACTGCAGCAGATTATAAAGGATATGGGAGGCCAAACCAAGAATGCAACCAGGGTGGCGTAAAGCTGGGCATGAGTGGATGAGAGGGGTTGGTTTCACCTAGTGATAAAACAAGCAGGATTTGTACCCTGAGCAAACCCAGGGGAGGGGGTAGGGTGCAGTAGCAAGAGGTGGGGACTGGGTTCTGGGAGCGGGGCACAGGAATCTTACCCAGTCACTGCTGGCAGCTGCTATTGCCAATGTGTGGTTTGTCCGTGGCAGCACTTGCTCTTAAAACAGCAGCAGCGGAGTGGCGTCTGTGCCCTGGCTACTGCTGCAAAGCAACGCTGCTCGGCTGCTCTTCCTGCCGTGGTGTGACTCTAAGGGGTCAGGGACAACTCTGGCTCCTAAGTTGGTGCCTGTGGTTGCTATTGTTACAGCCCTGCCTCTACCTGGGGACTGTGAGGGATAAGAGATAATTGTCTGGGGTGGATTTTGAGGGAAACAAGCTCTTAGGGGCCATGAGGGGTTGGATGGGGGATCATGGACACCAAGGGAGAGTGGGATCTGTGGGGTAGAGAGGTATAGGTTGGGCTCTTATGGGGATGGGGAAGTGTGAAGGGTAGCAGCAGTTTGGGCTAGTGGGAGTCTGTGGGGGTGAAATGGAGTGTGAGGAGGGGCAGGGAGCAAGAGGGGTTTGGGGTGATGCAGCCCAGGGGTTGTGAGGGGTTGCAATGAGGTTTGAATGCTCAAAGGGGCAGGGGAGGGATCACTGGAGTTTGAGGGGGATGGTGAAGTGTCAGTGGGGCTGGGGTGTGATGGGGACTAGTCTGTACAGGGTGCAGTGGGCGTTCATAGGGGCTGTACAGGGCCAAGCAGGACTCACTGAGGCATGAGTGGGATTGTGGGGTCTAGTAAGTTTGGGGCACAAATGGGTGGGGCTGAATGTGGGAAAACCAGGTACAGAGTGGAGGCAGAGGGCATTTGAGGTGGCAGGGGCAATGTATAAAGTGAGGAGCACTTTGAGGCCATGGTGGAATGGCTGGGGTACTTGTGCCAGGGAGGAAGGAGCAGGTCTGTCTATGGTCTGGCTGGTAGTAACAGCTATGATTGCTCCAGCACCAAGTTCCTAGAGCTGGCAGTCAGTTCCCCCCTGCCCTTCAGCTCAGTTATATTTGTTTTTGTTAAACTGAATAATATAGCCTCAGGCCCCTAGTGTATTAGTAAAAACTTCTACTTTCTTTTCAATCGGAAAAAAATGTGTGTTGTGTTGGGGGATGATGCACCACATCACCTGCAGCCACACTATTCAAAATCCTAGATCCGCTCATAGTGGCTGGTAGGAGCCATGAAGAACCGGATTGGCAGACACTGCCTATTTATGCAAGCAACTTGCATCATAATCAAGTTACCTTTCAAGCCTTTCCTAAGAATTCCAGGTACTAAAGCCTCATATTACATGCAATGATTATTAGTACAGAAACATCCCTATGTTACCTAACCCTCCCTTCTAGAAACTTACTGCTCCACCTTGAAGCAATTCAGCTTCCTTGGCCGCAGTATTTTGTTCACTCAAACTTCCAAAACCTCATTCCTCTAACGGTTCAAAAACGTTTTCTAATTTCCAGTCAAAATTTGTCTGTGACCAGTTTGTACGTTTTTGTCTCAGACCAATATTGTCCTTTGAATGAAACAGATCTTTTCCTTCTAATATTCCACCTCTGAAAATATTCATAAAGAGTAATCATAGCTCCTCAACCTTTATTTTGCTAAACAAAACTATTTTAATCTCCTCTCAGTAGACACGTCCTTCGTTTGATTTGTCTAATCATCCTTGTACCTCCTCACTACACGGGTGCATCCAGACGTGTGTGGACATTTGGTTCCCCAGAGACAAGTAGCGGTGGTGCACCAGGTGCTTCTGCTACTTGTCCCCGGGGAATACTCAGGCCACATGCGCTTTGGCATGTGGCAGGTTACCCCAGGGGCAGTAGGGGAGGTTGGGGCCAGTACTGGGCCCTACCAGCCTTACTTGGGGTCTTGGAGGGCCTCTCAAGGCTGCAGCCACAGCGATGCTGCCAGGTGGAGCCTGGCTGGCAGCCACAGCACAGCTCCAGGTGGGAAGGCCAGACAAAGGCATGGGTGAACCAGGCAGCCGCCTGGGGCCGAGGCAGAAATGAGGCCCAAAAATAGTAATTTTTTCCTGTTGTCCGATTATAATTATCATTACCTCTGGCAAGGGGGGACCTGATACTAAAAGTTCACCCAGGGCCACCAGGAGTCTAAGTACAGTGCTGCTGGGTGGCCCAGCTCCATGTTTCAGCAGCACGTGCTGCCTGAGCATGCGCAGCTCTGGTTTCTTTTTCCACTTTTTTTTGGAACCCTGGATATCCAAGGGTTGTAAAAACCTGCAGGGAAAAAAATGGGCTTAGGCAGCGCATCTCTGCAGTGCAGAGAACACCAGACTTTGCCGTATGTGGCGTTGCAAACGTGTTTGAGGTGCCACATGCCATACGGCTGTGCTTGTCCGGATGTGCCCCACCAGTTCAAGTCTAAAATATTTTTTTCTGAATATAGCTAACCAGGAGTGTGCCCAAACATGGGGCTTAATAATGCATTACACAATGGTTAAAATACCATACACTATACACCCTAAAATTTCATTAGCTTTTGGGTGAAGTTACATGTTATACTTAGACCATACCAAGTCTGTTGTATATTAAGCTGTGTTAAAGTTAGAAGTGCTGTGAGCAGTCACATGCTAAGGGTTAATACTGTTTCTTGCCTGCACAGTTCTGACTTTCTACTAACAGGCAAGTGAGCAGGGACATGACTTGAAACCAGGACACCTGGGCTCTATCCCTACTCTTGATGGTAGGGAAATGGGAGTGGTGCATCCTGGGATGCTGGAGGACTGCAAATTTCTTGTTTTAAATCTGTGGACAGATGGAAGTCCACGTGGCCCAGAGTTTACCTTTGCCTGAAGTGGCATAACTTTGAGATGCTCAGAGGGCACTTAATACAAGTTAATAAGCTTTAATGTGCAGGTGCTCACATTTTAAGTGCCTTTAGCATGGTCTAAACATAATGTGTAATTTCATCCTTTTTTGCACTATACTGGAGGCCTCCTACGATCTGCCAATGAATCTACCTTTTTTCTTCTGTTGCACCCAATCTATAAGCCTCCTGATGTTATAGCAAAAATTACTGATATTAGTTTCAAAGTGCATGATTTTATATTTTGTACCATTAAAGTTTATACCTTGCTATTATTCCACTTCAAGCTACCCAATTTTTATGTTCAAAGCAGTCTTCCTCTGTACTGTCCATACCTCTCAACTTTGTGCTGTCTTCATCTTCAATGAGCCCAGCTCTAGTTATTGCACTAAGGTTGCTAATAAAAATATTAAACAGGATGGGTCCCAAGACCAATTCCCAAGAACATCCTAAGTGATCTCTTTCCAACTAACTCCCCTTTTCACATAATTTCTGGTAGTCTCCCTTTCAGTTAGTTTCTGTATCCTGCTTACAATTTACAACCCTGTCTTAGCTAATAAATTTCCATGAAGCACAGTATTGAATACTATCCTTAAATCTAGGGTTGGAGTAGTGCTGTAACTGTGACGGCCCACAGTTGTAGTTCTCAACTTTTTTAAACTCAAGGCACCCTCAAAAATGCCAGATCTTAGATATCATTTGTTTTCTTTGACTACAGAAGAATAAGAAGAATAATTGTCCTTTTGCAAGAAAAAACTCAGGTGGACCAGAGCAGGTCAGAATGTTTTTGAAATTATGGATTCTTATTTGAAATCTCTGGGTTTATCTTGTGAATCATGTATAGCTTGCCTAACAGTGCTAAAGTTGTGAGGCACCTCACACCCCCCTTAAAAGGATTTTGCAACACCCTGGTTGAGAATCATATGTCCATGGAAAGTGTGACAAGGAAGGCTTTTTTTTTGCGGATATCTTTTACTGGGCCAATTTCCTAATTTGAAGAGATGTTAAACAAGCTTTTGGGTACAGGGTGCACTACCTCAGGTCTGGCACAAGACCATTTGTGCTTGCAAACTTGTCTAACATCTTTCCCAACCGTAAAGTTTGCCCAATATGCTTCCCACATGCTTAGGCTGAGGTATTTTGATCCACTGCACAGCTTTAATCTAAGAAGTCAGTTACCTTGTCGTACACAAGGGTATTAGATTTGGTTGACACGAGCTTCTTTAAAAACCATGTTGTATTTTATCATTTTCTGTTTTCCTCCCCGGTTTTTCTTGCTTTGGCATCTGTTTTAAGACACAGTATAACACTGGGGTCAAGCTAACTGGCTTCCAGTTGCTTGGGTCTCTTTTCTACCCCTGCAATGCCTCCCTTCCCCTCCCCGCCACCTTTTTATTTTTTGGAATGCAAGTGTTATATTTACTCTTTGTCAGTCATTGGGTACTACTCCCAAATTGATAGATTCATTCATTTATTGTGCCAGTTCTAGCCCAGAACATTGAAAGATTATCTCAGCCACACCACATTTTCATAATAAGCAAACCTAGTTTTCCTTCCATCTCAGTTGTGTTAATTTCTATCTTAATTCCCTTTGCCACAATCCTTATATATGTATTTGCCCTTACTGAGGACAGAAACAAAGTATTCATTCAGTACTTGAGCTATATCTAGATCAGTGGTGGTCAACATAAGTGGCATATGCATCCTCAGTGTGTGGCACACAACAAATTGTTGGGGAGAGCAGGCAGGACTACAACAGATAACAGGGAGCAGAAGGCAGAGCAGGAAGGAGACTGGGCAGCAAGTACAAAGTAAGGAACAGAAAGCAGAGCAGCAGATTGGGCAGAAGCATGGATCAGAGTGGCACTCAGGAAGGGTGCAGGGCTAATTTGTGACACCTGCCGAAAAGGATGATTCCTACTGAATTATATTATCCCTATGCTCCACCCCATCTCCAGTGTACAATAGCCCATACTTCTTTCCTCCTCCTCCTCTTATTATTTATATGACTTAAGCACAGATCAGGACCACTGAGTGCAGTCTATTACATTTAGAGGTAACTATGTATCCAAGGAGTCCTACAAACCATCTACTGGAGTCCCTTCACATATACCATAGCCATAAGGCACCTCAAGAAAACAAAATTAAATTAAATGTTCGTTTAGTATTCCACAGGTAAAAGCCGGGGAAGACGAGCTGAAGTTCTGCCACTGGTCTGAGGAATCTGAAGAGTTTTGCTCTTCATTTTGGCTTTGCAGAATCTACTAGTAGCTCAAGAACCAGTCTTTCTTCCTTTATAGATGACTTCTGAAAGATAGCTCTCCCTGCTGAACAAACCCTTTTCTTTGCAAATTCTCTGTTTGCTCTCAGTAGCTTGTTTAAAGTGATTGGTCATTGGAACAGATCTGTAGCCCTTCTTTACCAATTGCTTGGTCTCTTGCTCAAGACACAATCTCCAGATGGTATTCGCACTTTTGATTTGAAACCTCCTCTGCATTAAAACCTTTGAGTTCCTGGGTCTAGTCTCAGTTTTCAGCTTCCCCTTCTGAAATCTAAAAATCTAGCTAAGATCTAGTCTCATCTACTGTAAACTAAATCAGCTCATGATTATTAGATCAAGATCATTTTTTAAAAAACAGTGCTTCTATAAGACCCTCACTACTTACTAAAACCAAATCTAAAATAGTTTAGATTTGCTCTTAGTAACTTCTCATTGGTTCAGTTTTTGATAGGAAATTATCAGCTTCCTCATCCAATTGTGTCACTGTCCCTTTACTATTGGTAGTGTTTGTTATCCAATCTATAACCGGGAATTTAAAGGCTTCCACAATCATACAATTTCTATTGTTGATACTATCTCCCACATTCTTATGGGGATTTCTCTGTCTCAGTCTCTCTCAAGTCTGAGCCTAGAGGCATATAGCAAATCCCCAGAGAAATCCTTATGGAGTCCATTTCACTGTTCCTTCTCAGCCTGATTTTTGTCCCAGTGGATTCTATTCTGTCTGTGCCATTGCTCTTTATTTCTTTATGCTCTACTACTTCATTGATGTACACTGCTGTCTCACCACCTTTATTCTATCTTAGTTAGTTTATATTCTTCAGTAACGGTATTCTAGTCATGTGTACCATTCCACCACATCCCTGTTACTCATAAAACATCTGGTTTCATGCCCCATTCCAGGCGTTCTGATTGTTCCATTTATTGCCCAAGCTCCTTGCAGTGGTATCCAAACATTTCAATTGTTTCTGGCTGATCTTATCTGAGTTTCAAGTTTGAAGAGGTATTCCTAGTTTACTGCCTGAAATACCTGCCTACCTTCTGTTTTGATTAATGTTACCACTGTCCTTTTACTTTCTACTCTCTGGCATTCTTTTCTGCATTGCCATATACTCGTTTCAATCTCCAGCTGTATATTTATTCCCAGTGTGGAGAATATACAGGTTTCTCCCAGTCTTCCACATTTCAGATCTGTGGGGAAAAAACATTGCATAAGACATAATGGGACTGAAAAAGAAGAGACAGCACAGAGTTTTTAAATAATTTTATAATTTCCTGATGAATTTAGTTTGTGAATAAAAAAAGAAGAAAAAATGAACAACGTGTTTATATTATCAAGGCAAAATTGAATATAACACATTTTCTTTGCAATTTCATTATCCAGTCAGTAACATGACTCCAGCAATAAAACACATACAAGTTGAAGGCAGCGTGCACACTTGCATCACAGACATCAATGTCTCCTGCTGCTGCTGTTTCCAAAAGGAACTCAAGTATGGCAGACTATACCCAAAGCTCATCTCCTCCTCCACTAAAGTGCAACATGTCTCTTCCAAAGCAAATGAGGGATCCCAGTCTGTAGAATGTGTCAACTGTCCCACACATTTTTATTCCTCATGGCAGTCCCCCAGGCTACTTCCATGAACTATTTGGTATAACAGGCTCTGGCATGCAGCCCTCCTCATTTAGTGAATCAGAGGTAAACAGCAATACTGTTTTAGTGGAACAACATGTTAGATCAGCACAGAAATCATTCCCTTGTCTATGGTTCCATCTGACTCACCCTCCTTCAGAACTGTGTTATTTTACCAACACAGCATCCTCAGGATCTACTAACAAGAACATCAATAAAGGTCAAACTTAATTGCCTTCAAGTCTGTCATAGAGTACAGGCCACAAAGAAAACAGGGCTCTTTGCAGTTACTGAGGCTGATGGATTTAAATGCAGAAGAGCCATTACACTTCACTAGCACTGAGAATGACCTGGTCCTGGGAGTGCTGTCTGCCTGGTGAAAAGTCTGTTAAAGGGTTAGTGTCTACAAAAGTCTGGCTCATAATTTAGATTCTAGATAACCAAGTTTTTACAACATCTAAAAGTACATAATATTAATATAAATGGTTTTATAATTTTTATTTCCAAGTCAAAAAATTGTTTCAAGCAAATAAAAAGCACTGAGAACCTGAAAAAGGTGACATTGACTTGATTTTCAATGTCCAAGCTAGAAGAAGTGCAAAAAGCAAACAAATGCCATTGTGAAAAATAAGATGGGTTTTACAAAACATATTAATTTAAAATAATTTAAGCATCACTATCAAAAGAAATGTGTTTTTTGCTATACATGCAGTTTCAAATTGACAGTGTCTCTTACATGGTCCAGTCTCTCACAGAACTATAGCAGCAAAGGGCTGTAAGTCCTTTAATGTAACACGACACATGCTGGACTTTAAAGAATACACTTTTTAAAAACAGGCACCTGCAAAGTAAGCATGCACATGTGTAAACTGCTAATTGACAATGCTCGTATACATCTGCACACGCCTACACAATTTACAGGTGCAATTCAACAGACAATGTCTGAAAATTCTACTTGCACCAAAAATTGACAGTCTACAGGACACCCAACACTAGTAACTATTCCTAGTAAAGACTGATTTCTAAGATAACTTTTTGCCTTTCCCATTTCTATATTCTAAATCTAGTAGATACAATGCAGAACCAAGGGAGAGAAAGAACATACAATATAGGGCCAGTAACATTTCCTAACAGGCCAAACTATTCTGCCCTCAGTAGTCTGTTAAAGGCCATTTATGATAAACAGGAGCCTTCAAATCCTTTTCCTCACAAACCTGGGAAGAGGACTCTGAGCTTTGCTACTGCCTAACTTGAATTCCTTTTGATGACATTTAGTTTTATATTTTTAACACACATCTTTTTTCATTTCTACTACTATCTTTGTTTTAAATCTGATGACAGACACACATTGTTGGTAACTGCCCCAGCCTTAGGACCACACAGACAATATCAACAAGCAGAAAACAAAACAGGAAAAAAATTACCCCTGAAAAAGTCAGGGACAATACCGATGACAGGGTTACATCACTCACCACACCCACTGGAAAAAGTCAGGATTCTTGTGTTTATGCTTTTGACACTAAAAAGTTTCAAAACAGTTTTTCTTTTCTTTCTTTTCTTTCTTTTTTTAAAAATAGTCAGCGGACACAGCCATTTTGTTCAGAAAGATTTGCCATAGTGTACGGCTTCTGCTTAGGTGGAAAAAACAATTAAAAACATTGTTTTAAAAAACAACACTTGGATTTCCCAAGACATTGACAAAAGCAAGTGATTGGCAGAGGAAAGCTTATCTTGTCAGTTGTGGCAGTCCAAGCATGCCCTATGTCTGACCCTTTCACCCCACTGGCTTCACTGGGGCAGTGTTATTTATCTGCAACCTTCAGTTTCCCATCTCTCTTGCTTTCTGGTTCAGTGCAGATGCTCACTGAGTAGGGGTTTCTTTTAACCCCAGACACCTTGATTGTACTGTTTTCCTTTTTATTTCATCAAAGTCATTGTGGAATAGGTACATTGTGGAATGGAACTTCTGCTTTATATCGGAATCAGCATATATTCACCACCCTTTGTAAAGAACCCTTTCTGGCAATGATTGACGATGGGGTATGGGAATGGGGACCCTGCTTCATTAACCCATTAGCAGAAACAAAAAATTTGCAACACAGTAAACATTAGCAGCAGCTATGGGTGGGAGCACTACAGGCAAGTAAAAATATACCACTGGGTTCAGAAAGCAGGGTGGATATGGGTGTGTGTGCGTGTATGTGGGTAGACGTTTGTGTTGGCAGGTGGGATCTATAATATTAGCACTCCCTTGTGCATAATACTTAGAAAGACACCAAGTACCAAAAAATGTTTTAGAGCAGACATTAGTCCAGTAGTACAACTGGAAACAGCACATAGACACTTCTGCATCACATGACCATCACCCACCACCCTCCTGGGCTTGGCTGAAGCTTGGTTCTTCCAAAGAGGGTTTGGCATTTTATAGATGGAGATCTTGCCAATGTAAGAGACAATATCAGAAGCTTACAGTTTTACCTGGGATGGGCTTCAGTCAGCTCTTCCTCTAATTAGAAATAGTGTCACTATGCTCAAGATATTTCCAGTGCTGTCATGTCCTTTTTCATTAGTGTTTTTAGAAGAGGTTTGGTGCAGAGGAAAAGAAGAAACTGGATTTTTGGGGATTGTGAACAGGTGGAGTGAGTGTCAGGGTGTACACTAGGCACAAAATTCAGGGAGCTCCACTTACATCTAAACCCTAAGGTAATATTAACTATGGGGAGCTCTTCCTGTCTATGAATCTTTCAGCAGCTTTACAAATGAACACTTTGATATCTGGAAAAAAAAGAACTTGAAAGCAGTCAAAACCTTTATAACACAGCAAACTGAACTCTGTTAATGTGGCAAGACTAAGCAAAATCCTGCAGGACCCCTCTTCACACATTCTGTGTTATTCTTGGAAACTAGATTCTAGGGCAGGGAAACACCAAGGGCAGATGAATTTGCCAGGACTACTATGGCATTGTACTGGAGCTGTGTTTACTGGACACTGTGGCTTGATCTCCCTGGAAGCAGAACAGGGAGGTATCAAGTTAAAAGAGCTACCAAATACCATACACACATGCACCCATTCTGCTAGGCACATGATATGCTACCTTATGATGGGCTGCATATCAGCTAAGTCCAAGAGTTACCCTAAGGCCAGTGGTGTGACACTCCATAAAAGAAAAAAAAAGTTAAGATAGGTCATATTCAGCCTTAAATCCTGGTCAGTCACCTTTCCTTTAAATTAGACCATTCCCATGAATATTCAACATGATAGGACCTCTATCTAAGTAGGATCATAGAGATTACCTGCAATGGTTTACCAGAGATCAAGTTAGATCAGAGCTGTTCCCAAACCAGAGCTTGTTCTCTCCCTGAAAGCACTTTACTGGGGAATCAACGTTTAAGGTAGTAGATGTAGGTGCACATGAAGATGACAATAGGTAATTGGAGAAATTGTAGACGGGCACAACAATCCAGCTGGAGAGAACAGCAACTGGGTGGCTCAAAGATGAAGACCTAATGGGCAGTGTGCAAATTAGCTCTCCTTCACAAATCTCTTCAGAGAACATGGTGGGAGCACCACTGAGTGTAAACAGTGGGACTGAACTGGTTTTCAATACATAGGCCTTGCACCCACTTTCAGAAGCACAGCCACATGGCAGCAGCTAAGTTAAAGGTTCCAGAAATCCCAGCATTGAAAATTGGAGCTTTCTTGTGATTTACGGGCCATGCAATAAACATGGAATTGCTGTAATAGCTACAAATGACCACCACTCATTCCTGTCCCTTCCCCCTACCCTATAGTCAAAGTGCTATCGAGGAGCATCTCAGTAAGAGGTTTATGAGCAGGAGTCATTTGAAGCATCGATAAGAGAAATTCCACAGCTTCTCACAGAGAAGGGATTGTTTTACAGCAGGGAACATGGGCAGCTGGAGATTTGACCATATAAGTTAATGGGACAGTCAGGGAGTGGTGGTGGTGGGATGATGTTAGGCTGATGGCTATGATGGTTTTACAGGCAGCATTAAATTCCTACAGTGAGTAATTAGGGGCAATGAAGAAAAAAAGCAAGAGAAAGATTTCAAAACTACGGCTCCTATCAAAACGTGCTGACTCAAATAATAGGGCCAAAGGGCTGGTTCTGGTATGAGGCATGGCTCAGTGGTATATACAGTCACTGTCTATATGCCTTCCGGTACATAGTATGTCACCCTTGCAAACATTCAGGTTCCCACTCTTTTCCTGTTCAATGATGAAAAGGCTCAGACAGAAGCAATAACTGCAGTGAGAACTAAAGCTATAATTCTTGATTTGCAAAGCAAGGACAGGAAGCTATGAACTTCCCATTAGGAAACTGAGAAGCAGACCTTTTTTTTTTCTAAACCAATTAACACCAAGGTTGTTGACATAGTTCCCCCTTCTAAAGGATGCCTCAGATTAAAATGTTCCCCTGTATATGCCAATGAGAGAATACTGAATTCCCTGATGTGGTTTGCTGCTGGCAATGGATGACCTACTGGATCCTTTCACAAACTTGCAAAGGATTTATTTTGAACTGCTCATTACATTTTAAGGAATGCAAGTGAGATGCCTTTCTTGCCTGGACTTTTAGTGCAATTTTCAGATAAGCAAAGGGTGAATGTTGACTCACTCAAATGTTTGCCAGTTGCAGAGGGATCAGTCCCCCCAAAAGTTGGAACAATGGGTAGAAGAAAGGCAGAGGAGCTGTGCTGCAGGTGTGAAAGACAAGGAAATAGAGAGTAAACCTAAAGGCACTGTAGGATTTGGGCAGCATAAGTGGCAGTGATATAAGCTCAGGGTTGGGTTACAGGAGTTGCAATGTGGGTTCTGAATGGGGAGAGCCTGCTCCAAAAGCTTGAATTTTGATACTTAACAACTGATATTTCTAGGTTCTGAAAGATCAGTTGGTGGTAGAGCAGCTTCCTGCATCAGTAGGAAGGGCATTCACCATTGAAACAAACCTGATGGGAAAGCAGTTGAAGAGCCTGCAATCTCAGCACTATTGCATTAATGTCTAATGTACCCTTTTCTCTTAATGTAACAGAAGAGAAAAAGTCTATTTTCTTAACATTTAGTGTTAGAGAGCCAAAAGTCCAACAGAGAATAATTCCTTTAGTGATCTTGTAGGGGGATGCCAAATAATTCAGTCTTGTGGGTGTCAACAGAAGCACACTGAAGACACAAATAGCACCCAGGGCAAAATCATGTCTTCACACTAAGAGCAAAAGGTATGAATGGACCTTTGGAGCCTTATCACTGGACTAGATTCTAATTTGCTAAGGCAATAACAAACAGATCACTTATTAGGGGTTATATCTCTTGCCAGTATTGGCTATCATGAGGATGGCAAAGGCAAAGGATGGATGGCAATAGAGTTGCAGTGGTTTAATTAAAAGTGTAACTGTAAACTAGTTCATTTAAATGGGTGCAAACCCCAAAGTAAATTTTCTTAGTTCAGTTTAAGAATGACTTACTTCCATTCACTTTAAACTGATTCTTAATCAAATTAAGAAAAATCAAAAGGAAATTCATTTATATTAAAGCAAGAGTGTCCATATAGCCTATTCTACCCATTTATCTTAACTGATTTAAAAATCGCCTCTTTACTCAAACTGGTGCAGCTTTCTTATGTAGATAATGCTAGAACTACTCTGCTTGCAATTAGAGCTCACAAAACCACTGCCTGAAACATTAGCACTGGGTAAGGTACACACTATGTTTGGAGGCTGACCTGCTTGATGGAAGGGAACTCTCTGAAAACAAGAAGCAAGTGGCAGAGACGAGGTACATGATGGTGCAAAAGCATAAGTAAGACCCCAAGAGCTAAAGAAAACAATCTGAAAATAAGCCACATTTGGCACATCAGAGCCAGTTCAGTAACAACAGAAGTGAGGCTAAGTAAACAGACTAACCAACAAAAAAGCACCCACATGCCTATCTTGCCCCACAGCTGCTGGATGGAAATGACCAGCAAGACCAAACAGAGAGACTTGCTCTCTCTTTACCTGGTGTTACTTCCCTCCTTTTCATAAGAAATTTAGACAGGCAGCAAATCCTGAGCTTGTCAGCTGATGCAGGTCAGCTGCAGCTCATAAGTAGAGCATGCTCTGTTTTAGCATTAAAAAATTCAGGTTTTACTTTTTCATAGAAACAAACCAGCAACAAAAGAACAAAAGGCAAACGCCCCCTTCCATGACCTCACAAAGAACTGCTTGTGTCCAGTGGATGCCCTCTTCTGTGCTTAGTGGACTCAGACATTTTCTGCTTAGATGTATCCAAAAGCCTTAATACAAAGAAGAAAGTTAACTGGGAGACAGATTCCAAAGTAGAAAGGCAGTGAGAAGATGAATGCAAACTGGATTCAGCAGTCATAGACTGGGAGAACCAAGATAGCATGTAGTTTATAGAGGTTTTTTCTTTGTAAAAGGTGCACCAAAAATTCCTATTCCATTGTCTCTCTCACACTCCTTTCCTTTCACATGACTCCTTGGACTGACTGGGCTTGGCCACGAGCTCTGTTGCTCCTAGGGGCTAGTGGCTGAGGTCATGACGACTCCTCAAGTGCGTTGACGACTTGCTCCAGGATGTCAGGGCAGTGATCAGCTATCTGTTGTAAGATGGCATTAGCAAATTCCTGCAGCTCTGCGTTGTCCCTCTCGCCCTTTTCTAATTCATCATGAAGCTGCAAAAAAACCCCCAAAACAACACATATCAGTTCATTTTTATTATTTATATAGTGGAACTAAATGAGGGTCCTGGACAGTGACCGACACACTGTCAGACCTGGCACTGAATGAGCTAATCAGACCAAGGCAGTCCCTATTTTAGAAAGTTCATAATTTGGGAAGGTCTGGGCTGGAGCATCAGATTTAGAGAAGGGACAAACAGCAGTTTAACATTTTAGGAACTCAAATTACTGTTTAAATTTTTCTCTGGTCACTTTTCCTGAGCCCCTGTTTACATGGGAGAAATTGAGCAGAGTAGCTATTGTAGAATAAGCAATTCTATAGTACTCCAGAAATGCTTCCTGTGTGGAAACTGTGCACACTTGGCGAGTGTGGTAATTCTGGAACATGGAAGGCTATTTCTGGAATAGGTACTGCAAAATAAATTGTTCTGGAATAGCTTGTTCTGCCTAGTTTACACATTTAGATAAGTCAGTGTGAAAGCCCGTTTACCCATCTTCTGATAACTAGAAGGGTACCTGTTGGACAGCATGAAGCACCCCCTTGCACAGCTGAAGTGTGCAGCCTATACAGTATTCTTGGTTTCTGTAGAGATTTGTTAAGAAAGCAAGTAGGTAATGACACACAGGAAAAGACTTGCCCAGTTTTACTTACTTTGTTTAAACAATATATTCCTGCTATAATTTGTATTTTGGTGAAATTTGTCACAGCACATGCTCCCACCCGCAAAACATTTATATTTATTAAATCTGTGAAGCAAAATTATACCTCTAGGGAGCACACATATGTATTGAAATGAAGAAAAAGTTAGTTAACATCTCTTGCAAAACATTAACTCTTTCCCTGCAAAGTTTTTAAACTGCTTTTCAAGTATGTGCTGTTATTTAACAACCTAAGCTTAGCAGGTCTGTATGCACAGATACAGGAACTAGCTCTGTGTTTAATGACACTTGTGCAGTTAGTGGCCCAAGGAATCTTAATGAAGACTCAGGAATGACAGCTTTCAGTGTCTAATCAGGAACTGATAAAGTATGCCCTTATCTATGAACTAAGTATGGTCATAAAAAAGGCCAGAGTCCAATATGATGAAGTGTAAGAAATTCTCACTTTTGTGGCCACTGGGCACATCTACATGGGATGTTTACATGTGTTCCTGTTAGGCCACAGTAAATAATGAACTCGGCAGTAGGTTAACTATCCTGCTGCAGAGTTTTTTACTCTGCAGCAGAGCACGCGTAGATGCTGCCCCAGCTAGCACAAGGGTGCTTTAGTATGAGGGCTGCCTGCTAGCTAGCCCTGTGCTGAATCCCCCTCATGCCCTAGCCAGCTCCTCCATGACATGTTGAACTGGGGGGGAGGGGGCAGAGTGGGAGGGAAGCCAACTTTATAAGTTGGCAGGCTGACTCCCTAGAGCCCCTACCAGCCAGGGATGCTCTGATCCAGCTGAATGTGTTTTGGTCCCGGGTACATGTTCAAAACGCACACCTGGGAGCAATAAAGTCCAGAGCAATAAGTTCCAGAGTTTATTCATGTGCATTAATTGCATGTGTAGACACGCCCACTGATAGGGACAATCTGTTTGTTATGGGTGGGAGAAGTTCTCTCAAGTGTTTCTGAAGTTGATGTATTTATTTACTACTTAATTCCATACTTTCAAAACTCTGGTATCTAATTAAATTTCCTGAGTTTCCAACACTATTTTTTTTTAAACTATAACTATGCACAACATTTTTATATGGTGTATTACCCTTAAGTAACTGATGTGTTCTCTCTAACTTAATATTATACTTTGTACAGGAATTATGGAGTGCACATGTGTGATATGGAGAGAACATCAAACTCAGCTGGGTTTAAATGGATGATCTCTCATACCCAACGGTACCTGATTTTTTAAGGAAATTGAAGCTGTCCATTCATAGCATCTGATGAAGTAGGTTTCCAATGAAAGCTTATGTGTCTCTGAACCAGTTAGTCTCTAATGCCACCCTACCCCACCTTCTGCCTTATTTTTAAGTATTCTATGGCACTGATCATCCTGGTAGTTCTAAAAATTGAAGTATTTTTAACCAGCAGACATGTTAGGACTACTAGGACAACAACACTCTGTGCTTGGCTTAGTGAAAACACTATGCAGTAGGGAGGGCTATATTTCTGCAATTTAAATTCTAAGCAGATGGAACAGTATGTTTCTACACAGGGACAGTAAAATGAAAAATGCAATGCAGTGCTTGCGATGCATATTTGACTGCTACAGTGTTACTGCAAGAAGAGGTATGAAACCAAACACCCTAAAACTTGAAAACAGATTAAATGCAAATGTATTCTGAAGAAGTTAATGCTTCAGGCTTCTGTGGATAAAACCAGAGTAGTATATAGTAAATTATTTGGCTTTTGCATGCAGAATGTTAATGGGTTCTTTTGTATTTTGTTCCTAGTGGCTGTCTCAAGCCCTTGCTACACTCACAGAACAGTAATATGATTTTGAGAGGGGCTTATGCCAAGAATCACAATGCAAAAGCAACTTGATCCTGACTCTCAGAATGACATGAGCTGGGGAGGCAGGAAAAGGAGAAGGAAGGGAGTGCTCTGGGCTCTGTAACTGCTCTCATGGGAGAAAGGATGGAGGGAGGGAATTTAAAAGTAACCCAGCATGGCTTAGAAACATCATGTTGTTGGATATGCAATTTGCTTGGTTCCAGTAGCCGAGCCACAGCCTGGCAGCTTTACTGAGTGGAAGTGTGCACTCAGTGGAAAAGTTAGAAGTCCAGCCAGCAAGCTGGGTTTAAAGAGGCAACACAGTCACCAAGAAGCAGAGCTGATTATTACAATTGGCATCATAAACTACTTTTTGAACCTTAGGTTTCTCAGGCTACTGAAACTCTTAACTTACCCAGAGTCCAGTGACAAGACTCAGTAAGGTACCACCTACTGGCAAATCCCCAGAACAGCATGTGTATGGCTTCATGGGCCATCCATACCAGAATAAGGACCTCATGGTGACGCAATCAGAAGTGTGTCAGTATGGAGGCAGAGGAGAGGAAGGACAAAGGGTATTTAACCAGAGCGGAAGTAAAAACAATTTATGTAATGTTGCTTCTCTGAAGACGTCACCTTGCAGGATTCTTACCTGGACTGTGACTCTTTCGTGCAATACCACCAGAGGGCAGTGTTAGCAGGGAAAGCACTAGTCAGGCTTTCTGATGAGCATAAATGCTACCTCTGAACATCTAAGTCAGTTCCTTCAACCGAGTGCAAGATGACATTCTCAGGAAAAAAAGAATTATGACTATCGATGTAAGAAAGAGATCCTCCAAAACTATAAGGATGTAGGTGGGCAAGTGAAAATCCTGCAAGATGGTATCTTCAGAAAAGCAGAACTACAAGGTAAATAATCTCCTCTGTGCTTAACATGCCTGCCATCTGTGTCATATATTTATATATCTGAATACATATGTATTACTAAGATTCCTGGCAAACTCAGTGTAAGCACAACAGAATGGACTCATAACCTGTGCCAAAGGGGGAAAAAGTTAGCTAACGGAAAATAAAATATTTCATGACTGAACAGCAAATCTTTCTGAGGATAGCAGCTTGTTTTTTTCTACTTTTGAAACAAGTTTTGAAGCATCCAGAATCCAAAATGAGATTCCCACTGGAAGGCAAACTCAAGAAAAACTACTTCATAAATAAGTATGTGCAGAAAAGTTAATGCAGCTGATCTGTAGACATCCATGACAGAAACATCTATGAAGAAGATTATGGTGGCAGCCTGATTTTGAATCGAGTGACCACTGAAAGGGTTTTCCAGCTTCAAACCAGTCATCTTTAACAATGTGAAATATAACTGGATATCCACTTAGACAAAGTCCTCTTATTAAATCCTTGCCAGATGAACTGGTATTACAATAAGCAAAACCGAGCAGACTGTCTACTGACTTTAGTTTGCAGCATGTAGGACTCTACAGTCCTTTTATCATCAAGGCTACGGTTTAGTAGCCTCACTAAAATGAGTAAAAAATGTATAAAAAAATGTAGAATGTAGAAAAAGTCTTGACAAATATGTGCTAATTAAAGCAGAACTTCAATACCAACTGGAGAAGAAATTCAGACGAGTTCAGAGATAATCCCATCCTTGTAAAATCTTGTAAAGGGAGAATTAAACACTAGAGCCTGAAATTTATTCACAATGAAATGATACCTTGGGTGACCAGGCAAATATATCTTTTCATGTTAAAAAAGCTTAAGTTCACAGGAAGTAAGTTCAAAGGGGAATTTGTAAAGACCACTAAATATCACATGCCGCAGGAAGGTTTATAATGGTAAAGGACATAAAAGTGTCAAGCCCTATGTGAATATACTTGTCAGGGGATGTAGACAGTGGTCTACCTTAGGCTATGACAGACCAGTGTATCTGTCAAACATACTTTGATGGACTTAATCTCTGAGTTGGACTTAGACAAAACGATAACATAGTCAATAAATAACTGAATTGCTCAAATAAAGAGGTCCAACTAGAGCCTGACTGAATCACACAATTTTTCAACTTGAAAATATTTTAGGTCTTTCTGGTAGATGGCTTCCAAGAAGCCAAGAGAATATAGACCACCTGCTAAGAGACACTATACCTATGGATCTGTATCATGTCATGGCTAAAGTTATCACGGAGAAAACTACCATGATGGAACAGAACATGATTCCCTGGGTCTTCAGATGATGACCTGGGCCTCAATTTTAGCTTGATGGAACTACTTTGATCTCAAACTAAACCTTACTGGACTGGTATGGGATTACTAAAATGACTGAAAATGCCTCTATCATGGTGTAGTACTTTGCTATCTATGCAGCCAATGAAAAAAGTATAGGAGCCATCTTTTACAATGTTTGAAGAAAGTATCTTTTCTTGGAGCCCCCAAAATAATTGGCAACTTTCTTGTTCAGGTGAATGGTAAACAGATTAATCTGTAGTGTCCTCACTTGAGATGGAGCTAACATTTTTTATGCAAAGAACATTCATGAATGTCAGTCACAAACTGACAGTCTTGTTTTGGTTTTGGATTCTTCCCTGGAAGAAAAACAAGGGACCAGGGACTATATTGTGGGGGAGACACCATTCTCATTCCTTCAGTGCCTCCCACAAGCCTCATGCAAACTGCTACCCTGCTTGGTTATCCATTTTCTGCTGGGTTCTGACCAACTGTCCCTTTTAAACAAGGATTGGACTGAGACACTGGGTCCCTGAAAGTCTATTATAAATAAATCCCATTATTTTCAGGATGTATATGAGCAAAAGCAGTTCCTGAAGCCCATTTTTTCCTGGGTGTCCAATTCCTTTATATAAGCTCTCCATTCTAAGTTAGGCGGATCCACAGCCAGTATATTTTAAATTTGAGATCTCCAGATTCAAAACAACTAATTATTGTGAGTCCAGTAGTCTCACCATTCAGTGATGACATGGAGGGCCACTTTTATGGAGACAGCAGCTGACCAGAACTCACTACCACCAACTTTAGGTGAAGAGGTCTGAGTATGTCAAGGATCAATGACTGGTGAAGTCTTCAATCTTAATGATGCCATACATTTGGGTAATATAGCTCTTTTGTTAGGCTTATGTAAGGGAAAACACTGTCACTCAGTAGCCTTAGCAAACTCAGCATTCAGCTGTGACACTCTGCCAACACAAACCTAAAAGCACTGAAAAAAGTGGTGGTCACCTGAGTGCCTAAGTGCTAAGCACTGGAAAAACAGGCACCAAAGCAAAAGCAGAAACACTGGCAAAAACAACACAAAATAAAACAAACAAATGAAACCACCCATACACACCACAAGAAGCATGCTAAAACACACAACACTTAAAACTTCAACCACCATACAGGCAACCCCCGCTTAGTGCTCTTAATTGGTTCCTGAAAAACTGAGTGTTAACCAAAACGAGCGTTAAGCAAAACCAAAAGTATTTGACAACCCAAGATGGCGACCGCAATTGTTTTTGATGACCCAAGATGGTGACCGCAAGCATTATAATAAAACTCATCGAGCACTAAGTGAAATCGGGTATCAATTTAAAATGAGCGCTATAGCAAAACAGCACTAAGTGAAACAGTGTTAAGCTGGGGTTGCTTACACTGGGCCTGACTGAAAGCCGGGGCTGTAACATGAAAAAGGATACCAAATGAGGCATTACTGGATCCTGGTGAAGAGCAAATCCAATGGAAACCAACGACACACAGTTGACTGAGTTTCTATGGGCTCCTTTGCCCGATGCAAATGAGAAACTGCCTGAAACTTCTGGAAGGCGGGAATGGCACATGATGACCAGAAGGGGGCCCAGATTACACTTTACTTAACTACATCTCCCTCCAAGACAAAGGAAAGTTTAAAAGCTTAGGATGTTTAATGAGTTAGTTTCACATTTTGAATTTAAGACCGAGGAGTAAGAATCTTGCACAATTTTTTTTTTAGAGTATAGACGTTTTCTCAGAATGTAGCAGGGATATCAGGACCTGATTTGTCCTAGCTGGATCGCAAACTCAGTTACATCCTCCACGTAACACCTAGAAACTGGTGCCACTGGTGACAGATTCTGCAGAGGTGTCACTTAGTAGGAGAAATACTATCACTGGGGTTCAATACTTCAGGGGTGCTGAACACCGTAACACAAATGCCATCTGAAGACAAGAGAATACATCTAAAATGAGAGGAAACAGGGAAGCTGAATTCCCCTCTCACCCCCAGAAGCTAGCACCTGACATTGCCTCTGCCACATCTATCTTGAGGCTGATCAGCTGACTTCAGTTTCCAGAGCTATGAGTCTAGCACCTTATGCAATTCTAAATAAATCATCATAATCCAACTAGAATACTCGAGAACTTATGGGAAGTTGTCAAGCTAGGGGAGAAGAGTGGTTAGAATAGCTTCACTCAACTTGCCCAAAGGTAAGGTTCAACAGGGACCTCACTTACAATGACAAATTAAAAAAAAAAGCCATTATAAGGCAGCTGCACAGACAACAGTTGAAATATGGAAGTTAGGGAAGTACTGCATACTAGGTTATCAGCAGAGAGGTCTTTGGAGATGCAAGATGAGAGCATGGCTGTTTTCTACATGAACTTAACATTATAATATTAATATAATATTTGAGTTATTACCTTTCCTACAGTCAGTGTTTTTATGCCATCCCTTATAGTGACTTCTGCTAGGAGCTCCATTCAGACAAGCTCCTTAAGAAGTGAAGAGCTTCCAAGCCTCACTGTTATTACCAGATAAATCTGGAAGACTGTCAGTACCAAAATTTTGGGGAACATTTCCCAATGTGTTTACTTTGCCTGGACCAGACTCTGTTTCTATGCACTATAGCTGTGGTACTGGGTACAGATGGACAACGTGCTAACTTTTCTTATTTTTCTTTCTCTGTGGTGAGAAAGAACCTCATGAATATGAGCGCTCCTTCTTTCTTGTTTATTTCTTCAGACCAGGCATGATGAGAATTACATACTTTTCTCATGGAAGTGCCCAAGGACAAGAGAGGTGAAAAGACCATGTGTGGGTGTAGGTGATGACAAGTAAAATATAGGTATCTTGGGAAAAGAAGGAATCATAAGGACCCCAGCAAAAAGCTGCACACTAATTTATACTTCATGTTCAGGTAGAAGAATGGGAAACGTCTCTACATCTCTGTGGGGTCAATGCCTACAGTAGATTCAAGATCTCTCCCCCTGACTCCAACCTGGTCTCAGAACAGGAATGCTTCCTGTTGTATAATTTTACTGCCTTCTTGAAAAACAAATAAATCACTAGGAGGATAGTGTATTCTCTCTCAGATCTCCACCCCTGCACTTCAGAGGCTGCTTGAAGACTGTCAGGTATTCAAGTGAGAAAACCTTTGTTGTGTCTGACCTGATGCTTCTCAATTGTACATACACTCTGTGCTTATAGCACTAGTATATGGAACGCTGACTGTATCCCTTACTGTAGAAAGGCACCTTTTATCTGAGAGTGTTTAAGTTTGTTTTTATGAAAGGTAGTTTCAATGACCTGTTTTCTCCCATTATTAATCTGCGTGAGTTCTGAGGGGGGTGGGTAAGCAGCCAGAAAACTGCATGCCAGAAGTAGATGGACAGTGCATATTGGCCTTGAGGTGAAGAGGTAAAATCCATCACAAAATATTTCAAAGGGTTTAATGTAAACCACAATGTCAGGATCTGGATTCTACAAGGCTTGGAAGGTGTGTTTAGTGTTCAGGATCACACAAATCAGAGTTTTAAAAGGTCTATTTGACTATGTCCATTTCTTTAATGATATGGATTTTCTGTTCCACATATAAAATGTATCAGATTTAAATCGAATTATTAATACTTTATCTATTCAGTCAAGAAACAAGAAATACTTTCCCACTTAAGCATCTCTCCAAAATCAATTGGTATATACACAGCAGTACTCAAGATATAATGAAAACCAATTACATAAAATCTTTCATTTTCTAACCCATGTTAGTAGAGCTGTAGCAGAACTGAAAAATGGAAAAGTATTCTTAATCTGGTCAACCCAAAAGAGAATTTTAAATTATTTTTGGAGAAACAAACAAACAAAACCAAACCCCTCAGCAATTTTGTTTCAATTTGACCTGAAATATCTTTTTTCAAGCATATGAAATATTTCACATTTTTAGGTGATCTCTTTTTTAATTGTTTTTAAATGTGTCAATTTTTAAAAAATGAAAATGCCATTTTAAATCAGCACACTCAACACTTCATTAAAAAATATTGGATCAGAACATTTTAACCATTCCAGAATAACTCCTTTTTTGGGCAAAATTTATTTGCCCAATCCTACTGGAATTTGAAAATAGGTTTGAACCCCCCCCCGCCCCCTCCAATTCTGAACTGAGATTTTAAATCATGATGTAAGCACTGCTTATATAGACTTGTGAGCATCTTTAAGTCCTGCCCATAGCATCAGGCAGCACATGCTGCCATGGGCTGCAGGGGCAAGTGGGGGGGCAGGCATGTGGCAGCCCCTGCTCAAGCCCAGCCACAAACTGCACATCCCCCCACACCCCTTGCCACTCCTCATACCCCCTCACCTCCACATCCCTAACTTACCTGTGACAGCACCTGTGTCCCAGTCATGCCACATCCTTACTGGGGCAACATTCTGGGGCAGCTGAAGCACCACAGAGATGCTCTGGCCAGAAACCAGAGCATCTCTCTGGAGGACTGGCTTCTGGGCTTTTTTCCTTTTCCTCCTTTTTTTTTTTTTGATATCTGACTTTCCAGGTATCAAATTTTGAGCTTTCACTCCAAATATGCCGTGCAGGGAACATTTTTTCGTTCGCAGCGTGCCTCTTGTATTACCTCAAACTGGTTTGGGATGCTGTAAGAAGCACGCATGTGTTCGTCTGGGAGCGCCCTAAGAGTGCCATTCTATAGCTGTGGTGATGCTAGCTTGATATTCACACTGGTTTTTACTCAGCATATAACCTGCAGGTTAATGTAACCAGTAAATCTGTCCCAGATGCTTCCTTCAGAATCCCATCTACTTATCATAGGTACCCCCAGAATTGAAAGAAAATTCACTTGTCTACAAGTCCAGTTCATTAGGCAAGACAAACCTAAAAGGCTCTCATGCAAGCATAGTTTATGAATTTGGGAAAGGAGAGTTTTCTAAAAGCTAGAGCAAAAACTGGGAGTCAGAACTACTGGTTTCTAATGCTACCTACTATTTAGTCTGTTACCACATAGTAATAACTATATCTTACTGTGTCTCAGCTTACCCTTCTTTATAATGGCAAATGTTTCACAAGGATGTAGTGAGACTTAAGTTGGAAAAGAACTCTGAAATGAGGTGACTACAGGTAAGTTGTTATTATGCCACATTACTGGCAATAGAAAATCATAAGGAAAGGGCCTGGGCTGATAGGTCTGAATATATTCGGAATGGAGAGAAAGATACCATAACAATCTTTTGAAATTAAAGATTTTTTTATTGCTATTACTTACTTAAATTAATTAGATTATGAGAGAAACTATGGGGATAGTCCTAGTGTGGTATAGCTTGATCAGTGTTGCTGGCCAGTTTTTGAAAGTGAACCCCAGGGTAGGTAGGGCCCAGGACTTCAGACCTGCACAGGACAGGATATGCATGTCAAAGAGAACAAAGAGGGAACTGCTTGGATGAAAGGAGGGGCTATCTAATTTAGTATTCTTCTTTGTACTGTACCATCAGTCATATTGGTGATCATAGTCTACACCTGCCTCTTCTTTTTTCCTCCCTAGGAGAAAGAACAATTTCTGCATCTGAACTGGTACACAAGAATCTGGGTAACTTATATGAGAGAGAAGAAAAGGTAATTTTGATTCCACACAGACTAAACTCAACCCAAGTAAACAAAGAACCCAGCTGTTCCTAAGTGTGGTTCCCTTTACATAAAAAGGGTGCCCACAGACCTCTCCCAAGTGGTCTGTTGTGCAACAAACATAACCAGAAGACTCTCTGAACAGTTTCAATAAACTGTGCATTTACTGAACAAGCCACAGGGTATCTAAACTTCTTATGACTAGTAAGAAGAGTGAGAAGGAATAGGATGCCCTTGGAGAAACAAGATACCCTCTTCCATGGGCATATCCAGGAGGTGTAGGAGGGGTATGGCCAGAATCTCCTTTGGCTGTGTGGTGCACATGCAGTGAGCTCACTGGCTTGTCAGCACAGCTGCTGGCAGAGCCCAAGAGGTGAATGCTGCTTCTGCTTAGCTCTCTGCTCCCTTGCCCACCACTGTTTTCAGTGGCAGGGGAAAACAGGGCTGAGTGGTGACAGTGTTCATTCCTGTGCCAATGCAGCAGCTCCCAACAGCAGCACTGACAAGCCAGTTAGCTCAGACAGCTCGCTACCTATGCCCCTTACAGGGAAAGGGGGTGTGTGGCTGCACCCTGAGTCTACTCCTGCCCTCTTCAGAGCAGCCCACATGAGGTTGATGTGATTCTTCACGATACAACATCACAGCATGCCTTGAAGCTCTGATCAAACCACTTTGGGCTCTCTCAGACAGCTTTAGGAAGGTAATAAAATACATTAAGAAGATGGAAACAGAGATCTTAAAAAAACAAGTGATGAAGTTAAATGGTGACACATGGGCAACTGCAGAAAATGAGGCACTTTATGGAATTTTTCATTCCTTGCACAACTGCTATTATACAGAATTCTTCCATGAACATTGAATGACACAAATGAGGAGTGAGGCAGACATTCAAAACCGATGCATTAGACTGTAAAAGAAGCAAGGATTACGCCAAGTTCATGAAGACTTTAAGGGTGCCTATACGTATGAAGGGCAGGCATTTCCAAAGGCCCGTAACTTTTGCACTTTACTTAAAGCATGTTAGGTACAGTGCCTTAAAACTTAATAGACTTTCCATGGTTTGGTATGAGTTTCATGCCTTGCTGCAGTTCTGTAGAGTAGAAGGCAGGGAGTGCCAGATGCTGTACAATGCAGCAACTAGTAATTACCATTTTGAAAAGACCCAGTTAAAAACGCGTGCAATAAAGGCAAACTAGGTAGGCTGAGACACACTACTGCAGTTCACCTTACATTTAAAACTCATACAGTGAGTTTTACTAAAGGTGACTTCTACCATTTTAAAAACATTCTAAAGTTGTCCACATGTATTAAGTGACAGCTTTAGAATGCTTGACATGGTGAAAACTTTCAGGTATATAGGCACCCTTGGTTTTATTTCCCCTCAAGAAGCAAGCCTTACCAAAAAAAAAAAAATGTACAAGTGAGCTATCTTCCTCCAACTGCAAAGCGCCTTGGCCTCAAAAGACAGACAGGTTAGATTTATTTTTCCTGCCCAGCTTAGGTAAGTGCACGGTATCAAGACAAATAACATGGAATTTAAGAAGTAAAAATACTTGAGAAAAGTCAGAGCTGAAAATGCAGGTTATGAATGGAAGTGGAAACAACTGGAAGGTCATTTCCAGGGATCCTGGTTTTCTCTGTCTAAAACCTGCATTTTTTATTTTAAATTAAAAATCTGCTATTTGCAATTAAAAATCTGCATTTTTCTCCACTAATGGAGAAAATCTGCATTTTCCCACAGCAACTGAAAAACCCAGATCCCTGGTCATCTCTGAAAATGACCTCTCCTACAATGGACTCAAATGCAAAAAGTTTTTGTTTTTATAGGGGAAGCTTTCCCAGTTTTTCTTTATTTATAACTATATAAAAGAACTATTTTGAACTATATCTTGTAAGACACTGTTTAACTTCCCTTCCTCCCTGTTCTCAAGTTAAAAATATTTTTGTTAGCACTGTATACTGTCATTAAAAATTAATGGCAACAACTCTCTTCCACATGTGTGCATGTGCTAGAATTGATTTATTATTAATATTTACAGTGTATCTTCTATTAGTATTTGAAAATTATGACGTAGATTGCAGGTTTTTTCTCCTTTGCCCAAACCTGAAACTATAATTTGATGATGCAGGTACTAGTATATACTTAAACTATTTAGATCAGACATCGTCTGTCAGAAGACTGTTTTTCTTCCTTGATTTTTGAAAATAAAGTTTACACTTTTCAAATAAGCATACAAATTATTGCAATTATTATGGATTTCATACAGGGTTCACGAGTAGACTAAGTGTCTCAAAACACAGTACTTTTCCCTACAGTGATAACAAAATAAAGATGTTTAGGTACAGACATTTCATCTATCACACATTAATTGCCCAGAAAGTGCTCTAAAGCTGTAACCGAACAGACGATCATGGGTCTCTGAGTGCTTTAAAACTGGTAGACTGTGCTCTAAGTTAGAATGAATGTGGTACTAGACCAAAGTGCTCTAGGTTAGAGTGCGTTTTTGAATGTCTGTACTACATCCACTGCGCGTTAAGGTAAGTTGTATTCTGCTGCTATGTCAGGCAGCTTTGCGCAGGGTTGTGCTCTAGCCTCAGGCAGAGCTTGTTTATTCTGCCTGAGTGCAAGTCAGCCCTGCCCCGCCAAGCAGCAGGGTGGGGACTGCTCCCCCCTGCCAGGCAGCTAATCAGGGATGGCTTCCCCATTTGGCCATGCTCAGGAATCTTCGGCAGCCCAGGGAGCCCACAGAGCACGCTGGGAGGCATGCGAGTACAGGTGGGCTCTTGGCCAGTGCAGGCAGCTCCCGCTCCGTACAGCACGTGTGTTCTGTTCAGTCCAGCTCTAATAGATAGTGCTTTAAGTTACGCACAATAGAATGCTTCTGCCAGAGGTGGGGGGGTTATCACCTGTATTTAGCTGATAAGAATAGAAATAATAAACTGAAAGGAAGAGAGGAGATAAGCCAATAGGGAAGAGAAGCTCCTCCCAAAGTTATTACGGTAGCGCAGCAAGTGCTAGTGCCAAGTACAGTGGAATATAGTTTTGTTTTTAAAGAAACAAGATAAAAATCTTCATTGGATAACTCCCTGGTGGTGCTGCTAAAGACAGAGAAGTTACTTACCAGTAACTGAAATTCCTCAAGGTGTGATGACTATATGCACATTCCACTCTTACGTGCAAATGCAACTCACACTTGCAAGCTCAGAAACTGTTTTGTCCTGCAAGCAGCACTTGTACTGTGTGTAACCGCTCTTCATGCTCCTCACTAAATTCATAAAGGGCAGTGTATGCTTCCTGTTCCACAGTTTCTTCCTAACAATTGACTACTGAAGTCTCTGAGGGTAGGCAAAATATGGAATGTGCATATGGCCAATATATTTAGAAGATCTTCAGCGGCTGAGGAGCAATTTCTCTTTCTTCTTTGAGTACTTCTCTATATGCAAATTCCACCATGGGTAACTCCACATCAGTACATGGTACACCTGGAAGGTGATCTTAAGAGTGCAAGGTTCTTGGAGGACTGCTTTGACAAACATGGTCTCTGTTCTAGAAGTCTCCAAAACGTGCAACACTTGTTAATAATGCATATGCAGCCCAAGGAGTTGCCTTGCAAATGTACAGAATAGACAAATGCTAAAAGCAAGTCACTGAAGTCATTTGGGCTCTGGTGGAATGAGTTCTGATTGTTGGTGGTGGTTACACCTCAGTAACGTCATGGTACACCCTGATGTAGTCTGAGGTCCAATTGTACAGTCATTGGGCAAAAGCTACTGCACTTTTCAATCTTGGAACTATGGAAACAAAGAAGTGAGGACATTTCTGAAAAGGTTTAATTCAGTGCAAGTAAAAGGATAAGGTTCTCCTCAAGTCAAGCATACAGAGAGATGCTTCACCTTTTGAAGAGGGAGATTTTTGGGAAGAAAACTGGTAGATGAATCTGCTGATTAAGGTGAAATCCGCTACAACAGTGAGCAGAAACGTGGGGTATTATTCACAAAGAGACTTGGTCTGGCTAAAGCACCTTAGGGGCTCTGTGCGTCTATAAACAGAGCTAAGATGGGGAACATGTAGAATGGTTTGGAGATTTTCTGCCACCTACCAGGTGGATCTACCCTTCACTAGTCAGTCATCCAGGAAGTAGAAACTACAATGCTGTTTCTTCTTAGGAGTGCTGGCAGTATTGCAAGGACCTTTGTAAAGGCTCTTAGGTCTGGCAAGAGACCATTTGGAAGAACTCTGCATTGGAAATGGTTCTGGTCTTCCACTAATCAAGAACATTCTCTGTGTGTGAAGGCATGAGGATGTTGATATGAAACAATGTATCCTGAAGACTGAAAAATGTGAACTGGTAACCAGATTAGAGGGAGAGGATTATGCTGGTTAGTATTACTATCTTCACCTTGCACTTGTGAATGAAGAACTGGTGGTTTCATAAGTCCAAAAGAGTTAACATCCCTCTTTTCCCTCTGGGACCAAGAAGCAATTGCTAGACAGCGATTTCCCTCTTTCCTTTAGAGCAGGCTTGTCCAACATATGGCCCACGGGCCGCCATGTGACCCGTCAAGCCATTTTATCTGGCCAGAGGTGCCTCCTCTGCGATCTGCAGTGGTGGCGGCAGGGCAGCAGCGAGGCGAGGCAAGGCGGGCAGCGCCGGCCCGCGGGCCCCAGACAGCAGCGAGGGGAGGGGAGCTGCTTACCTCTGCAGGGCCAGGCTCATCAGTGAGCCGGGTCCTGCCGCCACTGCCCCACGGTCTGCATGGCACAGGGCTGCCCCAGCCACGCCTGATTAGACAAGCTGGGAACAGCGCATGCAACTTCTTCTCTGGCTCTGCCCCTTGCCCCAGCACGTGGCCGGGGGAGCTGCAGCATGGCCCATGCCCTGCCCGCATGCGTGGTGGACGGAGGCACGGGGTAAGTTCCCGCGTGGAGCTGGGGGCGCCTCAGGGCTGGGCCAGGGCGGATGGAGGCACAGGGTAAGTTCCCGCATGGAGCTGAGGGTGCCTCGGGGCTGGGCAAGGCCGGGGCAGATGAAGACACAGGGTAAGTTCCCACACGGAGCTAGGGGCACCTTGGGGCCAGGCCGGGGCAAATGGAGGCACAGGGTAAGTTCCTGCGTGAAGCTGGGGGTGCCTCGGGGCCGGGCAAGGGCTGCGGGGCACATGGTTGCTGGAGCCAGGCTGGGTGGGAGGCAGGAGGAGCCTGGCCCAGAGGCTGCATTTGTCCCTCAGACCAGGACATCCAGGATGGAGAGATATAAGGGAGGGCACACACCCATGCACATAAACACACATGCATGCATGCTGAAGTGTGTGGCAGTGAGCAGAGCCAGAACAGCTGTCTGGAGCACAGTGTCTCTCTCACCACAGTCAAGGCTGCAGACTTGGGTGCTGGCCAGGCTGGGGGCTCTGCATGTGTTCAGTCTGACTCACACTGACAACTGACGCCCAGAAAAAAGCCAACCTATTAAATGGGTACTTTGTGTTGGTCTTTCATCAGTCCCATGGGACTCCCATGCCCACCATGGGACAGGGCCGTCTGGGTGAGGGAGATCCCCTGCCCTCCATTAATGCTGACCTTGTGAAGGAACACCTTGAGAGACTGGATACCTTCAAATCAGCCGGACCTGACAATCTACACCCCAGGGTACTCAAGGAGCTGGCAAGCATCATAGCCCAGTCTCTGGCACAGATCTTTGAAAACTCCTGGCGCTCTGGTGTAGTGCCCGAAGACTGGAAGAAGGCCAAAGAGGTGCCTATCTTCAAGAAAGAGAGAAAAGTGGATCCGGCAAACTATAGGCCCATCAAGGTTCTCCACGTTGGGAGGAAAAACCTGCAGCTTCCTTATAGGCTCGGCAGTGCTATGTTGGATAGCACTACAGAAGAAAGAGACTTGGGGGTCATCATTGACCACAAGATGAACATGAGCCTGCAATGCGATGCTG